>NC_049916.1:14984350-15329350 GCF_001411555.2 Juglans regia | reverse complement strand
AGCCCTTTCCTCAATGGGCTTCGGGGTGATCTTAGAATTAGTGTTACCATGTTTAAATCCACCACTTTCTCAATAGCCTTCGGCTTGGCTCGTTTGTAAGAAGAAGTCTACCACAGAAACCAATGATACCTTCCCCCTAAACCAGACCCATAACCCACCTACAAGACCGAATGCACCTAAAATCCTTGCTCTAGCCCCACCTCCATGCCAAGACCTAAGATACAACATCAATCCCACCATCAAGTACCCCAACCGTATACGCACCTTACCTATCAGAACAATTTTCCTGCCCATCTACAAGAATGCATGGCTTGAGAAAGGATTATGTTATGACTATGATTAGAAGTACTAGCCAAGGATTAAGAAGAGGGAGAATTGATGGGGATCTCACTCCATGCTATAGCAAGACTTCTGACACCTAAGACTACGAGGTTGGAAGGACTCATTAACCATCAGACAGTAGTGGTGCTTATCAACATAAGTAACACTCACAGTTATGTTAATCCACATATATCAAAGAAGACTAGAATACCAATGGAAGAAAGCCAATTGTCAATCCAGGTAGGCAACCTTCCATGCCTTGGTTGTTATAAGGCCATCCTTATTCAACTACAAACTCTTCAAATTAGGGCTATTCTGTACCTACTTATGCTGGGAGTATTTATTGTTGGTACTTGATTGGCTGCGATGTCTTGGACCTATATTATGGGATTTCACTAACCTCACTATGCAATTTTTTCTCCATGGCACTACTTTACAATTGTAAGGCAAGAAAACCTCAAGGAGCACTTTGGAAGAAGATGAGCACCTTAGCATACTTTAAAAAGGTCTGGAAAAGGGGATATGGCTTCAATTGTTATAAGGTTCTAGTATGGGTTCAAAGATAGTAGTTTTACCTGTTATATAGTAGTTATTAGAAGAGTTTGTAGTTGTTCATGCAGAACCTCATAGTCTACCTCCGCTACCTCAAAGGCATTATCATAAAATCCAACTGCATGAAGGATCCAAACCTACATGTGTAAGGCCAAACAAATACCCATTACAACACAATTGTTTTTTAGTGACGGTTGGGAAATTGTGACAGTCCCCAAACCGTCAAGTCCCTAAACCGTCACTAAAAATCCTTTTCTGTGACGGTTTTCTACCACTAAAGATAGAAGAGATTTTTTGTACGTTCCAACGTATGAGAAATTTACGTTCGAACGTCATATATAGGTTCGAACATTGTGGCTACTTACGTGCGAATGTGAAATATTTTGGCGCCAACGTTCGAACATTAGGAATGTTTTGCACCAACATTGATACGTCAATTACTAACGTTTGAACGTTAATTATAAATTTAAATTAAATATGACTCTAATTTAAAAATTATGTGACTTTTATAGTGCATAATTTGTGAACAAGTCTAAAAGATTGACTTGTATATATTTATATATACACAATTTTTAATATATAAATATATATTTAAAGTACAGTGATTTAGTATTAAAGATGGAAAATATAACATTAAGGAATATTGAGAATTGAAATTAAAAAACCATAGAAATATTAAATAATATTTTTCTTTACATATAATAAAAGTAAAATACAAAATATGATCGAATTTCTTAAACAACACTGAAATGATAGCGTTGTTCGCGAAATTCGAACTCCGTACCTCCTCAGTCAAAGTATCAACCTTATCATTGAGGATACCTACACGATGGGCGATCTCGGAGACAGACGCCTCTATAGCTGCGAGCGATCGATCGATCTTACGATCAATATGCACAGTTAGCTGTGAGATCACTGCATCAACCCAAGTAGGCCGCGCATCTCCCGCAGATGTACTCGGCGGCTGCTGACTACTACTCCCCACATGACCTGGCTCAGGCTGCGTCGGAGGAATTAGATCCTCAACAGGGGTGGCTGACGTCCCCTCGCCTGTCCAATGCTACATCGATGCGTGGTCATCTCGAGGTGGCTCATCTGATCTTTGACCCGCTCCTCTAGCTGGGTTGGCACTCCACGTGCAAGTAATAGCTTGCTGATCAGGACACCGCATGGGAGATTATCCGTGGAGACAATGTCGTAACGGACCCTCTCAAAGATGTGCAGTGGCAAATCTATGGGATCTTCATTTGCCACTCGTATCAAAAACTGTGTCCGAAGCCAATTAAATGTGGTTTTATGTGCCACAGGATCCACGTTTGTTGCGACAATAAGGTGCAACATGCAGAAGAAAGGTAACAAATGGTTATGGTTGAAGGTGTTCTTCCTCTCAATCTGCATGCGGTCCCTCCCGGTGAGGATGTAGAAATCCTCGTCTCGGTCATCATCCCAAACCTCGAGGCCAGTCTCCTTGGCTTCTGACCAGTCTTCATCTCTAGCTAATGCTGGCTCAAATGGGCGGCCAGTAGATGATGCAAAAGTTCCTAACATCCTCATGGGGTTTAGCGTTTGCAGATGTCTCAACTCCTCGACAAATCCCGAGGTGTTCTATGATGACATCTGCTAAAATCTCAAAGGAAACACCGCGTATAGTCACGGTGTGAGAGGATGCATCCTGAGGCATGTCACAGATCCCCATATAGAACTCCTGAACCATTGAGGGGTATACCTTCCCCCTCAATGTGCAGATATTTCCCCAGCCTTTACTGACTAAAACATCTCTCAGGTTCATCTGCTCCCATATGAGTTCGTTGAACTTATTAATCAGGACATCTCGCTCTACCATAACAGTACGAGCCCCGATACGAGCAGTGTCTTGAGTGGCTCCTTTCCTTCCTCATTTCCTAGTATGCAGAGGATGAGTCATATCCTAAAAATAGAAAAGGAAAAAAAATTATTTACATTGATGTATTTTTTGTGTTAATTTTAAGTTGCTCTGCATTCACGTTCGAACATAATAAAATAAACATTCGAACGTTAAGATAAAACATTCAGACGTGTATCCTTTACGTTCACATATAAAACACATACGTGCGAACGTATAATATACACGTTCGAACGTAAGAAGTAAATAAATTTAAATGAAGTACGTTCGGACGTTTATGTTATATGTTCGAATGTATGGGTTTTACGTGCGAATATAAAGGATGAACGTCCGAACGATGAAGTATAAATAAATTTAAAAAGTAGTACGTTCGGACATTATAATTATATGTTTGGAAGAAAATTTTACAAAAAATAACGTCCGAATGTAAAACAATACACGTTCAAACGTAGAAGCCTTAATGGCTATGTAATTGAAATGTCGTATGTTCGAACGTCTTGGTGCAACGTTCGAACGTTACGACACAAAATGAGTGAGTCGACTCAGCCATTATTGAATCTCGAAAATCAATCTACAAGGTTCTAAATGCCGAAATGCCACCGTAGAAATGAAGTATACACTTCAAGAAACTTTTGTATGGTGACTATTTGGCCAATGGCAAGCCGTGGTGGCCGAAAAATGGAGTTGAAAATCTGGCCACCACTTGGCCCGTTTTAAACAAAACCGAACCCAAATTTCAAATAAAATACATGGTTTTTTGATTGAAAGATTAATGCCTACCTTTTAGTGACGGTTATGGTGGTGGCGACGGAGGAGTGGCGTCGTGCAAACGGGAACGAAGTTAGGTAATGGTGAAAATGACGTTTCACCGTTCTGTTTTGGCCTTATATATACGAAACTTTCGAACATAATTCTTTGTACGTTCGAATGTTTTTTTATTTATTTTTCAAAATATTGACTATAATATATTATATTATTAATATATGTTATGTATTATAGTGTATACTATAACATATAGCATACTATATATAACATTATATTATAATATATATAGTATATTATAGTATATATATACTGTGTATTATATATATAATGTATTATATAGTATATTATACATATACACTACTATATATATAGTACAATATATATCTATTATAATATAATATATAATATATTATATATATTATCCATTATAAACTAATGAAACAACATTAGAACCACAAGCTTTTATTACTAGCCCAAAACGATATACTTTATTATTACAATCTAGTACCCAAAATTCTAGTGTACAAATTCCTAAATAGATTAATTGGAATAAAATTACTCTCCCTAATGAATGACAATTAGATTAATTGATTTTATTGAATTTGTGAGTGCTAATTATATTTCTAAAGTTTAGCAATATGTTTATACATGTTGTGATTTTATGCTTACTCTTGAAATAATTGTGATTATTATTTTTTAATTTTGTGAATAGTTTGTGAGTTTATGGTATTCATTGATGAATTAATATGTGTAGAAATATTGTTGTAGGAATATTGTTGTTGTTGTGATATGGATTTGAAATATTGTGATTATTGTTTTTGAATATGTTTAACAAGAAAGTTATAAATTTAGGATCTTAATTTAAGTAAAGATTAAAGATGAGGCTGGCCATTGGATCAGTAAATAGCAAGGTAGTTTTAGTGGGAGGATTGATCCCTTTTGTTTTCAAAGTAATGTTCAAACATCCTCCATGATTGTGTTACAAGTAATAAATATATAGTGGACTGACTAGCTAGCTAGCTTGGTGATCACGTTGAAGTTGCGTACCTTCATTTGTTGCGTTTGTGGCTATGAAGTGGGTCGTACATATCTTCAGACATCGATATAGGTGTCCATTAAGTGAGTCTCAGCCGTACGGGCCTCTGCTGATAATCGTGGTTACATTAGTGTCCATGTCGGGAGTGTAAAAATTTGTGTGCGATAGGGTTGAATGAAGTTGAACGTCATACAAATTATGATCCTCAGATGATGTGATTCTAGAAAATCATTACTATGTAGTATATATATAGAGCATTATATATATAATGCACTATATATATACTATGTAGTGTATTATATATATATATATATAAGTTTTGTTGTTAGTTTTATTAATTATATATTATTGATTCATATATATAGTATAGTATATATACTATATATTGTTTTCATTTAAAGTATTATGCTATCATATATATATATATAAAATATAGTATATTATATACTATATATAGTTTATTATGTATAGTCCAGATTACTCACATTCACATCTACCTCTCATAATCCTAAAAATTAATATTTTTCTTCTACATATTCACAAGTGATTGGGGATGATGCCCAAATACACACCTTCAATAAAGAAGAATTTAATAAGTAACAAAGAATATCTCGGACAAGCAGGTTATATGAAAGAAGAAAATAGTGACAAAAAATGCTAAGTTTTTTTTCTCAACTTTTCAAAAAAAAAAAAAAAAGAGATTATATTGAAGAGAAATATTATGAGTATCTAGAAAAAAATACATATATATAACTATTATATTAACAAATACTAACTATTGAATTAAAGTAACGTTCGAACATGAATTTTTAACGTTCGAACTTTAATAATGTATTCCCACTGGATTTTTTCATATTTGTGATGATCTTTCCAAGTTCGACCGTTAATGGAGGTGTATGAGAGTTCATTTTCATATTCGAACGTATAATTATAATACGTTCGAACACGAGAAGAAAAATGCGGAAAATTTTCCGCTCCATTCAGGTATCTCTGTGATGATCTGAACGTTGGACGATGAAATTTTACGTTCGAACGTTAGTTGATGAAAATCACTAGGAATTTATAAACATTTGAAAGCCAAATTTCTTAATGTTCGAACATGAAAATAAAAGTGCGAGAAATTTTCAGCTCGATTTAGGTATCTCTGTGATGATCTAAACGTTCGGACGTTAAAATTTTACGTTCGAACATTAGTCGATGAAAACCACTGGGAATTTATAAACGTTTGAATGCCAAATTTCTTAACATTTGAACATGAAAAAAAAAGTGCGGGAAATTTCCTGCTCTATTTCGAGCGCTATCATAGGAAGATACGTTCGAACGTGTATAGAAAACGTCTGAACATTCTTCGCAGAAAATTTATCCGAGCTTTTTAAGATTCGATCGTTATCTAAAAATTGGGTAGGATAATATAACATTCGAACGTATAACTTAAATGTTTTATTTAAATATTTTATGATTGAATGAATACACACACGGGAGGCAACAAACTCATTTCTACTACTTCCCCAGTGCACGCAACAGAGAGAGACGTGAGAGAGAGTCTTCGTGGGTTAGAGAGAGAGAGAGGGTTAGAGTGAGAGAGAGTTGAGTGAGAGAGGGACATGGGTTAGAGAGAGAGTGTTGGAGTGAGAGTTTAGTTGAGCTTTGGTACGAAAAGAATATTTTTCTTTTGTAATTTCCTGAATTTTAGGATATTTGTTTTGTGTTTTTGTTATATATATTTCTAATAAGTTAGTGTTGTATTTTTTTGAAGATTAGTTGTTTCGGCAAGTTGGAAGCTTTTGATTGGTAAGAGGATGTTGTGAGTGCTAGGTATATTTCTAAACTTTAGCAATATGTTTATATATTTTATGCCTACTCTTGAAATATTGTAATTATTGTTTGTATAGTTTTTGAATAATTTGTGAGTTTATGATATTCATTGATGAATTAATATGTGTATAAATATTGTTGTGGGAATATTGAGAATATGTTGTGATATGAATTTGAAATATTGTGATTATTGTTTGTGAATTTTTTTTGAATATGTTTACATGGTTAGAAATATATTTTCTTTAGGGTTGTGAAAATTTTGATATAATATTTTTTGATTTTGAAGAATTTGTGAGTGCTAGTTATATTTCTCAAGTTTAGGAATATGTTAATACATGTTGTTGTGATTTTATGCTTACTCTTGAAATAATTGTGATTATTGTTTGTGAATTTTGTGAATAATTTGTGAGTTTATGGTGTTCATTGATGAATTAATATGTGTAGAAATATTATTGTGGGAATATTGTTGTCATTGTGATATGGATTTGAAATATTGTGATTATTGTTTGTGAATTTTTATTGAATATGTTTATATGGTTAGAAATATATTGTGTTTAGTTTTTAGTATTTATATGAATTTTTTTGTGTTTCTTGAATTTGTTTTTTAACAAGAAAATTATAAGTTTAGACTCTTAATTTAAGTAAAGATTAAAAATATTTAATATACATTTAATATGAGACTTAATATTTAACATTTAATAAGTATATATAATATATTCTTACTAATTTAGTTAGAATATGATTATTATTCAAGTTATAACTATAGTATAAAACTTAATTTAAAAAAAAAAGGAAAAAAAAGTATATAACTTAACTATATATAAAGTATAATATATACATATAATAATTATAATTAATAATTACTTATTAAATATAAATAACTCACTCAATTAAGAATAACAATTAAAATGATACTTTAGGAATGATAATATTTAAAATTATATTATAACCTTTGAAGAAATTATATATAACAATTATATAATAAGAATTAAAATTACATAGGTATCAATTAACAATGTCCTAAGATATATAATAATAATTAAATTATAATTGTGATGCATCCAAGATCAATCATTATTGTATTTCATATAGGATAGCCCCAGCCAATCCAAAATCACTATAAAAAACCTTAGAATTGTTGAAAAATCTGAAGTTTCAATTCCATAACTATTAATTTTTATTTTTTTTATAAATTAATAGTGTCACCTTTGTATTGTGTTATATTGTTAAACTAGAGAGAGATGAAAGAATATGTGAACAAGTTTCGTGTCTTGTACACAACAAGGGAGTATGATCTTGAAGAAATGTTGAAATTTTAGTTTAATTGCTTGACTGTCAAAGTCTCTCTGGCCTTGAGAATTGTCAAGGTCAGACAATTTGTGACGGTTAAGTAATTAGACTAAAATTTAGACATTTCTTCAAGATCATTCTCTCTCGTTGTGTACTAATAGGAAACTTGTTCACATAATCTTCCATCTCTCTCTAGTTTAACAATATAACACTACTAGAAGGTGACATTGTTAATTCAAACAATATGGAGATATTGTTTGTAGTGTTTTTTGATAGATATGGTGTGACATTACATAAATAAACTTAGAGCCGTATGGGAATTAGTGTACATTTATGTGTCCACTAATTCCTAAATTGTCTAGTGTGGACAGTTTGAGATTATATTATCTGTATTGCACATTTTTGTTACTCCTACTCTCCACGTTTAATGTGAAGTTTCGGTGTCTTCCTCTATTGTTCTTCGGGTATACTGTTCAGATGGTCACATTCCCTCTATTTGAACATGTATACTTGGAGAACTATGGGGAGGTGCTGCCAAAATTTCTACTAACGTGAAAAATAGTAGAGTGACAATATTTGTGCAATATGGATAATATAATTTCGAATGGGATATGACTAACTACCTCACCAAAAAAGCAATGAGAATTGGAGCATACATGCATGTGAATTTTCTATGTACGTGTTATTAATAGATACATGTTTTTAGAAATGGACAAAAATTGGATGCATCTGGGGATAGACTTGGAAAGGATTACGTACCCTATGCGCGTGGAGTAAGAACCTTCATTGATTTTGCACAGACATCTGCTAATAGTCGTGGTTACATTAAGTGTCCTTGTCGAGGGTGTAAAAATTTGTGTGCGATAGGGTTGGATGAAGTAGAAAGTCATACATTTGTGAATGGTATGGATTTGGGGTATACCCAATGGGTACTGCATGGTGAGCCGTATGAACAGTCAGCAAATGTATTGGTCGATCATCACAATTATTTGCGGCACATGGATGATGATTATGAGTAGGATGAGATGGAGGAGATGTTGGGTAACATTGGAACGAGGATGTTTATGGATGAGGTTGACGACAATGCCTCAAGTGGCAATGGAACTGATTGTAAAAGTTTCACTTCAATGTGGGAAGAAGCAAAGCGTGAGCTTTATCCAGTCTATACAAAACATTCCAAAATGAAGTTTATTGTGCGATATCTTCACATTAAGTCATTGTGTGGGATGTCGACGAAAGCAATAAACATGATATTGAACTTATTTAACGAGGTGCTTCCCGAAGGGTCTGCATTGTCCAATGACTTTTATCGAAATAGTTGAGAAAGGGATTAGGATTTGAGTATAAGTCTATACATGCATGCAAGAATGATTGTGTTTTGTTCTGGAAGGGTAAGAAAAACGTATCGGTTAAGGTGTTGCGGTATTTTCCCTTGAGACCTAGGTTGCAAAGACTATATGTGTAGGAAAACAGCTCACGACATGGGTGGTACAAGGAGAAAAGAGTTAAGGATGATGCCTATATGAGGCACCCAGTTGACTCACTTGCATGGCAGTCTTTCGATAATCAATATCCAGAGTTTGGGATAGAAACTCGGAACGTATGCCTGGGACTCACAACCGATGGATTCAACCATTTTGGAAATATGAGTACAAGTTATAGCACTTAGCTTGTAGTGTTGATTCCGTACAATCTTCCATCATGGAGGTGTATGAAAGCACCCAACTTTTTGTTAACTTTACTTATCCCCGGCCTGAGATCACCTGGGAATGACATTGACATATTCATGCAGGCGTTGATTGAAGAGCTAAAAGAGTTATGGGAAACAGGCCTTAGAACTTATGATGCATCCACATCGACATCTTTTCAGATGCATGCTGCGGTAACGTGGACCATAAATGACTTCCTGGCATATGGGAATCTTTTCGGCTGGAGTACGAAATGGAAGTTAGTGTGTCCGACTTGTAATAAAGAAACTGCTAGTGAGTGGTTAAAATATTCTTAGAAGTTGTGTTTCATGGGTTATCAACGTTTTCTACCAGTAAATCATGCATGGAGAAGAGAATGTGCTAAGTTTGATGGGAGAGTAGAGGATAGAATTGCACCAAAAGAGCTGTCTGGGAAGAGATAGTGGAACAACTGGTACATGTTAGAGCGAACAATTTTGGCAGAGGTTGAGGAAAGAACAAGAGAAAACAAGGCACATCGGAATTGAATTGGGCAAAGCGTAGTATTTTTTTTTACCTGCTGTATTGGTCATCCTGCATATTGCAAAATAGTTTGGATATAATGCACATAGAGAAGAATATTTGTGATAATATACTGGGTATATTGATGATCATTAACAAAAAGTTGAAGGACACGATCAAGACGATGAAAGAACTTGAGAGAATGAGAATTAAACATAATCTACATTTGCGGGTGGAAGGCAATAAGGTGGTCATGCCGCATGCATGTTTTACGATGACAAGGGAGGAGAGGATGAACTTCTGCACATGGTTGCAAGGTGTAAAGTTGCCAGATGGTTATGCTTCAAATATTGGTAAATGCGTGAGTCCTGATGACTGAAAAATCAGTGGATTGAAAAGTTATGACTGTCACGTATTTTTGCAGAAGTTATTACCTATGGGAATTCGTGGGAAGTTGATATCTAATGTACGTGTTGCCATATCAGAACTCTGTATGTTTTTTAAGGATTTGTCTGCTCGGGTAGTAAATCGATATGTGTTGCAGAAATTGGAATAAGACATTGCTCCTATACTATGTAAATTTGAGCAGATCTTTTCACCATCATTTTTTGATGTCATGGTCCATTTAGCAATACATTTATCGCGAGAAGTACGGTTGGGTGGGCCAGTGCAGTTCCGTTGAATGTATCCAGTTAAAAGATATTTGGATCGACTGAAGCGCACTGTTGGGAACAAAGCCAGAGCTGAGGGTTCAATAGCAGAGGCCTATATACACGATGAATGGTTAACATTTTGCTCTCTATATCTTCGTGGTATTGAGACACGATTTAATCGTCAAGAGCGAAATGCTGATCTTGCTGCTTCGCCTCCTCATGAGCTATCAGTGTTTTTCCAGAATATACAACCCTTGGGTGCACAAACGGGTTACGATTTAATTAATGAAGAGTTGGGTAAAGTTCGGTGGTATGTGCTAAATAATTGCAGGGAGATTGATGATTATCTCAGGTATGTCGTTCCATGCTTTGAATAATTCTAATTTTCTTCAAGTTTAACTATAACTGTTGTACTCAAAATAAACTGCTTTTGCATTTATCTATAACAGTGAGCATATTGACAAACTTAGGACGGCAGGCGTAGAAAACATAGAGGCAAGACATGAGGAAGAATTTCCCGGATGGTTGGAAGAATGTCTATGAACTAAAATTATATATATGTTATATTTTTAAACTTTTTAACTCTGGATAATGAAATAATAAATATATACTATTTCAATTATTAGATTTTGGAACAATGTGCTCGTGATCCCGAATCAATTTCTTTTGAATTGTATGCATTGGCCCGTGGTCCCTCAAATAGAGCACTTCGATACACTGCATGCACAGTTCGAGGTTATATATTCCATACTCTGGATCGTGAACGTAATAGAAAGACTCAAAACTCTGGTGTGTTGGTCGAGGGGAGTCATGGAACAGGTAATATTGACTATTATGGTGTCATACGTGATATTATCAGATTGAAATATCTGGGTGGGTCTGTAACATATGTCTTTAAATGTGATTGGTGGGATCTAGGCGGTGCGCGGGTTTCAATACATAGGGATAATCACTTTACGAGTGTCAATACTTCATCCAAATGGTGCGAAGATGATCCATTCGTATTGGCTTGTCAAGTTACCCAAGTCTATTACTTGATTGATCCAATGAAAAGTGCTGATGAAGATAGTGGAGAGATAACTTGGCGAGTCGTACAAAAATTTGTCCCTCGAAATATATATGAAGCAGGAACGAGTGTAGATTACGAGAATAGTGAAAATGAAAATGACACTTTGATTGTAGAGGTATACCAAGCAGATGGAGAGGGTATTAACTTGTTTGTTGACCTCAGTGCACTTGAGTTGCTCCCCTTGTGTAGAAATGATGTCCCACCCGTCCATCTCGACCCGTCCATATTAAATGATTATTCAATTCAAGTAAGTGAGGAAGAAGAAAAAGAAGAAGAGTCAGAAGATGAAGACGAACCAGAATCCGGCTAGGAGGTGGATAAGGAGGATGAAGAAGAGGTGCATGATGATGATGAATATGTTATTAAGGGAAATTCTGAAACAAGCATGGAAAATACATCCGAAGATGAAGAATAAAAGTACTAAATATTTTATTCATATAAGTGACTATAAAATATCTTGAATTTTCATAATTTCTTCTAATTAATGTTCTTTGATATAATTAATTATTTTCAAGAATGCCACCGAAACGACAATGAAGAAATGTGCATCTGCCAAGTCCAAGTCTTGAACCCATTGAGGACTCCCTACTCGAGGAATCCGCTCCTGAAGATCAAGTTAACACGCAAGAGAATAACAGTCAGTCGACACCTACTAGTAAGGAAATATTGTCGTTGATAATTAATTATATAGTTAATACTTTTGTCTCAATAACTATATAACTATAATTATACTATCTATTATTATGTAGTTGATGCATCTGCACGTCGCGGTTGTTGCTATACATGTGACATCTCTCTTGAAAAAAATAGAAGGCATGAAAAACTCAAGATCACCATTCCTGATAATTCCACTGGAGGAGTGGATGATAGTGCAACAACGCTTTCCTCTTATATTGGCACTGTAGTTCGAGCTTATGCTTCATTTTATGTGCGCTCATGGTGAGATGTTCCGAATGGGATTAAGCAGCACATTCAAAGTCGTGTGCTGGTGAGTTTACTTTGAGAGTACATTTTTTTCACCTAGATTAATATTTCATATTTTTGACTTGATTCACTTGTTAGGATGAATTCGACCTCAACTTTGGCCGTAGCGAGGATTTGAGAACCGTGAATGAGTTGATAGCTACACTATTCCGACGTCACAAGGGACGATATCATGAGCACTTCAAGAAGTTTGAGACATTGGAAGAGGCTACACAGTTCCTTTCCAGCATATAAAGTTAGATGATTGGAGAAAGTGTTGTGATCTTTTCGCATCTCCAGATTATTAGGTATTTTATATTTATATCTTTTAATTATATACATTCATATTCGTTCTATATATTATATGAATACTTATTACAATTAACATTCTTAATATATTTTGTAGCAATTGAGTTCTACAAATGCACAGAATAGACTCGTTCTGACTATCTACTATCGTGTCGGTTCAAGATCATTCTATCATCTTGTTGAAAAAATGATAATTAAAAATTATAGAATTCATTTGTTTTTCTGATATTCTTTTATTCAAGTACTAACATTATCTTTTTAAAATTGGTAATGTCACTTTGTTATAAATGTAATGATCTTGAAAACTTTTCCCTCATTCATGTCTATGCTGCTGCTCACACTAATGAGCATAGTGAGTGGATGGATCCTGTCACTGCAGATAATTATGTAAGCAATGTTAATTTTGTTAAATAAATTATGTAACATGTGAATAATTTATTTTTTCTTTCTATTTCTTTTAATATGTTATTTATTAACGATCATTACCTTTCAAATTGCAGGAAAAAATGATGGAGATGCAGTCAGCTTCTAGGGAATCCTCTCTTAGTGACATAGACATATTCACGCAAGTGCTCAGGCCGCAATCTAGTATGGAAAGAGGTTTGGGACGATCTATCAAGCATAGATGTTCATCCTACTCAACCTCATCGACTTCACAAATTAATAATCTTACCAAAGATTTAGAAGCTGCACGGCGTGAGAATGAGTATATGAGGTCGAGGCAGCAAGAGTTAGAGTCTCTCTTAGAATGACGGTCTCATTTAGAGACGCATTGGCAGGACCAACAAAGAGACCAGGAGGAAAGAATACGCAATGAAGTCCAAGAGCAAGTGCAACGGGAGATGATTGTACAAATGGAGCGTGTTATGTCGTTGCAACAGAATCGTGGTGGGTGAGGAAAAAAAGAAGAAATAAATTTTATCAGTAATGGTGGCTAGTTTTAATATCTAATTTTAAAATTTTATAAGACATTGTTATTTGTTAATTGATGGTATGTAATATGATACAATTGGTATGTTTTTAAATTTTATGAAATTAGTATTTCTGATCTGTACGTTCGAATGTAAAGTAAAAATGTTCGAAGATTAGTTCACATTCAAACCAATGTTCGAACGTGAATACATAAAATTGTATAGTAACATTCGAACATAGGCCTGAACGTACTGACCCTCAAACGAACAAAACGTTCGAATGATTAAACGATTAACGTTTGAACAAACCTCCAAACGTACCACTTGCATTCAAACGCTCCTTCGTTTACATTCGAAATAACGTCCGAACGTTAAACCCATTACGTTTGAACATTGATTCGTTAACATTCAAATATTTATTATAATTGACGTTCGGACGCATAAACGTTCGAACGTAAATATGAAACGTTCAAACTATAATCAACGAATGTCAACTTCTCTCCTTCGATCACCAATCAGTTGGGTTGCCGTTCGAACATTCAATTGGATGTTTGAACGTTACTTTCTGTGACAATTCTCAACCGCCATAAAAAAAAGAGAACATTCGAACGTTCAACCAAACGGAACACCTCCAACCGTCACTAAAAATATTTTTAGTGACGGTTCAATAGTAAACCGTCACCAATTATTTTTTGTGATGCACATTAGGTGACAGTCGTGGTGACAGTTTCAAACAGTCACCAAATATCTTTAGTGACATTTTAGTAGTTTTTTTTTATGGTTTCTTATGTCATAAAAGACAAATTTTGTTGTAGTGATCCTTACTTCCAAAAGGAGGAGATTGGATGTTTAGCGCAGTGGGCTTATCAGAATCAGTTAAAGTTTGTATTCCTCATGTGTTTGCGAGTGTGCAAGGCTGATGGATATTGACATATATGCATGGACTATCATGCATTGAACAAAGACAAGTGAGAGCTGATTACTCTATTCCTTTTTTTTTTTTTTTTTGATAGGGAGAGATTACCCTATTCCTAATCTTAATGAGTTAATAGACTTTTCTAAATTAGAATTACGATCCATATGAATGTTTGGTGATGCACTTTTGAGTTACCAATGCACTATCAACGTTTCAAGGTTTGATGAAAGAAGTCTTTAGACCCCATCTCTGCAACTTTGTTCTTGTATTTTTATCTTTAGCAAGAATCTAGAAGATCAGTCGTACTACTTACGGACTGTGTTGGAAACTCAAAAGGCTCACTAGCTACATGCCAAGTCGTACTACTTACGGATTATGTTGGAAACTCTAAAGGCTCACTAGCTACATGCCAAGGCTTCCAAAATGTACTTTTGGCAGCCAAGAGGCCTAATACTTGAGACATCTAATTTCTTGGGATGGAGTCAAAGCAGATCCTCACAAAATATTAGAAATGATTAATGTAACAACCCGATCCAAATATTATTAAGCATCGAAGGTGAAGAATTTTATCAGATATCGTTTTTATATTATTATAAATTTTCTTATTTTATTATTAATATTATCAATTTTATTGGATTCTATGACATTAATAGGTTGTTTATATTTTAAATACGGATTTTGTTATAGCTATTATTTTAGTTATAATTGATAATATTTTCATCTTTATTAATAATAATCTTTCCTAATTAATTTCAACGTTAGCTTGTCAACGGAATGCAATCGCGGAAATCCTCATTTTTATACGTCTCCTTCCTTACCATTATTTTTCCTTTCACACCGCTATCTTCTTAGAGTAAATTTCTTAGTCATTTCATATTTTGTAATCGACTTAGGCCTGCATCTCTTGGCTTGAGTTGAAACACTTTTCTTTTGGTAACCGACGTACTCACACAAAGGAAAACCCTACACTTAGCCATGCACATGTCGCCACTCCCTTAAACTCATGACATGAGTGTTCTCACCACCGTGCGTCAAAACTGAAGGTAGTCACCACGCACCAAGCCACGACAAACAGAAGACTCTAGCCACCCGAGATCAAGCCACGACAAACAGTCAGCCGTGAAGCACCCCCATCCTCACGGCCAACAACTAGTCACACTGCTTACCACCCTCGCAGTATGTCAACCATGACCAGCCGCTGCACTAGGTTGCACTATGAATGGAATTTTTCCACCACCCGATGCACGAAACCAACCACCCAAAGGACACGACAAACCAGAAAACCCGCTCGCCCAACCACTGTCGAGGGACGCCTGGAATCACTACAACCGCCTCGGGCAACAAGAGACCAATGTGAACGCAACCCATGTACGTTATTCCTCGTCAAAATAGAGCACAACCGTGAAGGCCAAAGCTCTGATTCGACCACCACGTTCAAGAGTACACTGATGCCCTGGACAGCCATCGTAAGCCAACGGCCAGCCACGTCTCTTTCACCCCGTGCCAACTTGCACACAGAAAACCACCATAGAAGGACTCAAACACAGGAATTTGAGATACCCGCAACTCCTCTCCCCGGAAACCACCCAGAAAGCCACAAAAACTGCTAGTTAGTTCACTGCAGTCAGCCTCGTTCCGCCTCGGTAAGCTCCGCCGATCTCACTCTCTCCTTCTCCGTTGCATCAAAGTGAGTGATCACCACCAAAACAACTTTGTTTTTTCTTCTCTCTCTCTCTCTCTCTCTCTCTCTCTCTCTCTCTGCCGCCGCGCTCGCCTACGTCCACCTCACCCATCTTCGCCGCGTCTCCTTCTCTCTCGGTGAGTTTTGGAGTTTCCCTTGTCGCACGGTTGTAACACCCCAAACCCAGGTGGCTTGGAGAATTATTACCTGTCACTCATAAACATGTCTCCCAACACATCCAAAGAAAAATCTCCAAAGACTTCATAAGTGAAATCAATCTCATATCTTCTAAATAATCTCATTACAACTCCACACAATCTTTAATGCAATAATAAAACTCAAAGGGTCCACAATCTCCCGGTAATAGTAACATACCAAACTGATAAAACCATAGGTCCTACTAAACCCAAAAATATAATTAAAACTCAAAGACACTAAAACTAAGAATATCAGAATTCCTTCTTCTAACCACATCTTCTCAGCTTAAACACGTTTACCAATCTAATCCAGGTCCTCATTTGGACTCTCCACATCATCTGAAAAATATTATCATGATAGGGGGTGAGTTATCACAACTAAGTAAGCAAAAATCATATGCTAGCATGCAAATATGAGCATTTACAAAGAATAGCATGCAGAACAAAATATTTTCCAGAGTTATCATACAGAACAGAACATATTTTCAAGAGTAACAGAGCGATGGTTTTAAGACAAGTAAAAACCCATAGTGCTTTGGCATAACATAAACTGAGTATCATCATCAGATCAAAACAGAGCATCAAATAGAGCAGGACCATGTTTCACCCCCGTGGTAGGGTTGTGCTAACCCCGGTGGCCAAACCAAGCAGAGACAGAGGTGAAATCTTTCCTCTATTCTTCTCGGAACCTCGAGTGTGCACATAGGAAAGACCACAATAAAACTACTTTGTTACCAAAGTGGGTGCACTTAGAGACAGAGAAGTTGGTACCAACCCAAACCGAGCAGAGCATAACAGAGCAGAGCAGAGCAAAGCAAAGACAGAGTCAGATACGAAAACCAGTACACCATGCCAAAGGTTTTCAGAAGTTATATCAAAATAATACAGAGTACCAAAACAGAATCAGATAGTTTACACACACTGAACACAAAAGCCAGAACATCTTTCTAAATAAAGACACAACTTTTCATATTCTCAATATCGCTCATTTTTCAGATTTCAGAAACCACATGACAGAATTTAGCTCATGTCTACACAATGCATGTCAGAACATATTTTTCTCTTTTTCGTACAAATTTCATGAGTATGCAAATAAACGACCGAGGTTGGTTTTGTTTTTCCCAAGTTCTCATTTCACCACAAAAATATGCAAAGTTTTCAGAAAATCAACCTCAGTCTCAATAATTCGTGTAAGGCCTAGCATAGGAACCCCGCTTACCTGACTCCTGCAGCGTATAATCTATGACTTGAATACGGTCTCTATCCGTCTTGTCACCTATTCATAAAATAATATAAACTAAATATTAAAGTCCAACAACACAAAATTGGTCTTAAACAACTCAAGACCCACACTCTAGACAATAATTCAGCGAGTTTAATCAACCTCAAATAGCCAAAAAGAACAAATCGAACAGCCCTCACTTCGACCCAAACTATTCTATACTAAACTCAGTATGGTCCAATACAAGCGCCAAGACCAATGCCGGTTCAAATTCCAATAACTCACACTAATTCCAACGATTCACAATTTTAAACAATTACCACCAACTTAACCAAACAACACTACACAAAGCACACTTATTTCCATTCACAACTCCATAACAGAAAGTATAAACTAATACTTCTAAATATTTTCTCAACCACCAATCCAACAATGTAACTTCAATTAATCCAAACCTAGGACACTACACCACAAGAAATTCATTATACCAAGAAATGCCCAAAGAGCCGCCCACAAAACTGAGCTAAAAAGAATACATTACCCATAAATTTCAATGAGAAAGACTGGAAGTGGAAATGTGTGTGAGTGTGTGCAGAAAACAGAGGCAAGAAACTTACCCACGGCAACAAGAAATTCCAGCAAAGGCTTCAATGCCTACCCGAAACACACCAACCCAAATACTCACCACGCATAACAACCAGAAACTCACAAAACGCAACTCGACCCTCACGGCCAAAAACAGAAACAGCAGAAAAAAAAAAAAGGATAAAACAAACCAAAATTGGGAAAGCAGCAGAAGGATTACCCTACAGCAGAGGAGACCGAAAATCAAATGTTTGAAGATGGAATTCTTACCAGTCGGAAGATGGAGGGCTGCAGAATGATGCACGCTGAGTTGCAGAGAGAAAATCGAAACGTACAAATGGAGAGAAACAAAGGTGTAGCAGACGGCAACTCACTGGAAACCAGAAGCAACGCAAAATGGAAATCAAAGTGAGGAGGTTTAGGGCATGGGATTCAGAATCTCAAAATAACGCCAGCAACTAGAAAAGAAGATGAAACCGAAAGAAAAGAGAGAGACGTGTGAGAGAGAGATGCGGGAGCGGAAGAACAGAAAGAAAGAAACAGAAATGAGAAAGAGAGGGAAAAGAAATCGGGGTTGGGGGAAGTAGAAACTTACCCCAAAACGACGACGTTCGCACCTCCAAGAAACGGGTTGGGCCATTTCACGCGTGGATCTTGGCCACACGACGCCTGGGCCTTACATCCTCCCTCCCTTACAAAAATTCCATCCTCGGAATTTGCTATAAGCTATAAGAACTCTCTTCGAACAAGTGAGGATACTTGACTAGCATCTCTTCCTTGAATTCCCATGATGCTTCATTGGTAGCATGATTATTCCACAATACTTTAACCAAAGAAATAGTTCGATTATGCAACACTTGCTCTTTCCTGTCTAGAATCCGCAATGGTTCCTCGGTGTAGGTCATGTCCTCTTGAATCTGCAAGGGTTCATGATCAATAATGTGAGTGGGATCATGGATGTACTTCCTCAACATGGACAAATGGAACACGTTATGCAACCCCGAGAACGCCGGTGGTAGAGCCACCCTGTACGCCACTGGTCCAATCCGATCAAGAATTTCAAATGGTCCAATGTATCTAGGGCTCAACTTACCCTTCTTTCCGAATCTCATAACTCCTTTCATTGGTGAAATCTTCAAGAATACCTTATCTCCAATCTCAAACTCTAACTGACGGCGGAGTTTATCTGCATAACTCTTGTAACAGCCCAGTAGAAATTCATTGGTGGAATTTCTATTGACTTTAGAAATCTCATGAAAACCCCATAAGTTTTTACGAATCGACCAATCGCACAGGTTTTAGTTTGTCAACATAGTTAGTGTTATCACTTACTATGGTGCTAGAAATATGAGTTTAATTATTTGAGATAGTTAGAAGTATCATAATGCGTTATGGTCTATGCCATTAGACTCAATGGATTATTTAGGATTTTATGGCGCAATAGCCTATTTTCATCATTCCGGACGAAACGTCTGTTGAAAATTGTGAAATTATTTTTAGGGGTACTTCGAGGTTGAATTTTGTTAAACAATTTTCACTATAGGTTAATATGAATATTTAGAATTTTTTAGTACTAAGCTTATTATGAATTTTTTTGAGTGAATAGTAACCTCAATAAGCGCACCCAGTGCAGTGTTTTCAAAATCACAGTAATTAGGTTGGAGGAGTTTTATTTCGACACTTGGCAAGATCTTAGCCACACATAGTGAATAATATTAGAGACTTAGTACAAAGAGGAACCATTAGATGGATTTGTGAAGGAAGTCAAGGTGTGACATCATGTCACCTAAGTAAAACTTTGTTTCATCTGATCAACCAAATTGTGCCAAACCAAAGAGGGTTTCAACCCTAGAAAAACCCTAAATGGTTGGAATCCAATTGAAGCCCCAAAAGCTTGGTTGAAATCGAAATCTTAAACAGTTTCCCCAAATCCTAAAGTTGGTCTCCAAACCCCTTTTAACCCGATTTCTAGCATTGTTTTTAATCACTTGATTAAATCACTTCCACATGCTATTAATTAATCAAATCCTTGTTATGACATCATTATCCAACCTTTTAAACCTTGGAAATTTGATTGGGCCAAGAAAAATTGGTTTTGGGCTTGATAGTATCTCAAACCCTAACCAAACCCCCTTTAAACCCCAAATTGAAGCCCACTTGGTGGGGCCCACCAAGGCCCACGAAATTGGCCACCTTGGCAAAGCTTCTTGGAGAAGTTTTCTCCCCCACATGGCAGACGATCCACTGCCATTGGCTTCACCCAATAGTGCCTTGATGTGAAGGAGAAATCCACTCCATCAACCTCCATCTTTCACAGCTGCTGCAGACAGTCTTTGCCCCTCACTATTCTCCACTTTATGTCCCATAGCCACCTCCAATCAAGGGTCATTCCAGCCCACAACTTCCCCCTCCAGGAGTCTATAGTCGTGCAAGGCACTTTTCATTCCATTTTATCACTTCTTTCCCCCGTTCTTAGAGAGAAACCCAAAAGAGCTCTCTCGGGCAGATTTCTGGGTCTTTTTATGTGGCCATTTTCGATCCATTGTAGGTATTATCTCGTAATGACTCCTTCATAAAAGTTGTTCATATTTGAGTCTAGTTTCTGTAGATATCTTATTAGTCTCATTCCATGCTCATTTGATTGGTCAAAAGTATTTTTAACCATGGAGAGGTCATTCCGGGCGTGAAACTGGAGAGTATGTTATGTTTTGGAAGTTTTGATCAAGCTAATGGACATATCTTGGTCCGAAAATTTTATGGAGTGTTGTTAACATGTGTTTATGAATGTTCATTGAGCTTTTGTTGCATGAATAAAGCTTTTGATAATAGATTTTCTTAGAGTTAGAAACTTGAAAACTGGAAGTGGAAAAACAGTTTCTGTTTTGTGAAAGTTTGAATATTTCGTGGTTTAATCTTATTCCAAAGGCATTGATATTTTTTATATGATGATCCTAAGCCTCTTATATACATGTTAGGATGTTATTTCGAAGATATTTAGTATTAGTTTTAAAGATATGATTTTCTATGCAAGAGGATTTCGGTTAGGCCTAAACTTTGATGTTTTTGAGTTAGATCCATGTTTTATTAAATTTTAGCCATGTGATTTTAATTTTGATGGTTGGATCTTCTTTAGGAGACATTTTTAAACCATGTGATGTGTTAGTCTGAAGATCACATGTCTTTAAGCCATGGATCAAGAGATTGATCAAAGTTAGTTGGGAAAAACAGTTTCTGTTTTGGACTAAGTTTAAAACCAAAAACTCCAAGTATTGTTTTGTGATTTTTTGTGAGTTTTGTTTGATGATTTAAAGCATTTTTTTATCTTAGAATGAAGTTATGAATATGTTAGAAGTAAGATTTGATTTTTTGAAATTCTTGGAGATGTTTTTATTAAGGTCAAAACTTGTGATTTAAGGTTTACTTTTTGTTAAAAGGTTTGGGTCTTTTTACAAAAAATTTGGTGTTGATAATTAGCTTTTTTTTAATGGATATTTTTTAAGTGTGTTTCTAAACTTAGGATAGGAAGATCTTTGTTACAAAATTTTGGTTTATTCATGAGTTTTGAAACTTGAAAGAATTGCAACCAAAATCAAGACAAATGGCCTATGTAGGTTTCGGCCATTGTGAGTTTTTCATAGTTGTGATTGGTTTTAAATTTTTCTGAGTTGATATTTGAGTTTGGGACAAAATTTACATGAGGAATATAAATGTTGTCTGTTATATGGTATGCCATGTTACGAAATGTTGCATGTTACAAGTATGCCATGTTATGAAATGCTCTCTGTTACATTTATGTCTCGAAGTATGTCATGTCTGTCGTTTTACGTTCATGTCACGTTATGCTACGTCAGGACTTCTGTCTTTTATGTCACATTCATGTTATGTCACGTTACGAAATGTCATGTATGCTAGTTAAGTCATTCATGTCAATCACGACCCTAAGCGCTAGGATATGGTAATATCCTAGTGGAACTCCTTTATTCACGCTGGAGTGTCTAAATAGGTGTGAAATTCCCTGGGTTGACGAAGTACAGTCAACAGGTTGCGAATGGGGCCTAATTAGCTGGTCATAGGAGTGCGCTAGACACTAACGCCAATGGTGCCATACATTATGTTACGTGTGTCCACAGTAAGTGTGGTACAAACAAATAAGTCATGGGGCCACAACAACTGTGGAGCATGAAGTATGGGGCCACAACAACTGTGAAGCATACACTACGTGAGACACAGCAATTGTGACACGTAGAATACGTGGAGCCACAACAACTGTGGAGTACGTATTAACGCACTCACAGCTGGTATAGACACCTGTGATGTGATGCAGTAATTGACAGGGACAAACGGTAATCGGCAGGGACACACGGCTCAAAGGGACCTGTGTAGCACCCATATGGTCACTTTAATGATTAAGTCTATTGAATAAGATTCCAAGTTCATGCATTTCAAGTTCAAGTCATGTTTCACGTTATGTTATGTTCAAGTTTACGTTCACGCAATCATGGTAATCCCATGAGACAAGAATATGTTTCAAGTTCATGTCATGTTATGTTCACGTTTACGATATATTCCAAGTTCACAGTTATGTTATTTCATGCTCAGGTTCATGTTATGTTTCAAGTTCATATTCAAATTATGCATGTTCACGTTCATGTTATGTTTCAAGTCCATGTTATATTTCAAGTTCACGTTCATGCTATGTTTCAAGTCACATTCATGCTAAGCTTTAGTTTCGGTTTAAGTTATGCCAGTTATGTTATGTTGTATGTTAAGTTATGCTATGATTACTTATGATTTGATTATGCATTCATGATTTTACTGTCATGCATGCATCATTAACTTGTGTGGAAGTTTTTTGTTAACTTGCTGAGATTTGTAATCAAATCTCACTGTGGTAGTCCCAACTACCATTACCCCCGAATGGTAGATTTTGTTATAGGATCTAAAGGAGAACCAGGAAACGACCAACTAGAAACGGTCGACTAAGCGACGGTGTGATGTAGATGGTAGTACAGTAGTTACCTCAGATTACTACTTGTATTTGTGGAGTTCAATCTCCAGCACTCTTTTGATCACAACCATATGGACTATTATTGTGATCTTAGTTGTTCAGTATGTCATTACGTATGAAGTATGTTTTAAGTATTCGGGATATTTCAGTTTGGTGCATAGTATTGCTAAAGAAAAAAAAAGAAATAAATTTATTATCCACTGCGAATATTGCATAATGCTAGATGCATGTTAGGAACATTGCATCTTATATGTCTTGAACGGGGGCTAGTAATCTTGTGTTGCATGTCCCGATGCTTCAGATGTCCGTCCGATTCCAAGCGAAATCTGGGGGCATCACAATTCTTCTATCGGCTTTGAGCTGCTTTCATTCTGGCCCGAATGGTATCTATCTTTTATGTGGTCTGCTGAATAATCTCTGGCCCTAGAAGTTTCCTTTCACCTACTTCATTCCAACACAATGGAGAACTACATCTCCTGCCATACAAAACCTCGTAAGGTGCCATCCCAATGCTAGCCTGGAAACTATTATTATATGCAAACTCAACCAATAGTAAATGTTGCATCCAAGATCCCTTGAAATCCATCAAGCATGCCCTCAACATGTCTTCTAAAATCTGAATTGTTCTTTCTGACTGTCCATCTGTCTGAGGGTGAAAAGCTGTACTGAAACTTAACTGAGTACCCATTGCCTCTTGTAAGCTTCGCCAGAACTAAGAAGTAAAATGAGGATCTCTATCCGACACAATGGATACCGGTACTCCATGCAACCTCACTATCTCCCGCACATACAGTTAAGCTAGTTTCTCCAGTTTATAAGAAACTTTAATGGGCACAAAACGGGCGGTCTTTGTTAAGCGATCCACGATCACCCAAACAGCATCTTGTCCGCTTAAGGACCTTGGTAGACCTGTCACGAAGTCCATGGAGATATGTTCCCATTTCCACTCTGGAATCTGAAGTGGCTGTAAAAACCCTGCAGGTCTCTGATACTCCCCGCCTTCACTTGTTGGCAAGTTAGGTACTGTTCTACAAATTTAGCAATTTCTCTTTTCATGCCATTCTACCAAAAAGACTCTCTCAAGTCTCGATACATCTTGGTACTCCCCGGGTGAACAGTGTACAAAGAACGGTGTGCTTCTTCAAGAATTACCCTTTTCAGTTCATCATCAGCAGGTATGCATACTCTACCTCTAAACCTCAAAACTCCATCCTCAGAAATGCTAAAATCAGATTTGTCCCCGTTCTAGACTTCTTCCACTAGTTTCACCAACCCTGAGTCCACTTTTTGTGCAGCTTTGATTCTATCTATCAAGACAGGTTGAACTACTAAACTGGCCATGAAAGCATTTGTATCACTAGCAATGACTTCAATATCGACTCTTTCTAAATCCATTAACAACCTATGCTGAGTGGTAATAGCTGCAACTGTCGGTCCCACTGACTTCCTACTTAGAGCGTCAGCTACAACATTAGCTTTGCCTGGGTGATAATTAATGGTGTAATCATAATCCTTGATCAACTCAAGCCACCTCCTTTGTCTCATGTTTAATTCTTTTTGGGTAAAGAAATACTTCAAACTCTTGTGATCCATATAAATTTCACACTTTTCCCCATACAAGTAATGTCTCCAAAGCTTAAGTGCAAAAATGACTGCCGCGAGTTCCAGGTCATGTGTGGGATAATTTTGTTCCTAAACTTTCAGTTGGCGTGAGGCGTAAGCTACAACCTTCCCATGTTGCATCAGTACACATCCCAATCCAAGCATAGATGCATCGCTATAGACAACAAAACCGCCTCTAGCTGTGGGAACTATTAACACAAGAGCTGTCACTAATCTCTGTTTCAACTCCTGGAAGCTTTCTTCACACTTTGCTATCCATTCAAACTTATTATTTTTCCTGATGAGTGCAGTGAGAGGAACTGCTATCTTGGAAAACCCATCAATGAATCGACGGTAATACCCCGCCAATCCCAAGAAGCTTCTAACCTCATGAACATTCTTCGGTGCCGACCAATTAACCACTGCTTCCACTTTTCCTGGGTCTACTGAAATACCATCCTTCGAAACTACATGTCCCAAAAACGTGATTGAATCAAGCCAAAATTCACACTTCTTCAACTTAGCAAACAGCTGGTTGTCTCTGAGTGTCCCAAGTACCAACTTCAAATGTTCTTCATGCTCGGTCTTGCTTTTGGAGTATATCAGTATATCATCAATAAAGACAACCACAAACTTATCCAAAAACTCATGGAACACCCTATTCATCAAGTCCATGAATACTGCTGGGGCGTTAGTCAGGCCAAAAGGCATGACCAAAAACTCATAATGGCCATATCGGGTTCTAAACGCCGTCTTAGCCACGTCTTCAGCTCTGATCTTCAACTGATGGTAACCCGATCGAAGATCAATTTTTGAAAATACTTGAGCACCCTGAAGCTGATCAAACAAATCTTCTATACGGGGTAGCGGATACTTATTCTTTATGGTCACCCGATTAAGTTCTCTGTAATCGATACACATTCTCATCGATCCATCCTTCTTCTTCACAAAAAGAAATGGAGCTCCCCAAGGTGAAACACTGGGCCTGATGAAACCCTTGTCTAACAAATCTTGCAAGTGCTCTTTGAGTTCCGCTAATTCAGACGGCGCCATGCGATAAGGTGCTTTCAAAAGGGGTGCTGTGCCTGGATTTAACTCAATAGCAAACTCTACCTCCCGCTCTGGTGGAAGTCCCGATAAATCTTCAGGGAAGACCTCTGGATAATTTCTCACAACAGGGATCTGTTCCAATAACAATCCCCCTTTGGTGCTTCTACCACAGGCTAGGAATCCCTGAGAACCATCACGCAACAATTTTCCTACCTGAATGGCAGAAATGATGGGTGGAGCCAACCTCACTTTCGACCCAGTGAACCGAAATTCACCTTCATTAGGGGGTCTGAACACCACTTCCTTTTTAGCACAATCGATACTGGCGTGGTAGGAAGCCAGCCAATCCATACCCAAAATCATATCAAATCCAACCATGTGGAAAACTATTAAATCTACTGGCATCAGTCTTCCCTCTATAGAAAGAGGGCATCCAGGTAAAATCTCACTACAGACTACAGAATTCCCTGTTCGGGTTGCAACCACTAACCGGTTCCTCAACCTTTCAGCATCTAAAGTACAAAATCTAGAATACGCCGTGGAAACAAAAGAATGTGTCGCTCCCGAGTCAAATAACACAATAGCATTATTAGAAAACAAAGAAAGAGTACCTGTGATCACATTCGAACTCATCCATGAACCAAGAATATTCAAAGTCTTAACCAGAACCAATCAAAAGAAATAATAGAAAATATAAATCCTTAAAGCAAAACAAAAGAGTCATACCGGTGATCACGTCATTCCTACCCTCAACCTCTCCAAGTGTCAGTGCAAAAACTCGAGCAGGCGCAGTAGGACATTGATTGCTGCCCCGAGCTGATACTTCATTCCTCTGAGGTGGCAGTATGAACGTCTGGTTGTTTCTATTTTGCATTGGGCAATCCCTGATGTAGTGTCCTGATTTGCCACAACGAAAACACAATCCCGCCCCTTTTCTGCACTCTCCAGAGTGCACTTGATTGCATGTCCTACACTAGTAGGGCTGTTGATTACTCTGAACCGGTCTTTTTCCCAAACTACTACCTTCATTCCTCATTTTCCATGGTCACTGGTCCATGCCAGACTGGTACCCAGTAGGAGTAGTCATTTTCCTCTGTTCATGCATTGCAGGGCTTCTTTGAAGGGTTCTTTCAAAAACTGTTGCTTTATTCACCAATTCTGAGAAGTTCCGAATCTGGAAACCCACCACACGCACATACAATTTCTCATTCAGTCCTTGCTCAAATTTGCGTGCCTTGTTTTCCTCATCGGGAATCAAATAAATAGCAAAACGGGATAACTCAGTAAACCTAGCAGCATATTGATGTACCGTCATTGTTCCCTGAACCAAGGTGGCAAATTCCATAGCCTTGTCCTCATGGAACGAGCTAGGGAAAAAGCGTTCAAGAAAGATCTGCTTGAAGTGCAGTCAACTGACTATCTCTGTCCCCTCTGCTTCTCTGATAGATCTTTCAGAGATCCACCACCTCTTCGCTTCCCCAGTAAGCTTGAATGTGGCATAAGCCACCTTTTGCTCCTCAATACAGGTTAGGACTCGCAAGATCTCCTCAATGTCCTGAATCCAATCCTCCGCCAAAGTTGGATCGCCTCTCCCATCAAATAAAGGAGGGTGCATTCGATTGAATTGCTCAACGGTACAACCCCCTTCATTGAAATTACGCTGGCGACCCGAAGGATTTTGCACAAGGTCATCAATTAATTGATGTGCAGCCGCTCGTAATACCTCGGAAGCACTTGGGTTTGCTTCACTTTCGTTCTCGTTTGCATTCAAATCCGACATGCTTCGTTCCCTACGAAGAGGTGGCATCCTGACAAAAATAACTTGAATTTTTAATCACCGCTTCAAAAAATAGAGTTTATAAGAACATAGAAAATTTAGTGGTATTTCTAAAAACAAAACGTATATATTATACTTAAACCCATTTAACTATTTATAAGAATAGTTATAAATATAAGAATACTCATAAAGGAGAATAGAAAAGTACATATAACCGTAGTAATAGTCAATTTCCAAAAACTAATACTTAAACCCATTCAACTATTTAAGAAGGCTCCGCTATTAAACTAAACCTTAATCAACATGAACTTAGTTCTTAGACCTGTGAAATACCACACCTCATAGCTATTCCTAAAGCCTGCGACTTCTAAGACTTCGCACATCAACAATATTCAATCCTATAGTTCGCTTTACTATCATAATAAATCTGAAAATGACTTCTTAAACACTATCTATACTCTAAAATCCTATGAACCCATAGAAATCTAAACCTCCAAGGTTTATAGTATGCAGAATTCAAACCTGGCTCTGATACCAAATGTAACACCCCAAACTCGGGTGGCTTGGAGAATTATTACCTGTCACTCATAAACATGTCTCCCAACACATCCAAAGAAAAATCTCCAAAGACTTCATAAGTAAAATCAATCTCATATCTTCTAAATAATCTCATTACAACTCCACACAATCTCTAATGCAATAATAAAACTCAAAGGGTCCACAATCTCCCGGTAATAGTAACATACCAAACTGATAAAACCATAGGTCCTACTAAACCCAAAAATATAATTAAAACTCAAAGACACTAAAACTAAGAACATCAGAAGTCCTTCTTCTAACCACAGCTCCTCAGCTTAAACACGTTCACCAATTTAATCCAGGTCCTCATTTGGACTCTCCACATCATCTGAAAAATATTATCATGATAGGAGGTGAGTTATCACAACTCAGTAAGCAGAAATCATATGCTAGCGTGCATACATGAGCATTTACAAAGAATAGCATGCAGAACAAAATATTTTCCAGAGTTATCATGCAGAACAGAACATATTTTCAAGAGTAAGAGAGAGATGGTTTTAAGACAGGTAAAAACCCATAGTGCTTTGGCATAACATAAACTGAGTATCATCATCAGATCAAAACAGAGCATCAAACAGAGCAGAGACCATGTTTCACCCCTGTGGTAGGGTTGTGCTAACCCTGGTGGCCAAACCAGGCACAGAGGTGAAATATTTCTTTTATTCTTCTCGGAGCCCTGAGTGTGCACACAGGAAAGACCACAATAAAACTACTTTGTTTCCAAAGTGGGTGCACTCAGAGACAAAGAAGTTGGTACCAACCCAAACCGAACAGAGCATAACAGAGCAGAGCAAAGCAGAGACAGAGTCAAATACGAAAACCAGTACACCATGCCAAAGGTTTTCAGATGTTATATCAAAATAATACAGAGTACCAAAACAGAATCAGACAGTCTACACACAGTGAACACAAAAGCTAGAATATCTTTCCAAATAAATGCACAACTTTTCATATTCTCAATATCGCTCATTTTTCAGATTTCAGAAACCACATGACAGAATTTAGCTCATGTCTACACAATGCATGTCAGAACATATTTTTCTCTTTTTCGTATAAATTTCATGAGTATGCAAATAAACGACCGAGGTTGGTTTTTTTTTTTTCCCAAGTTCTCATTTCACCACAAAAATATGCAAAGTTTTCAAAAAATCAACTTCAGTCTCAATAATTCGTGTAAGGCCTAGCATAGGAACCCCGCTTACCTGACTCCTGCAGCGTATAATCTATGACTTGAATACAGTCTCTATCCGTCTCGTCACCTATTCATAAAATAATATAAACTAAATATTAAAGTCCAACAACACAAAATTGGTCTTAAACAACTCAAGACCCACACTCTAGACCATAATTCAGCGAGTTTAATCAACCTCAAACAGCCAAAAAAAACAATTCGAACAGCCCTCACTTCGACCCAAACTATTGTATACTAAACTCAGTATTGTCCAATACAAGCGTCAAGACCAATGCCGGTTCAAATTCCAATAACTCACACTAATTCCAACCATTCACAATTTCAAACAATTACCACCAACTTAACCAAACAACACTACACAAAGCACACTTCTTTCCATTCACAACTCCATAACAGAAAGTATAAACTAATACTTCTAAATATTTTCTCAACCACCAATCCAACAATTCCACTACAATGTAACTTCAATTAATCCAAACCTAGGACACTACACCACAGGCAATTTATTATACCAAGAAATGTCCAAAGAGCCGCCCACAAAACTGATCTAAAAAGAATACATTACCCATAAATTTCAATGAGAAAGACTGGAAGTGGAAATGTGTGTGAGTGTGTGCAGAAAGCAGAGGCAAGAAACTTACCCACGGCAACAAGAAATTCCAGCAAAGGCTTCAATGCCTACCCGAAACACACCAACCCAAATACTCACCATGCACAAAACGCAACTCGACCCTCACGGCCAAAAACAGAAACTGCAGAAAAAAAAAAAAAAAAAAAAAAAAAAAAAAAAAAAAAAAAAAAAAAAAAAAAAAGGATAAAGCAAACCAAAATCGGGAAAGCAGCAGAAGGATTACGCTATAGCAGAGGAGACCGAAAATCAACTGTTTGAAGATGGAATTCTTACCAGTTGGAAGATGGAGGGCTGCGGAATGATGCACGCCGAGTTGCAGAGAGAAAACCGAAACGTAAAAATGGAGCGAAACAGAGGTGCAGCAAACGGCAACTCACTGGAAACCAGAAGCAACGCAAAACGGAAATCAAAGTGAGGAGGTTTAGGGCATGGGAGTAGGAATCTCAAAATAACGCCAGCAACTAGAAAAGAAGATGAAACCGAAAGAAAAGAGAGAGACGTGTGAGAGAGCAATGCGGGAGTGGAAGAACAGAAAGAAAGAAACAGAAATGAGAAAGAGAGGGAAAAGAAATCGGGGCTGGGGAAGAAGAAACTTACCCCAAAACGACGACGTTCGCACCTCCAAGAAACGGGCTGGGCCATTTCACGCGTGGATCTGGGCCACACGACGCCTGGGCCTTACAACGGTGCTTCCCCCTCCCGTAAGCCCACTGTCTTCCTTCTTATATTGTTTTGGTTTTCAGTCCTTACCAAAAAGTGCAAGCAAGTTTTCCAATATTACTATAACTGCCTTTAAAGCCCTTGTTAAGTTGTTGTGTATGTAGCCTTTTACGCTTTTGATTAAATTATGCCAATGCCCTTAGTTGTAAGGCATCGTAGCTATAGACTTATTTTCACGTGGGCTTTTATGATGGGTTGGGCTAAACATTTAAGCAGGCCTTAATTTTAAAGTAAATTAATATATTAGCCCAAAAATTCTATTTTTACAAAATATATTTAAGAAACTAAATTATATTTTTAAGCATTAACTTTTACAACTAAATTTTAGTTGTGAACAATAAGTCTGATTAAGTATATTTTATGAAACAAGCTTCAGTGTTATTTAATAGATTTAAATCAAATATGATTTCCTACCAAATTATAATATGTAATTAGTGTTGAATTATTGTTAGATTATAATAATAATTTTGTGGTATTTGAATTGTAAATACGAGTAAGCTATTTATTGAAACAAATTTCCATTATTATTTTGTCAGCTTCAATAAAATTGTTCTATTATAGTTATAACCAGAAAGTAAAGAAATATGTTAAGAATATTTAGATAATATTAATATTTATTAGATTTCTTGTAAGATTGAATAATTATTGTAAACAGAATATTTATTGATTATTTTCTACCGTATGAATTTGATTAAGTGGGATATTAGGACACATTTTCCTAGATAGATGTAGTGATGTTTAATACTTCATATAGGTGGCAAGTTATGAAGTGAGATTCAGAAAGCAGCGCATCAAGATAAGTAATTTAATCACAAATTAGGATTATCACATGTTCGTTTAGATAAATTATTATTAAAGCTAATTCTTGAAAACCAATGTTTATCTTTATCTTTATTTTGTCTGTATAAGTTTCAAATCAAACTCTATAAATGTTTATACTTATTTTTGTGGTTGAACTTGATCACAAATGTTCAAATTTCAATTTGTTTTAAAGTGTCACTTATGTTGGTTCCATTGATCTTCCAATAAAACTTTTATTTTTCATGTCTTCATAATAATGGTTTTCTTAAAAGTTTTTTTTTTCACTCATGGAGCATGTACTGAAACCAAATGAAAAATGATTTATGAAAAGTTTTTACAATTTTTGGCATAGAACTTGAAACAAAATTTGTGACATAAAAGTTTGGAGAATATCTCCAAGAAAAGTTGTAAAGGTTAGTAAATAAAATATTTTCCACATTTAGATTTTCTAATCTCAAGATGTGTGTCGATTTATATAAAAGGAAAACAAATCAAACATATCAAGAAGAGATGGTATAAGGAATAGAGAGTTTCTTGAGATAATGCATATAGATGCATATAAACATTTTTCTCTATAATGTTTGATAGATAGAAGTATTCATTACTTTTATAGATGATTTTCATGGTATGAATGTATTTATCTGCTACATGAGAAGTCTCAAATCATTAGTAATTCTTGAGGTACTTCTCGTAATTAGATAGAAATGTGAAAATCATTAAATTGAATTGAAATAGTGTCATGAAAAAGATATTAAGAGTTGAGCCATAACCCTAACCTATTTCATTAACTTCTTGAAAAAATGTGTAGTAAGATTTTTAAAGACAATCGTATATATCTTAGACTGTGTTTCTAGTAAGTAGTCTCAAAGACTTATGTTGAGTTGTGGAGTGATACGATACTTGATTTAAAGCATATACATGTATGAATAGTCAATGTAAAGTAAGACTTTACAATCAAAATGAAAGAAAGTTAGATCGTATAACAGTTAATGGGTACATTATTGATTACTCAGGAAGACTCAAATAATTTAGATTGTGTTGTCTCTATTCATAGTTTGAATTCTGAGGAAATTGTCATGAAGTGCATTATTGTACTTAAAAAATGCTTGTAGTTCATTTTTCTGATTATCTCAATGATAACATAGAACAACAATCAAATGATCATCTACTTTATCAGAGAAACACTGCTAAAGAATTAGCCACGGAGACATCAGAATAGGTAAGCTCATGTAATTTTCTTGATTTGCTATTTGGTTAGGGTAACTGGTGTATTTTCAAAATTTGAATTTGACATAAAAACAAATGAAAGTTTACATATGTTTTTACAAGTTATAGAAATAAGTGATTCTATAAAAGATCGATGCATAAAAGAGTGATTGAAATCTACGAATCAATGTAAAGTCTGTAATTTCATCTAAATTGTCTGAAATGTATAAAAAGTTGTATGTAAATGGGTTTTGGAGACAGGATTCAACTTTAAAGGCAATGTTGAACGATATAGAGTTTGACTCGTAATCATAGATTTCACTCAAAAATGAGCATTGATTAGAAAGAGATTTCTAATAGACCCGAAAGAACTTATTAAGGATCACTATGACATTAGTAGCTCATTATGGTCTACAATTACATCAAATGGATGTGAAAACAATTGTAGAGTGAAAGTCTAAAGCCTACAAGAAACAAATAAAATAATTACTAAGAAAAGGTAACGGATTTTTTGAAAATTAGTATCTAAAATTTGATAATACCAATATTGTTTTTGGATTTAAGAAAAATATTTATTGTTAATGTATATATCCTAAGATCAGTGTGACTATATTTGTATTTATGGTCATGCATGTATATGCCTTTTTGGCAAGTATGAATAATTATTTGTAATGTGACATTAAAGTTATGTATCTAAAAAATTTTAAAAATGAAATTTATGAATGTGACGTTCTTCCTAGTTGTGATTGAATTTTAATACTATGACGAAAACTGTTAGGATTGTCTAAGTATATTTGCATAGAGTTTTGAAAGAATTTGCATGCAAGATTGTTGGTCAATAGATGCTTTAAAAATAAAATGTGACATGCTCAGTATTTTACAATGTTGTCGATTGGATTAGGTTTTTAAAGAAACTTTGTATATGATGGTTATAAGAAAATTGATGGTTGTACAAACTTGTATACAACTGAACATTAGTTTTACCATTGATATCTTGGTTGTTGCCAAAATAACCCAATGATGTTTGACCTAAAAGCTGTGAAAAGAATGCAAATTTATTTGTAAGAAATTAAAGACTATGTTGTTGCCTTAAGAAGAAATGCTAATCTTAAGGTAACTGGATATTCAGATCCTATTTCATGCGATTACTCTAATGATGGAAAATACAGTTATGGTTATATATTTTGCTATCTATCTAGTAGAGTTATTTTATGGAAAAGTATGAGACAAATCTCTTACTGCTTCATGTGCAATAGAGACTGAGTTTGTGGTATGCTTTGAGGCCATAATGTATAGTATCTGACTGAGAAAATTTATTTTAGGACTTGAAATTATCGACTTATAGCCAAGTCGCTAAGAAGTATTGTAAGAATTGCAAGAATTGTTCAGAAATTTTTTTTCTTCGAATGATAAGTATTTAATGAGATTTTAAATACCTAAGTGTTAAGGAGAAATAGGGCTGTAATCGAGCTGAGCCGAGCCAGTCTTTGGCTTGCCGAGCTTGGCTCGACTCAAAATACTCGAGTTTGAGATTTTTTTTTATTCTTTGTTCGGGCTCAACTCGATAAGCTAAACTCTCAACTCGAGCTCGAGTTCTAGCTCGTCCCACAAATGAGTTCGAGCCTAGCTCGAGCCTGAATTGTTTATTTTTTATTTTTTGAATAAGATTTAATAATTAATAAATTAAAAAAATTAAAAAAAATCTAATATTGAATTTATACAACTAACAAGTAGAACCTCTATTGAATTATAAAATTTTAAAAAATTTATAAATAATTTTTTTTTTTTTTGAATCATCCAGAAATACTTCTCATTCATTCATAAACAAATGGTGCAAAACAACATCTGTTTACACTTTGTCACCCACAAGATGTTGCTCTAAATTAGTGCAAAGCATTTCTCTATTAACAATATCAACAATCTCAATAGGTCCCTCTTCAATCCAGCAGCATTACCCTTCCATTCTCAACGCCCTCTTAGCAAGTTCATGAGCCACACTATTGCCTTCCCTATAAATGAATTCCATAGAGCAATCTTGCCTATGAACCAGTCTGCTTCGCATATCATCAAAAAGCTGAGCCATCGAAGCACATATAATTCCCTTCCCTGCTACCCCTTTTATTACTCTTTTAGCATCGCCTTCAAAAACCACATTTCGACCATCTAGTTCCACAACTAGATCCATAGCTCTCCATAAGGTAATAGCTTCAGCCAAATCTGAACTTCCACTAAACATCTTTGAGGCACATAATGAGAATAAAAGCTCTCCCTCATAATTCCTTGCTACTATACCCAACCCAACTTTGTTATTCGGTTTATCAATAGCAACATCAAAATTTACCTTTGTTACACCTTCATCTGGTGGCTTCCACTTTGTATCTTTCCTTCTTTGGATGTTTACCCCCTTGGTCTGGTTCCCCTCAAGTCTAGATTCTTGAAAACACTTGAGACCTAATATAGCAGCAACAATCACCTTACTTGGGCTATCGAACTTGCCTTCAAATACCATCCTATTTCTTCTGAACCATAAACCTTTCAAGATCAAGGCAACCTCTTATACTTTTGTCTTCTGCAACTTTGACTGCATCTCAGCCCAAATATAAAAGAACTCCTTCTCTTCACATGTCCACTTCTGTAGACCACTCTGACTTTCTGCCCATACATCACTTGCAGCTGGACAGGTCCATAGGACATGACATACTGTTTCTTCCTCCATACCACAAGTTTGGCATGTGGCAACCTCAACAACATTCTTTTGGGCCAAGTTCTTCTTTGTAGGCAATATATTATTCATTGCTCTCCACACAAACTGCTTGGTGGAGTTAGGAACATTAAGCCTCCATAACCCCTCCCATACATGTTTCTATTCCTGTCTGATCGAGCATTCCCCATAGTTTACTTTTTCCATATCAGTGCATAAGTGGTATGCACTTCTCACAGAAAAACTTCCATCCTTAGTGAAGCCCCAAAAGCTTTTATCATCCGCACCATGCCTACTGAGTGGTAGATTGCAAATCTGAGCAGCCTCTTTCCTACTGAATATTTCACAAATCAGCCTCTCATTCCAGAAGTGAATATCCTAAAAAACAAGGGAACTTACTTTTGAGTCAGCAGCTATAATTCTAACTGGTGATCTCACTTGGAAATTTACAGAATTGGGAAGCCAGTTTTGATTCCAAATAGATATACTCCTCCCATTACCTACCCTCCACACCATACCAGCTTTGATCAGACCTTGTGCCTCCAACAAACTCCTCCACATGAAAGATGGCTTATACCCAAGCTTTGCCTCAATGAATTGGCTTTTCCTGTAATACTTTTCCTTAAAAATTTTTGCTGCTAAGGAGTTGACATTCTGTTGCAGCATCCATCCTTGTTTGGCCAGCATAGCCTTATTAAAAGTATTGACATCCCTGAATCCCATTCCACCTACCTTTTTGTTTTCCCCCATTTTACCCCAATTCTGCCAATGAATACCTTTGCCTTCCTTTTTATTACTCCACCAGAACCTTGCTATCATAGAATTAATCTCACTGCTCAGCTTCCTTGGTAATCGAAAAACATTCATGGTATAAGTAGGGATAGACTGTAACACTGCCTTGATCAGAACCTCTCTTCCTGCACTTGATAGAAATGAGTTTTTCCAGCTATGAATTCTCGTCCAAATTTTGTCTTTTATGCTCTTAAACGTTCCATACTTGGATCTTCCAACAATAGTTGGGAGGCCCAGATATTTCCCATAATCCCCACATATAACTGCACCAGCCTCTTGCAAAATATCCCTTTGATTGAGAGTACTTGTATTAGAGCTAAATAGGATAGATGTTTTCTGTCTATTCAGCATTTGGCCAGATGAATCTTCATAGACCTTCAGTATGTCAATTATTGTCCTCCATTCCTCTTTACTTGCTCTACTGAAAATCACACAATCATCTGCAAAAAGCAAATGAGTGATTCTGGTCCCACCTCTAGTAGCAGCTACTCCCTTCATTTTCCCTTTAGCTTCAGCAGCACACAATAGTGAACTAAGGCCTTCTGCACATAAAATGAAAAGGAAATGAGACAAGGGGTCTCCTTGCCTCAATCCTCTAGTTGGGATAAAACTCTCCCCCTCCTTTCCATTTACCAAAATAGAATAAGAAACTGATACCACACAGTTCATTATCAGCTGGACCCATTTTTCACTAAAACCCAGCCTCCCCATTATAAACTTCAGAAAATTCCACTCAATTATGTCATATGCTTTTGACATATCAAGCCTTAAAGCCATGCTTCCTTCTCTTCCTTTCTTCCTTGTCTTCATAGTAGTGTGTAGCATTTCGTATGCCACCATAACATTCTCAATTATTGACCTGCCTGGTACAAATGCACTTTGGAAGCTAGATATTATATGAGGTAATACATGCTTAAGCCTATTTGCTAATATCTTAGCAATAATTTTGTACAAGACATTACATAAAGAAATGGGTCGAAAATCATTCACAATAATGCCACATCAATCTTTGGAATTAAAACAATATTAGTATGGTTCAAAGTACCAGGCATACCACCCCCATTTAGAACTTCAAACATTGCCTCACACACGCGAGGACCCACAGCTTCCCAGTGATGCTGGTAGAAAGCTGCTCCAAACCCATCAGGACCTGGAGATTTAAAAGGACCCATTTGTTGTAGAGCATCAAAAACTTCTTCCTGGGTGAAAGGAGCCTCCAGATCAGCATTCATCTCCATTGTCACCCTTTTGTCTATGCCTTGTAAACATGTCTCAATATCAGCTTCCTGTGGATTAGAGGATGTATAAACCTTCTGAAAATGATTTTGGAACGCTAGTGCAATATCAGCCTCTCCGAACCTCATGCTTCCATCATAATCCTTGACTTTTTTAATAAAATTCTGTTTTCTCCTCTATGTGGCACATGCATGGAAAAATCTGGTGTTCCTATCCCCTTCTTGGTACCAATGCCTTTTTGCCCTTTGCCTCCATTTGAGATCCTCTTTATGCAGTAAATCTCCCACTTCCTTCTGTAACTGCACTATTTCCACTTCATTTTGTTGATTTTCTTCATCTTGTAACTTTTTTAGCAACATAGACTTATCTTTCAGTTCTTTCTCTGAGGCTGATCTGGCAACTTTACTCCATTTTGCCAAGCCCATTCTACAAATTTTAAGTCTTTGTTGAACTTCTCTTACAGGATCTTCCCTTGTACCCTCATTCAACCACACCTCACTTACTAATTTCTTACATCCTTCATCCTTGCCCCAAGCCACTTCATATTTAAACAAATTCTTATACTCTCTAGAACCTGCAATCTGCTGCCAAAAAGAAAAACATAAAGGTCTATGATCAAAACTTCTAGCAACCAGAGTATCTATTTTAATAGTGTTAAAATAGTCCAGCCATCCACTGTTTGCTAATCCACTATCCAATCTTTCTAATATAAAAGTTGAATCTTTGTGCCTGTTGCACCAAGTAAACTTTGAATCTGTCTATCCCAAATCATACAGCTCCCCCAACTCTAGAACCTGTCTGAACTTATTCATCTAAGCTACACTTCTCACATTTCCTCCTCTCTTCTCATCTTGTGTTAAGATTTCATTAAAATCCCCACAAATAAACCAAGGCATGTTATTTGAGGGTTTTAATGACACCAAGATATCCCATGAGTCTTGTCTCTTACTAACCTCAGGATGCCCATAAAAGCCAGTAAACTGCCACTCAATAGCCTCCTGATCAGCCTTAATACATGCATTAATATGGAATCTGGAATAAGACTGAATTGACACCCCTATCTCAAGCATCCACAATAAAACCAACCCTCCACTTCTTCCCAGTGGATCAACCATAAAACAACCCTCAAAATTCAATTTTCTCTTTAGAAATTCCCATCTAGATGAATCTAACTTAGTTTCTATCAAGAAAACTAAGTCTGGTCTCTTCTCCTTCACTAGACAGTGAAGGTCATGAACTGCACGAGGGTGACCCAACCCCTGGAAATTCCAACTTAAGGTTTTCATTGTTCTTGGTGGCGTTGGTGGCGTTGCTCAGCTGCCGCCACCAAGTTAACATATGCAATGGAACAGTCCCTTTCCCCATTGCCTTTTAATCTCTTCCTTCCCTCCTCATTCTCATAACCTTCATCTTCATTTACTACTCCCCTTTTCATAGACTTGGTTACTACTTTCTCCTGCGTAGTCATACCTTTCTCCCTCACACGTTTCTTCCACCCTCCTTTGTTACTACGAAGCCTACGTACATTGTCCAGCACATGGTTCTCAGCATATGTTTCAGGATAGCATTTTGCATGAATCAGGCTCTCATATGCCTTCCCCTCATTTCTCAACGTTGTTTGTATCTGATCAATATTAAAATGGGCTGACTCCAGGAGGCCCAGGCCCAGACCCGAACCCATCTCATCATTATAACTACCCTTCTTATCAGCCAAATTTGAATTCTGGTTGACACATTCTGATTTCCTCTCCTCATTATCTCTCATATGTGCTTTACCCTTATCACCAACTCCTTCATACCCATCTGATTCAATCTCCTTATCATTCATAACTGCCATCATATCATTCCCCTTCTGTTGAGTACATGCTACAAATTCAACACTCTCATCCTAATCCAAATTCAAATTTGAATTTGAATTAGCCCCTTGATTTTCGCCATTTTGCTCTCCTGAATCAGTTTTTGGTTTCCCCCCCTCCTTTGGTCTCATCTTCCACCTCTCGCTATCCCCATGGCTGACCTTCCCACTGTAATAACTCCTCCTTGAATATGTAGACTCTGCACGAAGCCTTGGGCCAAATTGCATAATCTTTTCTGCATGCTGAGCCAAATTTTCACTTTTCAACGTACATCCTCCTGCTTCATGAGCTATATACCCACACATAAAGCAAACTTTTGGTAGTTTTTCATATTTAATTGGAATCCAGACTTTATCACCCTTCACGCCAATCATTCTACCTCTTGGCAATGCTTGGTGCAACTTCATTTCAATCTTGATTCGTAGGAACTTATCCCATCCTATCCCATCATCCGGGATATCCACTTCTAACACATTGCCAATTGTCTTACCGATCTGCACCCCACACACTCGATTCATATATGCTAACGGTAGGTTGTGAAACTGCACCCAAAACTCTTCACAATCAAATCTGATTTTATTTGGCTGGTTAAGCCCATCAAATAACTTCAAAGCAAACAAACCATTATCGAACAACCATGGTTTCCCATCTAACACCTTATACTTGTCAGCATGTGTAGCAAATGTTAATGTAAAGACATTTGCTCCGCACTCATGAAACACTGCATGTTTACTTATTTTCCAAACCTTAGCCATTGTTGAGGAGATCACTTCCTTGCTTACTATACGATTCGTAAACAACTTCCCCACTAGACTTCAATCACCCTTCTCCTTTCTATTTCTAGATCCAGAACACTCGCCTCACTCTCTGATAATCTCAACTTACTCCATCTCTCATGTATATCATCCATCTTCTATTACTTGAAAACCAACCCAAGCAATAGATCTCACCAGTATCTACCTTAAACTCCACCTTGTACCCTCAGAGAGAGAACGAGAGAAGACTCCTCATCTTAGGAACACAAGATTCTTATAACTTCGTAAGCGACGTATAGAATTTATAAATAATTAATATTTAACTAGTTGATATTTATCTGAAATAACAATATATTATATGTCTACATATATTATTAATACATACACTTAATACACTTAATATGATAGCATATATCTATTTCATATATGGTTCTCACATACTAGTATATGAAATTATTAAATTTTATCGATTAATTATTATACAAATTATAAAATATACTTATGAAGTATATTCACTATATAGACATAAGTAATTAGATTACATATTATATATTTAATTATAAAAGTGGTATACCTATATTATTAGTTACTACACATATATATATATATGTGTGTGTGTATATATATACACATAGGTGTATGTATATATTTATCAATATATGAATGAGTTTTAATGGAGTCAAGCTAACGAGTCGACTCAAGCATAAACAAGCGAGCCTTAACGAGCCTTAGCCGAGTCGAGTCGAGTTGAGTTTTGTCGGGTATGTGTCATTTACAATTCAAGCGGGTATCTACTTTCACGAATGAGCTTTTTTTTTCACGAGTTGAGTTCAATTCGAGTTTAACCGAGTGAGTACCTTGCGAGTTATTGAACAGACTGGTTCATTTATAGCCCTAAGGAGAAAGTACAGAAACCAATATATCCATAACAATAGTGTGTTAATGATTATATTTTGAAGAACATGTTGAAAAGATGGGTGATATGCTTATACCCATGATGTGAACATGTTAAAGAGATCATTGATATGCTGAGTATTTTGTTACTGGATATTGAAAGATATCTATTATGGTTGTTTTTGTTTTTTTATCTTTCCACTTTATATGTACATTAAATGGGGTAGATGAATGATGACAAGATAATGTCTACAATAGACATGAATTGGAACCCAAGGCATTACAGTATTAGTCTTAATTGTCCAAATTAAAGATCGTGTTGAATTAAATTACTGGTGTTGTGGTACATCATGTTGAGGACCGCCATGACTCACATTGGTAGCTGGTTTGACATTAATATTACGGAACTCATGTAATGTATTTTGAGCTATGAAAGTTTTTCGAGAATGAATTTGCACAGTATGGTTAATTTTCTATAATAAACCCATGAACGAAAAATATTATTTTATGGGCGTATGAGCTAAGTGGGAGAATGTAAGAGTTTTATTTAAATTCTATGTCCTACACATCCATACCCTGATGGGTTTAGAATAGCTCAATATTTATAACTTAATTGATGAGTTACAATGGGATAAGATTAACTTCAATGAGATAACAATGACTCTATATCTAATTACAGTGGGACATAAAATCTCTAGATTTCTTGATGACCAAAAGTCTATAAATAGTACTGAGGGGTTAAGGGTTCTCACCTACAACAACATTGTGCCTCTAACCATCGGGAGACATTTGTGAGGCTAAGTTGTTAGGGTGATTCGTCTCTTATAGTTAGGTCAGATTCTTCATCGAACTGTGATGAGAAAATGTACGCCTTTTAACTGTTATTATTTTATTATTATGGACTATAGAAAATCGAAGATCCTTATATTTAATGTTTCATGTTAAAATATTTAACAAACAAAGCACAACTGTGAAGGCCAAAACTCTGATTCGACCACCATGCTCAAGAGTACACTGAAGCCCTGGACAACCACCGTAAGCTAACGGCAAGCCACGTCTCTTCCACCTCATGCCAACTTACACGCTGAAAACCACCATAGAAGGATCCAAATGTGGGGATTTGACATACCCGCAACTCCTTTAGCCGGAAACCACCCAGAAAGCCATAGAAATTGCCAGTTAGTTCACTGCAATCAGCCTCAGTAAGCTTCATCAATCTCACTCTCTCCTTCTCCATTGCATCATAGTGAGGCACCACCAAAATAATCTCTCTCTCTCTCTCTCTCTCTCAGTGCTTTGCCGCCATGCTCACCATCGTCCAACTCACCCAACTCCATCGCGTCTCCTTCTCTCTTGGTGAGTTTTGGAGTTTTCCCTGTCACATGGTGTTTCCCCTTGCCGTATGCCCACTGTCTTCCTTCTTGTATTGTTTTGGTTTGTCCTTCCCAAAAAGTGCAAGCAAGTTTTCCATTATTACTAAAAATGCCTTTAAAGCCCTTGTTAAGTTGTTGTGTTGCCTTTTATGAAGAAACTTTTGATTAAATTACGCCAATGCCCTTAGTTGTAAGGCAAGGTAGCTTTACTTATTTTCAAGTGGGCTTTTATGTTGGGTTAGGCTAAACATTTAAGTTGAGCTTAATTTGAAATTAAATAAGTATATTAGTCCAGAAATTCTATTTTTACAAAATATATTTAAGGAACTAAATTATATTTTAAGTATTAATTTTTACAACTAAATTTTAGTAGTGAACAATAAGAGTTTAATTTTATTTTTAAATGATAAGTTTGATTAAGTATATTTTATGAAACAAGCTTCCAATGTTATTTAATAGATTTAAATCAAATATGATTTCGTACCAAATTATAATATGTTATTAGTGTTGAATTATTGTTTGATTATAATAATAGTTTTGCTGGTATTTGAATTGTAAATATGAGTAAGCTAATTATCGAAACAAATTTCCTTTATTATTTTGTCATCTTCAATAAAAATTTTCTATTATAGATATAACTAGAAAATAAAGAAATATGTTAAGAATATTTAGATGATATTATTATTTATTAGATTTCTTGTAATTAAGAATTGAGGTTTTCATGACTTATCTTACTAGAATTGAATATAGACTAAGTATTCTACTAAATTATAATTTGAAAGCGAAAATTTGTATTTGGTATTTAAGTAATTTAAGATAGAAGCATTCATTGATTTTATATTAAATAGAATATTTATTGATTATTTTCTGCAATATGAACTTGATTAAGTAGGGTATTTGGACACATTTTCCTAGACAGATGTAATGACGTTTAATAATTTGTATAGGTGATAAACTACGAAGTGAGATTTAGGAAGCAACGCTGTGAGGTAAGTAATTTGATCACAAATTATAATCATCACATGTTAGTTTAGATAAATTATTATTAAAGTCAATGTTTATATAACTTGCATGTCATGATTATGCAAACATGTCATCCAACATAGCACACAATCATGTCAATTTCGCATCATGTTTAATTTAGCATTTTATAATTATGTACGTATTATGAATGTTATGCATCTCACGTTGCATAAATACATGTAAGCTTTTTATGATCAAGTTACGTTAGCTTTCCCATGGTTAAGTGTAAGATAAGATAAGTTTTATAAGATGATCATTTAGATACATGGTACCAATGCGACTTTCATGGGTGGACGTGCAAGCCATGGACCTAAGCGTGGTCCACCATAGTATGCTAGAATACTATTAGTGGCTTCCCTTGTGGCAGAGAATGTGGAGCCGGTGCACAACCTCGCATACATGTTTAATTGTGTTGGTCAGTATGATAAGTCATGCATGACATGGTATATGTATTAATGATCATGAATTTAAATTCTCCGCATGAAATGTTTTATGAAAAATCCTACGTTTATTATGTTTAAGTTTTGATGGATTTCATACTCAGTTTTAGACTCACTTTAGTTTTATTTCATGTTTTTAACCACCCAGGTGAGGATGATCAGTATGAGTAAGCGGGTTAGGCTTAGATAGAGCAGTTGGATTTAGGTCCAGGCTTTATTTATTTATTATTTAGTTGATTTATTTAATTATGAAATCTCTTGCCTGGTTATATTTTAGGAAAAACACGTGACATCCCTAGTTTTAGGGAAGTGGGTGTTACAATGAACCATCCAGCTCTTAAAACTTGAAGGCTGGAGATTATTAGGTCTCATGGGTACTACCAAAATTTTTTCAAAGGACATGTTGCAATTGCAGTTCTCTTCACTACCCCACTTAAAAAGAATTCATTCAATTGGACTAAACAAGGCTCACCAAGCTTTCAGTTAATTGAAGGAAGCTATGCTGAACCCTCTAGTGTTAGGAAAACCTACTTTTTCTAAGGCTTTTATTGTTGAATGTGATGTTTCTACATATGGGTTAGGAGCACAGATGCCAACACCAACATTTCCAACATGCAAATTCAAGCAATCAATGCAATGAGGGCACAATGGATGGAAGAACTTTGCAGGTCTTACCCCAAGACCCCCAGTTGTAAGAGATAGTTAGTAACTACCATCAGCGGGCCTTGGTTACTCACTCAAAAAATGAGTAGCACATAGGCTATTCCAAATGCAGGTGGGTGTCGTGTAATAATTAGAAATAAATTCTTAGATCTTCTTCTCATGAAAAGTTACTTAAAATCAAACTCGTTTAAAATTGTGAAAATATTCACAAAGAGAAAATAAAAATGATGGTATGTGCAATGAATGGAAGAGTGCAACGGGAATGAAAATGGCACTAGTCATGGACTAGATTCATATTTTTAGATTTTGTTTTAGTGTCGAAATGAAATATAAAAGACTAACAAATTGAAATTAACAATCAAGGAACCAACTAAGTTAAACGATCTCACTTAATCAAAAAATTAATTAATAAAACTGAAATTATTTAAGTCTTAATTAAGCTTTAATCAATCTAATATGCAACGGAACTAAGAGATTAATTAAACTAAGTTAAGAATGAAACTAGATTAGAAAGTAATTGACAAAATACGAACTAAAATTTGAAAAGCCCCAAAATCAAGATTCTAGGGTTCATCCTTGTATTCAAATCATAAATTCTCAAAATCAATCCATAGCAATTGTAATAACTGTTAAACAAAAGCTTAAAAGAGCAAGAAAAATAACTACATCAAACTTAAACATACTGAAAATAAAATATCCAAAATCAAATGATTCTAAATTAAAAATCTAAAAAATACACTATAAAATTCAGACTAAAATTAAATAGAAATTAGGAAAAGAAAAGAGCAAGCCAAATGGATTGAGATAAAGATGGAAATAGGCTGGGCAGTGGCAGACGTTGGACCCTCAAGGTTCTTCAATGTGCGTCACTACTGTTTGTGTTGTGTCTCCAGAGGTCAGAAGAAAAAAAACCTCCGTTGCGTCTTGCGTCTCAATGAATAATAAAACCCTTGCCTTTTTTTTTTTTTTTTCAGTCTGTGCGGCGTGCGTGCATTACTTTCTTATTTCTTTTTCTTGTGTGCGTTTTGAGAGATAACAAAAAAAAAAAACTTTCTTTTGTTGCTTTTGTCCAATATCCAAACACCAAGAGAGTTGGTGCCTTTTTGACTTGCCTTTTGTATTTCTTGGCTTGAAAAGAAAAATAAATAAAATAAAATTGAAATCAGAAAAAAATAAAATAAAATAAAATGAAGAATAAAATATAAAAAATGTGTTTTGCATATGAAGAAAATATTGACCAATTAAATCACAAGTTATAAAATTAAGCATAAATTATGCTATAAATCAATTTAAATCACAACTCAGATTTATGAATCTTAATCATTTTTCCATCTAAAATCAATAATAATATAATGAAATAATTCAAATATATGGGTTCTAGACGTATAAAATATTCAATAATTTAGCTCAATCACTTAACTCCAACTTGTTACCAACTCTGCAATAATTAAAAAATAGTTCTTCTGGTCTGTCCTGAGAAATTATGTTCGATCCTTCATTTGAGTGTGTGATGTATGTCAGCTCAACAAAGTTGAAAGCTTCCATCCAGCGGGTCTATTCCAGTCACTACCAATACCCTCTCAGAACTGTTTGGATATTAGTATGATTTCATTGAAAGTTTGCCATTATCAAAGAGGGCACAATGTTGTTATGGTTGTGGTTGATGGGTTGAGCAAGCATGCTCATTTTATGTCCCTCACACATTCATACATTTTTGCAATAGTGGCAAGAATCTTTATGGATGACATCTTCAAGTAAAAGAGTCCAATTAAAACATGCCACGCAGACCACACAATTATTGTGCGATGCGATTCAGAGGAAAAAAACATTTCTTCTTCCCCACGATGCTCTACATCCCCCTCTCTCTCTCTCTCTCTTTCTCTCTCTCTGAAATAGTTTTTTGCCGGCTAATTATATGATGGATTTGTACCGACCTTCTCATGGGCTAAAGTAAGGATACTAAGGCATGGACCGAAACCCTACCCCCTCTCTCTCTCTCTCTCTCTGACCCTCCCTTCTGACATTTGCAATTTGGTCTCTTACTCCCACCATTGATTTGTCGTTAACCTTGTAGATTTTATTTCAATTTCTCACCAAGATATTCTTATGCACTTATATTTGTTATTTTTGCAATATATTTTTGCATATACAATGTTAATATATGAAATTATTTAGGATTCTAAAATTATTTTTGCAATATCTGATGAATTAGATTTTGTGGGAAAGAAGAGAGAGGAGAAAAAAGAAGAGAGGTGCTTGGGAACGAAAACAGGGATTGAGAGATAGAGAGATTGCTGAAGTTTGTGGAGTTTGTGCATTTGAAATGGAATGGAAAAATCTATTTGGGGAAGGAGAGGATATGCGAGAAATAGATGGAAAAAAATTATCTGAAACTGAAATGATACAAATGATTTCACCATTCGTCGTCCGAAGCTCCTCCACGGGGACCGGAGGTTGTACCGCGTGCATTGAGGGTGCGTTTGGTTTTGATTTTGTCGAAGAGATTTTTTTTTATTGATTATGCTCTTTTGCCGTTTGCTATGGTGCGACCAGGTTTAAGTTTAGATGATGCGCTTAGCTGAGGTGTCATTTCACTATTGGTCTTCGATAAATCCCTTCTATAGGATATATCTGCCCAAAGAGGAACTGTATTCACAATCTAGTTTTGGAAGGAGTCATTTTGGATTTTTAGCATAGAACTACTACTTAGCTCGGCATATCACCCCCTAATTGTCAGGCAAACCGAGATTGTGAACAGAATGGAGTGTTATCTATGGTGTTTCTCAAGGGATCGGCCGAAGGATTGGACTCACTCGTTGGCTATCATTGGTTGAATATGGATACAACACATTTGTTCACACTTCTACGCAACTTTCCCATTTTGAGGCAGTTAATGGTCAGCCTCCACCACGAATGCTCCTAGACGAACCAGGTTCAATCCATATACAGGCAACTGAAGAAGTAATGAAGAGTAGTGACTTCATCATGAGCTTGATTAGAGAAATCTGCAAGATGCCCAAGCCAAAATGAGATTTTATACCGATAATAAATGAACCTCAAGCTTGCACTGCAATACTGTGATCCCCTTCAGGTGGTCCAAAGGATTGGAAGGGTTTCCTATAATCTCAATCTCCCTAAGGAGTCTTAAATATATCCTATTTTCCACATTTCTTGCATCAAGAAGAAGCTCAGAGCACACATCTAACCCATCCCCAAACTTCCAGCCATAACCCTCGAATAAGCCCTAGCTATTGAACTAGAACGTGTATTTAACGTAGAATTAAGCAGAAATGGAACCAAGGTGGTGTAGAGGTACTGGTCCAATGGAAGGACGCAACAATAGAGGATGCAACTTGGGAGGATCTGTCCGATTTCAAGAAGAAGCTTCCAAATCTTGTGGGTTAGTTCGTCTGGAGAAGGGGAATATCTTGTAAGTCTAGTGCCACGTCTTGTCCATGCTTATTTATTTTCATTATGTTTAAGGGTTGTTTCAGTCCTTTCAATTGTAATATTTACTTTTGTCGAGTAGTCCAAGTCTTAGGAAGATGTTGTATGGGTCATGGCCTTAGAATACGCACTTGGGCTAGCTGTGTTAACATGCTCATTAATGTAGGTGGAGTAAGTTTTGGTTTCAGTTTGCATTAAGGTGTTTAAGCAAGTACTAATTATGAATAAAAGAGAACTTTTTCCTTTGTAAAATATAGTGGGTTGGAGATCCCTTGGCTTCTTGAATTGCCAATTTCTTATTTTCTTAATTTTATATTTCAATTTAGGTTAACACCTGTAGGCCACCTTATGGTGTCCAATCCGGCTGCCTGGAGCTCTGAAAGCCACCAGAGGTGGCTTATCTAGCAACCTATGGCTAGAACAGTTATTGTAAGGTGGCCCGACTCTCTTTCCCCTAAAACCCTTCCAATTCTTTGTCTCTCTCAAATTTCAATTGCCTTATCTGCTCTCTAGTCTTTGTCTCACTCTCTCATCTCCATCTCTCATCTCTCCATTGCCATCTTCACTCTCTCCTCTCTAACTCTCTGTTTCACACTCTTCTCCATCTCTCATCTTGCCGTCACCGTCATCACTCTCTCCTCTGACTCTTTGTCTCACTCTCTTCTGTATCTCTCTCATATCTTCTTCGTCTTTGTCTTGCTCTTTGCACTCTTTGTGATCCATCTCGTTGTCGTCATCACCAATGACTCATTGAGGGCGCCACAGGTGGCCAGATGGCAAAGGGCCAATCTGCCCATCCATATATAACAAGGCAGAGTGGAGGAAAAAAAAATAGGAACCCGCCAAGATGGGTGTGGGGGGTGAGTACCAGCCCTTGTAGGGCGGATAGCAGTCCTACATTGAGTAGCTCACATGTTCCTTTATATACACACACATATGCCCGCCTTTATCTTGTCCTATCATATATAGAAGGCATTTTTTAAATACTGTTAACATAAAAAAGATAAAAAAAAAAATTCAAGATAAAACCTTTAATTCACTTGACAAAATAGCTGAAGAAAAATAATCTTTGGGAAAATTTTTGTTTTGAGGGCAAATAAGGCAGTTTTATATATAGAGGATAGATAATAGGATAACGGGGCTTAGAAAATGAAATGGAGCAATGGAGCAGACAAAGAACGTACACTTGGAATAACTAACCACCTGTAAGACCCGTCTGAAATGTTTGGTTAGATTCAATTGCGTGAACGTAAAACTCATGAAAAATCAGGGCAGCAAAAGTGTTGGCTAACAATGCCATGGATTAATATTTTACCGTATAAGCAACTCTTGCTAATCAACGCACGGAAGGACCAACAAAATGCAATTTCTGTGAAGAAATCCGAGAAAACAGAAAATAAGGGGTCAGCCCCGAAGAAGACGGAAAAAAGTGCAAGTTATTTTGATAATAATATACGAAAAATTAGACCGCAAGAGAGAAAGTAAACACAACTCATAACTCCAACGAAACTGAAACGTAGACTCTTAAGCATGCATCCGGTCTTCTCAAGTGTTTTTATGGCCAACATTAATAATGATCAACATTAATGTAACTAGAATTGCCATTATCACTCCGACTCAAGTGTTTTTATGGTCTTCACTTATCAAAGTAGCCATCCCTCCTCACAACCACTAGAACAAGAGCCTATTCCTTCTTCCTGGAGTCCTTTAGTTGCCCTCTCTTCCGAATCCCAAGGCAAAACCTCAGGCGCCATGCATCAACAACAGACTCAGGCAATGAGTTGGCCAATGCCCAGAGGAGGGTATGGGGCCAGTAAGGCGTGCAACGGGGCTCATAACCTATCCAGCGTATACCTGCTCGGGCATATCCATCTGTTGACGGAACAAAGAAGGAGGACCTCTTGATTGATGCCATCTTAGTTGCCACGTACAGGGGAACCTGTGTCCAGAGAGTTGATCAGAAATATAAACCAAACATTTGTTGCTTGAAGAGCTAGCCAATTCTATTTTTATTTCATTTTTGTTTGTATAAATTTGATTTCCATTTGCAATAAGTATACAAAATTCCCTCTCATTTAATGCCAATCAAATGGATAATTTTGAACATATAAAAGAACATTCGCTAGCTACTGATAGAGGAAGTAACAAAAGGTTGAAGAATAACATGTAAAAAATCCAAAACAACGATGCCAACAAAGAATGACAAATACCAAGTCCAACACAAAAACGAACTAGGAGCATGTACATGTTATAATGGACATCTATGGCCTGCTTGGGCTAGGAAATTGTAAATTATAAAATTCATATAAACACGGTTTAAGCTCACAATTATCAATATTACAATTCAATAAATATGAATCTCTCTAACACCCTAAACGTAAATTTCCAAAAAAGATTAAGAATTTTCTTGAGGGCTACCCTATGTTCTCTAGCCCATAATTGCCTTCAAACCAAAAGAAATGAGAATCTAGAGTCTACAGGGGAATGCCTTTACATTTGTCTTCCCTACAGTGTACATTTATAGAGCAACAATCAATTAATCATTCACCCCTTGGTTAAAATTGAATGTCAATACGAAAAGGAAAACAAGTAAAAAAGAACTCTACCTAATTGAACCTAATATACATATCAAGAAACGCAATATTGTCGTATAAAAAGAGAAAACAAGGAAAGTCACCCAATATCGATGTTGGATAACACCAGGCCATCCTTATACTCAGAAAAGATGGCTACCTGTCTAGCATGGGACACACGAGGACGCTATATAGTATGTTAAATGGCCTATTGAATGTTGAATTGAACAGCCCACCAAATGCTGGCTTCTATTTTACCCAAACAATGAGCAGACACACCAACTGCAAGGTAAAAACTATACACCATCCATGGTTACTTTTTTTTTTAAGAAACATCCCCCTTTTTCTTGTAGTATCCTCACTTTTTGTGGTGGAGGGAAACCATTAGGTACAATCCATCCATGGTTACTGAACATTGAACTTAATAGGCAACAAGTAACTGCCATTAAGTAGTTTTTTATGAACATTTTCTGAACGAATCTGAATCTCCATACTTTATTGTCCATATCAAGCCAATTAGCGTGTGAAGAAGTAGATATGAATTATATTTCTTTACCCTAAAACTAACAGAGATAATAGGTAATGGAATCCTAAGAAAATGGTATTATGACCACGTTGATAAAAATAATCCTAACTGAAATAAAGCGATGGGGTCAGAGACGTGGGTTCGATACCTGACACTGCACGTCGATCCCACTTTTCTTGTATTCAACATAGAGACACCTCGAGAATTGATCAATATACCTGATGCAGACATTGGTAACCTTGTTTCAAATTAGCAAACTATAGAATCAAATAAGTTCAAGCATCTATACTGAACAAAGAAAGAACATGCAGCCAGTCTTAACAAATGGACTAAGCAAACGAACTTTAAGAAAAAGAAAAATGCTTACGCTTTCGTGGCTGCATAAACAGCATAAAGAGGATCCGACGGAATAACAATGGCAGCCCCAGAGCCAATATTGACAATTGCACCTCTCTTCCTCTGGAGCATCCCAGGCAAAACGGCCTGAGTAACCTTTGTAGTACCTTCCACATTGATTTTAATCAAATTCTTCAGCAACTCCTCATCCACTTCATGGAAAAACCTGGCATAGGGGTACGATATACCAACGTTGTTGATCAAAACCCCAACATCCAACCCTTCAATGGATTCTCTAATCCTCTGAATACCGTCAGAAATATCACCGGAGAAATCTACAACAACGGTCTTGATTTGGGTCTTACCATACTTGGCTTGAATCGAGTTCGAAACATCTTTGAGCTTGTCAGGATTCCGACCAACCAGGATGAGATTAAGCCCTTTACGGGCCAACTGAAAGGCGAAACCCTTGCCAATACCGTCAGTGGGTCCTGTAACGAGTGCCCAGGACCCATATTTCTTGAGGTTCTTGGCGGGTCTGAGAAAATTGACGTAGGCCCATTTTAGGAAAGCGAGAGAGAACTTCAGAACCGAGAGAGAACCCAAAGTGAACAGCACGATAACCCAGAAAGGCTGAGCCTTGAGCTTGTCTATTGTACAGATTTCCATTTGGGAAGTATGCGGTTCCGCTTTAGATCTGAAATGGGAAATGGTGGGATTCAAGAAATGGATTTTGTAGGAAGATATTAGTCGCAGTGACCCAAAACAGATTCACTCGGTTTTGAGATTGACGAAGCAAGGGGATGGAGTGACTGAGTGAATATAGGGATTTTGCCCACCAATGCTAATGGGGTGATGCGACAGGATGCTACGACAAAACTAGAATAGAAATAGGCATTAAATTTGCCTACGGGTACGAGAGAGGGAAGAGAGTTGGGTGAGGTAGATGAACGGAAAACCGCCGGAATTAACTACAAAATGCGACGCGGATAACAGGATTTGTTGGGTCCTCTGTATTTTTTGTTAAACTAGGTGGCCACCATTTACTTAACCTAAGTAATTTATTCTTTTGGAATAGTAAAAGTTCTTCATTATGCAAGAATAATTTCTAATGCCCGGTTTGGTTTGCGTTTCATTTCATCTGGTCTGTATAAAAGAGATAATTTTATCTATTCAAACAGTTAATTTTACATATATATTTCATTTTTAAATTTTCAAACTCATCCGAAATATTTTTGATATAAACAGTAAAAAAAATCTCACACACTAAAAAAAAATTTCTTTACCATTAATATGACCCACGCCATTTTTCAAAGAGTATTTTTGCACCTACAAATGGCACATCCCGACTGGGATCCCACCCAATGTCTTTTTTTTTTTTCTTTTTTCATGCATTTTTTTTTATCAATTTCAAATATATTTTTTTAAAAAATTCAAAACATCAATAAAAAATATTTACTTAATCATTAAGTAAAAAAAAAGATCAATTGGGATCGCAGTTGGAAATACCCAGTTGTGGTTTTAATATTTTCCTTTATCAAATTATAAAAAGTCAAAACTATCTTATCTCATTTGACTATCCAAACATATACTTTAAGACTCATTTGGTTATACAGTTTAGATGAGATGAGATGAGATGATATATTTTATTAAAAGTTAAATAAAATATTGTTAGAATATAATTTTTTAATATAATTGTTATTTTAAAATTTGAAAAAGTTGAATTGTTTATTATATTTTGTGTGGAAATTTGACAAAGTTGTAATGATGAGATGAAATGACATGGTTTTGTGTATCCAAACCGGGTTTTAATCATTATAATTTTTCTAAATTCTTAAAAAAAATATAAAAAAATATAGGGGTGAAAAAAGAAACAGATAAATTGGACCAAACTAGTGTGGTACCGGGTTCGGTTCGGTCCGGTACCAATTTCATTTTTCTCAAAACGGTCAAAATTGATTTGGTTTCAGTTTTTCATTTTCTAACACCAGACCGGACTGGTTTATATATACACACATATATATATTTTGATTTTTTATATTGTATAAAATATTTTTTATATTATATATAATTTATATATAATATATAATTATATATAAAATAATTTTATATTATATGATAAATTACTAATTAATATAATATTAAATTTTAAAATCCTATATAAATAACTATATATTATCGCTATATTATTATATACTATAATATATATACTATAATATATATATATACTATATTATATATAACATATAATATACTGAAAAAATCAGACCGGAATCGATAAAGTAGGAAATACCGGTTTATGATTGTAATGGGTACGATATCGGTTTGATCTTCAAATCTCAAAATCGGTATATATTGATTTGGTTATAAAATATATTCAAAATCGGACCAAACTGAACATATTACACTCCTAAAATAATAATTCAATTTTTTCAAATCTCAAAATAAAAATAATATTAAAAAAATAATATTTTTTTTAATTTTTATATCATTTCATCTGTATAACCAAACGAAATTTAAGTGATTTTAGAAAACAGACAAATACTACTCTTATGTTTTTATAAAATATTATGTCACTGAAAATATATATTTTTTTAAAACATTTTAATGATATGATATTTTATGATTGAATATATGTACCACATCTTTTATGTTTCTAGAATGCTGTTATTTTAAGATATCTACGTCAACACACTAGTTATGTATATAAACGCTTAAGATACAATGGGTTTATTATTATTATTATTGTGATCATGATTAAAAAAAAAAGTTCATTTTGTGTATGAATTTGTTGTAAGGGCTCAAGGATGGAGACCCATAAATTGTGTTTTGTCTAAGGTTTTGAATTTCGTTCCGTACTAGCCGGTACGGTCAAAATTTTTCGTACCGGCCGTCCGGCCGGTATAGGGATTATATACATTTCATTGGCCTAAATTTCAGCCTGTACCGGTCACAATTTCGGCTGGTACCGGCCGATATTTCTGTCAGTGTTTTTTTTTTTTTATTTTTTCAAACTATAAGTTTATTTTTTAACCCTCAATTCAGACTAGACTATTTATAATTTATATATATGTATTTATATATAATTTATTTATATATAAACTATTATTTTAAAATATAATTTTTATATATAATTTATTTATATATCGACCATTCCGAAATACTATCTCAAAACGATATTCAAAAATATTAGTTTTGTCTTCCATAATGTCAGCATTTATTAGGCCAGAAAGGACGGAAACTGCAACCAACCCCAAAATTAGGTGAACCACTACCAACCCAAAATTAAGAGGGAAAAACAAAACAGAAAAAGCTTTGGGCTTTACAGTTTACACCATTTCAATGAAAACATGACGTATTTTTTATAAAAAGTTGAGAAACACCTAAGCATTCCTGAGACAATAAAAAGAAATCAGCGATAGTTTAATTTGGATATTGAGAATATTTTATTATTAATTTTTATTTATTTTTTATTACTATTCACATTACCTTTTAAGAAGAACCTAGATGCAAACGTTGTACATTAGTTGAATAAAAAAGGTAAAAATTAACTTCGATCCATGGAAAACATAAAAGAGGAAATTGGTACAGAGGTTGAACAATATGTGAGGAGCGGATGATTTCAGTGGCGTACAACTTGGGTCTTTTTTTTAGGTTATTTACATTTGTTTGGTTTCCGAGAAAAGACGAGATAGAACGCTTACAAGATGTTTGAAAAATGAGATGAAATAAAAAATATATAAATAATAGTAAAATAATTTAAGAATAATAGTGAAATAATTTAAGTTATGATATTTTATTAGATTTTGAAAAAGATAGAGAAAAATTTTAAAAAATTTTAAATATTATTAAAATATAATTTTTTAATATCATATTTATTTTAAAATTTGAAAAAATTAGATTATTTTTTATATTTTATTTGAAAGTTTGAAAAATTATAATAATCAAATAATTGTTAGATAAAATTTAAATATTTAAAATTAAAAAATATTTATATTTAAATAATGTTTAAAAAAAAAGATTAAAATAAGACCAACCTTTCCCAAACAATCCCTAAAATGGGGAAATACTTTTCCAAGATTGTAGTAGGTTAAAATTTAGCTCCTCATCAATGCTTCGGCTGCCAAATTGAAGACATGTGGGCTACAGGCGGTTGAGGTGAGGCCAGCTTTCTCATAAATTTATTTTTTTTAGTGCGGTTACTCTATTGTCCCACTCGATACGTCTAATGTTTTTATTTTTATTTTTTTAATATATTTAAATATTTTTAAAAAATAAAAAAATATATTAATATATTTAAAATTATTTTTTTAATCATTAAATAAAAAAAAATTAACTAACGGTCAAATAAAATAGTCAAAGTGAAGAGAAAAAATAATTTTTTCCTTATTTTTCCTCCATCGTCACTGTTGATGGAAAACAAGTGACCCTCCCAATCCCAAGCTGCATGCCACGTGTCCATCTTAATTTTCATAAAATAATCAAAAGTATTTTAAAAGAAAGAAAAATGCTATATGACTATTTATTTTTTTTTATTTTTCTTGATCTTTTATATATTTAATTTTTTAAAAAATTTTTAATAATTAAGGAAATAATTATTAATATATTGATATTTTTATTTTTTAAAAATATTTAAATATGTGTAAAAAATATTTGAAAAATAAAATAATAGTAAAGTATAAATTACACTAGGCGTCTAATAGAGCGGTGACAAGTAGCACTGCTCTAAAGTAAAATAGAAAAGTAATTTTTTTTTAATACAAAAATTATTTCTAAAATTATAAAAATTGAAAAGAAAAAAATAAAATAAAATAAATGAAGGGCCATTGTGGCACCACGAGAGTGGCAAAATATCGGCCATATAGACTTTTTCAAACAAAGCATGGCCTTTCTCAGTCCAAGAATAGTTAGATATTACATTAAAAAATATAAACATAAATATTTGGTTATATATTGTTAGGCACAAATCTAGACTTGCCCATGTTAGGTTGGATTAGTCGAAAAGCTAGCCCAAAAGGGTTACTGCATTAAACATAGTGACATGCTCCCTTAAGGAGGTACCGCTGTTAGTAGGGGTGAATAGAAAGTATCTGTGCAGTTTTGATTAATAACCGAAACTGTACTGATCCCTTAAAATTATGTAAATCTTGACCAAAATTAGCTGGTGAAGGGAGAGAAAATTGTTGATATTGGTCTTGACATAACTACAGTCAATTAGCGTCTTTGGTTGCGATGGAGGTGGCCCTGTCGCTGCGTGTGAAGCCTCGATGAGAGAGAGAGAGGAAAGAAATGAGAAGAAAAAAAATGAATGAGGAAGAAGAAGGTGCAGGGAGTTTAAACCCTAGAGTGAAATGGCGCTATTTGGATTAAAGCCAAATGATGCCTTTTTTTTATATTTTTTTTCAAACACTGAGTCCTAAAACGATGTCATTTCACTTATTTAAGTGAAACGACGTCATTTCATATATGTATAATTTAAGAAAAAAAAACATTTTATCGATGCGGTCTGTTTAGCTATCCGGCCCAAGATCAAATCGGGATTGAACCGCTGGACATCGGTTTTTGCCAATTTCAACTACTGGCCGACCGGTTCTACACTGATTTTGGCAGGTATAGAGCTCCGGCAGCCAGTCCAGGTCGGTTCTCTGATTTCTTGTACAACCATAACTATCAGACTTTCATGAATGGCAGGTAATACTCTCGCTTCTAAGGGAGACACAAATAAGGAAAGTGAAAAGATTAAAGGTATGCTCATACACACTTTATAATTTAAGAAAATATCTTTGGAGGCGACTAACTTGGGTATAAGAGGCAATTCCTAGCCAGAGGCTCCATGCATAACTTGTTTTCCGATTTCAGGTTACAAGAGGACCCTATAAAGGTGAGGATGCAATCGCGGGTGCGTGAAACACGTCGTTAACATTTAGTGTTGTATGTGGGATCTTTGAATTTTCTGGATAGTTTGTTTCAATGTGCCTTTCACATGCCCAAGACAACACTCTCCTGAGCAACTCATGACCATGAATCACATGTTGAGAGGCAAGACCCAGCGAAGGTGCGACTTTGGATGGAGAAGAGTAGAATGAAAAGGAATCACATGTTGAAGGTGGTCCAAACCCCAGCGATGAGGAGGAAAAGTGAAAGATGCACAATGATCTGTGCAACCTCATGGATAAATATGAAGAGATGACCAAGAAAATAGGCACATCATCCTCCATAGATAGCTTATTGAGCATCACTGATCTGCCATATGACACGGTGGTCATGGCGATTCCTCTTCCTCCTAAGTTCAAAGTCTCGTTGATCTAATTGTGTGAAGGATCAAAGGACTAAGTTGAGCACCTAGAGACGTTCAAAGCCCACATAAAACTAAATGGGTTCCCTAGAGAGATTGCATGCTGAGCCTTCCCCTTGACCCTTAAAGGAGTAGCTAGGGGATGGTTCGGAGATTTGCCACTAGGCTCTATTAGCTGCTTTAACTACTTAAGCAGATAGTTCTTGACACAATTCATATCCATCAGGTAAAGGAGAAGACCAGTTGCGTACATTCTCACCGTGAAGTATTAGGAGGATGAAAATGTGAAGGCATATCTAGAGAGATTCAACAAGGAACGGATGATAGCGGATGATCAAGAATAAAAAATTATGAGTACTGCTACATCCAAAAATTAATCATACCAAAATAATCCCACAAACTGATGTGGTTTCATTTGATCCGTTAGATCTACTTTACAATAAAAGTAACTTTATAATCTGACAAACCATAGCAAGTCACGTTAGTTTATAGAATTACTTTTGTATAATCTCTTTGTGGCTAGAGCATTTCCCAAAAATTATGCTTGATGCACTATTAGGGGGAATATGGCCCAGAAGCCTTTTCGTGTCAAAGTTGGCTAGAAAAAGGCCAACTACTCTATGTGAGTTCATGGACATAGCTGATGACTTTGTTAATCCATAGGATGCATTGAAGGCACTTACCTCCCTCAAGAGGTCCGAGGTAGAATATGCGGATAGGGTGTCAACGAACGAAAAGAAGGACAGGGACGCAGGAAGGAGGAAAAGGCAAGAAAGGGCCAATATGGAACAAGGAAGGAAGGATACACAATGTCGGGTGATCGGAGACTCAGGACAACCCATTCGAGTTTGAGTGTGCGAACAGGGAACGACAGACGGCTGCATAGTAATGATGATTGAGACACGCGTGGATGAGACACCCACCACTACCGTAACACCCCATCTAAAAGGCTCCTTAGGCCTTGATCTTAGTAGCCTTAACCTAATTAATTAGGAGTTGAGCTATTCTAGAATAAGAACAATTTTGGATACTTAAGTTGGCAAAAGTCTGTATACTTTGGGTTTAGGAGAATTATTAGAAGATTCTAGTGCAATATTGATTTTTGAGGAAAAAGAAAATTTTTGGAGCTTGATTGGTTAATAATATTATTTTAGAGAATTTTTAGTTCTTTATTAATTTTGAGGATAAGAAGCCAAGAGGCCCATAAGGAAATGACACATGGCATATGGGATGGTTGCCACATTAATGAGCTAAGCAATTTGGGTTATATATTTGATGGAATTGGAGAAGGCCCAAAGAGTGGTTTACGAAGGGCCCAAGCTTTTTGGGTATAAAAGCTTAGGAGAGACAATAATACTTTAGGGCCCTAATGCACTAAGGATGTGATGAGTTAAGATTAAGATGTTAAAAAGCCCTAGGCCCAACTTGAAAGATATAAAGTTTTAAGCCTTTCTTGGAGGAGACTAGAAAATAGGTTCAATGAAAAGGACATAAGGTCATTGGGTCTAACTTAGTAAGAGTGAAGGTATTAGGCCCAACTTAGGAAGCATAAGCGATAAGGCCTTTTTGCCAAGCATGGTATAGGTTTGACCCATGACCCAATTATGTCAAGGTGAGCCTTTCAAGCCCCATCTTTGTGGATCTTGAGATCTCTCTTAATCTCTCAAATCCAGGAAACAAGGCCCCCATCCACTCAAATCCAAAAGCCCTTGGACCATTAACCCACATTCATGGCCCTTTTAAGCCCACAAGGCCTAAAACCTTGTTTTGCTTCTATTTCACTCTACAATTTGAAAGCCCAATACACCATACCATATGTTTCCTTAAGCCCATGTCATACCTAAGTTCCTTAATTAAGTTTTGAAACTAGGTTAAGACCATTAATCAACTTACTTATGATTAGTGATATTTAAACCATGTTTTAGACCTTATTTTTCTTTTTTAATCTTTTCAGCCTTTTTGATATGAAATTTTCTTGTTTCATTATTCAATTATATCATTCTTAGGTCATATTAGGACCCTAGATGAACATCCACACATGTCATTAGAAGAAATGACATATCAAACCCCAAATTAAAATCAATCGGCACACATGTGTGGCCTTTGTGTGCATGGATTGTTTTGCCCTTAAATATAATCTTTTGTGCCTTTTCTCAAGGGCACTATGGTCTTTAAAAATCTAATATGTTCCCTTTAAACCCAGACCAACCCTTGGACGAAATCTGATTTCAAAAACCAAACCAAAAACCAAAACTGATTGCACCCAAAAGACTAGTTGGATGACAACCGAATTGGTTGGGTTACAACCACCTATCTGCCCATGGCTGAGCCACCACCCCATGCCACCTCTAGCACACCCAATTCCCAAGAGGCCTCATGGTCATCATGAGCTTTGAAAATTTTTTCCACCCAAAGAAGGCACCCAAACCCGAATGGCTTTTGTGCACCACTCCATTTCAGCAACCACCCTCCATTGCATCATCTTCTTTAAGCTGCACCTTCATGATCACATGACAGCCAACCCTCCATGTTCTGCCACCTGAAAAAGCCTTCAAGAAGTGACCTTACGCCTGTAAAAATCAGCCTTAAGAAGAGCCAACCCTCCACTTTGAACCCGTCTGCCCCATTGTTGGTTTTTATTCTACTTCTTCTACACCACGACTTGACCATCACCCTTAGGTTCATGTAGCACATGTAGGGATGAAATCATGGTGATTTAGGGCACTATTTCATTTTGCACAAGTGACACAAAGTGATGAAGTGCAATATGAAAAATCAGTCCTTTACACCACCACCCATCTCCTCCAATCACCATGGACTTAGGCCAATGTCTCCACCCCCTTGGCCAACTATAAAAGGCCCATTCACCCCCTAATTTTCTCCACACCTCATCTCTAGTTCCCCCCCTTGAGCATTGAGAGCCATCTTCCCCCTTAGTTCTGAGAGAAATCGAAAGGTGTGTGTGCTTGAGTGTTCTTGGAGTTCTTGTGCTAGGAGCTTGAGTGGGTTATGAAATTTATAATTTTTCTTACCCTACATCTTAGTTTACATGTCAAGTTTTGATTTTAAGTGTTGGAGTGATTTTTGGATAAATTTAGAAAAGGTTACCATGCTTGATTTAAAACTGGGTTCATTAAGGATGATTTAAGTGTTTAAATTGTTTTAAGTGAAAATTTTAGTTATGGCATGTCTTAGCATATTTTGATATGATTTATTAATGTTTTAGAATGATCATGGAATGTTTGATTTTTTTATTAGAACATGCCTTGATAAGTTTTAATTCTATATTGTTTTGATCATCAAAACATGCATGGGTTTTAAGTAAGTTTGTGATTAAGGCATGAAGCTTGATTTATTCCACCTAAGCTTGATGATTAAGCATTTATAAAATCTTATGATTGGGATAAGAACTAAAAGACATGTTTTGGGTGAGTTTTGAAAGCATGCCTTTGTGATTTACACTAAGAGCATCGAACTTGATTAATGGAGGTTTATTGAAGATTAAGGTTTTTAGCCATGATTAAGTATTGGTATGAACTTTCTCACCAAAGAATTTGCCTTTATCATATCATTAAGGACTATAGTGACTATTTGTGACTAAAGATAATTTCATAAGCATGCATTCATAGCAATCAATAGTTGAAAACACGCTATGCCAAGGTTTTGGAGTGTCTGAGCTTGTTCTACTTTGAATTTTACAATTATAGCGGTATAGATGGTTTTAGAATATAAAAAATATGAGGTCCATGAAGTTTGGTTAAATTTGAGATTTTTTTGCAAATAGTAAAAATTTAGGGCCTTAGTGGCAGTTTTTGAAAGCTTAGGAGTATTTTTATAAATACCTATTTTTGATTTGATTATGAACATCTTCCTTAAAGGTTCAAATCCTAACTTAGTATGAATTTGATTTCAGATGCTATGACTTTTCAAACTTAAGAAGTTTGTAAGTTGGCTTCTAATTTACACCTTGATAAATTATAAATGATTTATTGATAAATGTCACATTCATGTTATAATTGTCATTTTGAGCATAAAATATCATGTTATATGATACATTTAGTGCATACTTACATGACATGTGATATGTTTCACCATTTTAGCATATTGCATCTATAAACTTCATTTTCATATGAAAGCTTGCTACATATGCATACGTAATGAAACATATTTTTCAACATAGCTTGAAAAATAATTTTTGTCACGATCCCAAACACTAGGATAAGCAATTATCCTAGTGGAACTTCTCTATCCACTCTAGAGTATTTAAGAATGAAATGATAACCAATGTTTTGAATACCGTTTCGATCGAGACAATATAATAAAATATTTCGGTATCGGTATCGTTTCGGAATAGTCTATATATAAATAAATTATATATATTAGCTATATTCCAAAATAACAAAAATATAAGAAAAAAATTAATAATATTTTTCAATGCAAATTATCAATAATTTTAATAGTTACACTTCAATCAACAATTAAATTACAATCTGCTTGACAGTTCACATCAATAGAATCAATTCAATCAATTAGCATGTTACAACTATTAATTCAACTTATTTTTAATGACCCATATAATATTTCAATTTTTAAAATTAAAAATAAATTCTGAAATGTAAATGTAATTTGAAAAAATCAAAAGTAAATTACCTCTTTCGCGAGCCTAATAGAAATGGTATGTAGTAGGAGGGAGGGAGAGAGAGAGAGAGAGAGAGAGAATGGAGACTTGAGGAAAATGAGGAAGACGTGCGAGATTCTGAGTAGTTAAGGTTTTGAAGAAATTAGAAACCATAAAAGCACCTCCTTTTGAGTTCTTCTTTACAGAAAATGACCCTGCAGTTTTACTTAAATTACAAAAATGCTAAAAGGTTAGTCAGCGTCTCAGCCTTATTACATGTACCGGGCGAAATGTATATTTCGGCCAAAATCTTGAATACAAGCTGAAACAACCCGGTTCAGCTAGTATTTGATCTGAAACAAAACACAACCCTCCGCTCCGGTACAATATATTTCAACTGTACCAGCTGGAACAGTATGAAATTCAAAACTTTGGTGGGTTGACGAAAAATAGTCAATGGGCTTCGAATGGGTTCTTTTTAAAAAATGCTAGAGTGAAGTCAAATGTTATGATATCTAATGCTGGTGGGTGTATATGTTATGATGTTATGATGATGTTATGTTATATTATCAATGTATTGAGAACGAGTCTGCAGACAACGTAGTTTCCACGTGAGTTATACTACGGTCACCGACAGGTACTCACAGTGCATATGAGGAACTGTGTTGATACCACACGTTATGATGTTACGATTAAATATGAATTCTTAATAATGATGAAATGTTGTGATGAAATTATATTTTTGACAGTTGAAGTAAAAAAAATTTCTGAACGAAAATATGTGTCTCAGTTTTTCTGAAAATGTTAAGAAATCTGGATGGGAGACATACACTAATTTTTTCTGCATTTCATGCATTTTATATTTATCATTCTTTATACATAATTTATCTTTGTGCACATTGGTTGTTTAACTTATTAAGATTTCAAGTAAATCTCATTCCTTGTGGAGCCACTATCACTCAAGATGATAGAAGTTGTGTCAGGACCTGAGGAGGACGGACTGGTTGGAGTAATAGATCTAACTTATTGAGGAGGAGCCAAACCTCCAGAAAAGACGGGACCTTATCCTTATGTTTATAGCACTAGTCCTTCATACTTTAGAACTCATGAAACAATTGATTTAGCTTTGGAGACTTTTATGATTAGAGGTACTAAGTTTATGCTACGATTTGGTTTGACCTTACGATGGTCATTAAGGCATTGAGATGATTTTAGTTATTCTGGCATAAGTTTTTTTTTTTTCACCCTTAATTCACTGCGAATATTGCATTATGCTAGTTGCATTTATAGGATGCATTGCATTTTTACTGTCATGTATGGGGGTATATAACCTTTTGTTACATGTCTCGACGCTCTAAGTCTCTGTTCTATCCCAAGTAGAGGTTGGGGGTGTCACAACTACTGTGCTTACCATGGGAGAATAGGACATAGGACGAACCATTGCCATACTCTTAAGTAAAGAGTAGAAACTATGCAAGGAACCAGAGAGCTGGAGAAGTTAGTTGCCCAACATGAACCCATGTCGGACCAATCGACCAACAAATGACAAGAAAAAAATCGAGAGCTTTAGAGAAGAGCCCAAGGTGGGGAAGGAACACACAACATGATGCCAGGAGGGACAATAGTTACAGCTCAGTTAGAAGGAACACGCCCCTCGACAAGATTTGAACTATAGTGGGAGGCTTCATTGGGGGAGGCCCCACCACCTCCAGAAGAAAAGCCCACGCTAGGAGAGCAAGGTACAAGGAGGTCATTACGATAGGAAAGCCTCCCAAGCGAATAAGAACTTGGGTGGCGACTGCAATCTCTTTTGGCGATGAAGATTGTGAAGGAGTGCAATACCCGCATGATGATGCCTTAGTAGTAATACTGTTGATCGTCATCTACACCACTCGAAGAATTTTGGTAGGTAATGGGAGTTTGACCAATGTTATGTTCTGGTATACATTCATAAAGTGGGGATCCAACCGGAATAGGCTACGCCCATCGTCGACATCCCTGAAAGGTTTCTTGGGAGAAAGGGTGCAACATGTCAGCCCCCTCACATTGCCTGTATCTGCTGGGACAATACCATAAGTCGCTACTGTCATGAACGATTTCCTAATAGTCAAGGCCCACTCGTCATACAACGCATTCATCGGGCACCTGACCTTGAACAATCTGCAGGCTGTCACCTCAACCTACCATTTGAAGATGAAATTCCATACGGAGGTGAGTAATGGTGAGATCTGCGGTAAGCAAGTGCTAACAAGGGAGTGTTACATGCAGAAGCTCAAAGATAGAGGGGAAAACATTTGAACCACAAAAATACTACAGCTGGAGGAAGTCCCTCCTCCCCCACCACTCAATCTCATCGAGAAAGGGGTAGAGGTGCGGGATGAGCAATGCCTGAGGCAAGGAGAGGCTGGCAAATTGCTGGAGATGATAGCTTTGGACCAAGATTGGCCATGGGCAACAACACGAATTGGAACATGGATGACATCCAAAATTAGGCAGCAGTTGGAGCATTTCCTAGTCAAAGATATGCATGGCATTGACGCTAAGGTAATGGAACACTATCTCTGCATAAACCTCGGAGGCCACAAAGATATGGTAGAAGCAACGAAGTTTCACTATGGATAAGTATGCAACAATCGTGAAAGTAGTTGGGCGTCTCTTAACCTTGGGTTTCATCCAAGAAGCTCATTACCTGGAATGGCTCTTTAAGCTCATGTTGGTAAATAAGCCCAAGAGTAAATAGTGAACGTGTGTAGAATTTACCGACCTATACAAAGTGTACCTTAAAAAGATAGCTTCCCTCTACCCCACATCAATTTGATAATCGACTTCACAATAGGGCACCGAATCCTGAGCTTTATAGATGCATAATCCGGTTATAGCTAGATTTGAATGGGCCAAGCCAATCAAGAAATGAATGCTTTCATTAGAGACCAACCGAGGCCTATATTGCTACCAAGTAATGCCTTTCGGTCTGAAGAATGCCAGACGTACCATAGGCTAGTCAACCACATGTTTAAAAATCAAATTGGGTGGAATATGGAGGTTTACGTGGATGATTTGTTAATTAAAAGCAAGGAGCCTAGCATGCATGTAGAAGATCTTCGAGAGGCCTTCGCCATCATTCGACAGTACTAAATGACACTCAATGCAGTAAAATGCGCCTTAATTCTTAGGCTTTATGGTTTTGGAAAGAGGATTTGAGGCTAACCACGAGAAAAATGCATCTCCTTTTTTTAGTATTGAGGAAGATCCATACCTAGGACGAAGAGTGTAACAAGGCATTTGAACAGCTCAAGGGGTACCTAGCCAACCCCTTTCCTAAGCCAGACAATACCAAGAGAGGCCATGTACTTATAATTTTACAAATGTAGGGTCCATCGCTTTGATGAGAGAAGAGGAGAGGATGCAAAGATTGGTTTATTTTATGATCCACACCCTGAGGGGAGACAGAGTCTATTACCCGTGCATGGAGTTGCTAGCGTTTGCCCTGGTGGTAGCAGCTCGTCGACTGGGACCTTACTTCCAGGCTCATCTGATAGTTGTCCTGACTGAAGCACCCTTGAAGAAGGCCTTGTGGAGATCCGATACAAATGGTCGCCTGGTGAGTTGGTCAATCGAAATGACCGAATTCGATATTGATTACCTTCCTGAAGTGCCATGAAGCATAGGCGTTGGCAGACTTTGTTGCGACTTCACCAGTTTCCCAAATGAAATCTAGCCAGGCCCCACAAAGAATCCCTAGCGAGTCTAAATCGATGACTCCTTATGCCGCACAGGAGGCGGGGTGGGCGTACATGTGATAGCTGAAGCCGACAATGAACTCTATTTCGCGATAAAGCTCACATTTGAAACCATAAATAATGAAGCTGAGTATGAGGCACTGCTGGCAAGACTTGCAGTAGTTGTGGGATTTGGCTAGCCATCAATGGAGGCATGCCGAGCCCACCCATACAGGTGACGACGATAGAAAACTCCCATGTCGAGCCCGATGAGTGCTCGAGCAAGCCTCTCGCACAATTCGAGTGACGATGGTTGAAATTTCTCATACGATGGGTGCATGTTGAGCCCACCCATTCGAGCGATGACGATTGAATGCCCATACGATGGAGACATACTAAGTCTGCTAGTCAATCAAATATCCAGGCAAAGACTACTGAAAATGCCCATGAGATGGGGGCATACCGAGCCTACCCATGTGGGCGATGATGACAGAAAATGCCCATGCGATGGGGGCATACAGAGCCCGATGAGCAGTCCAGTAAGCCTCTTGCGCCCACGGTGGCTGAAAATGCCCATGTGATGGGGGCATGCCAAGCACACCCATTTGGGGCCTAAGATTGCTCACTAGAGGCAAAAAAGTGTTCAACATCACTTTGGCATCTATGGAGTCCAACCATTGATAAGCATTGGCACCTCGCTACACGGTCTCTAGCTACAAGGTACTCAAGTCTGTCTCTCACTGGTCTAGCAAATGATCCCTCAATGTTTCATGATCGAGAGTGAACCCCACTCCCCATGCCCGACCGCGAACACGACAATGATTTGGGGTGAAAGTCGCACAACCACCTCTTGCGAGGACACCAGCTCAGCATCCAACCTTACAATCTGCTACCAGCACACGCAAGTTCCCCTTGCAAAGCCTCCATGAAGCCATCGTGATGAGATCGTTCTTCTTGATGCACTTTAAGGTCCTCTGTAAAGTTGAAATCCTGATTAGACGTCATGGTGAAGGTACTCTGCTTGTAAGGCTCTCACCATGTACCGAGTACCACGAACCTTCTCTGTATTCAGGTCCTCCACCAGACCATTGTTAAGACCATGCTTGTAATCTCGCTCCTCTCTCGGAAGAGTGGCTTCAAGGGAGTTCCACTTCCAGTTCTCCCGTTCAGCCACCAACCCTTGGTAGAGGCTGTCCAACTTTGCCCCCTGGGATGTAGAAGGGCTCCCAACTCAGAATAAGCAGTTTCCCATTTCTTTCTTTCCACCTCCAACAACTCACTAGACGACTCACCTAGCTCCCTCTATAAAGGAATAAGAGGAACAAACTTGTTCCTCCAACTGGGCATGGCAGTGAGCAACCAAAGTTGCTAATGGGCGAACCCCCTGTGACACCAAAAGAACAATTAAGCAAAGCACAAGGAAGAACACGTAGGAAAGATAAGGAAACCTATCATAGAAGGAAATCCTCGGTGGTCGAGCATAGTCTATTGAAAGGGTGGGTCCTTAGAGTCATCCACTTGTAGGGTAGACATATAAGGGCCCTCCTGAGATGGATCAAACGCTCCCGAAGGATTGGCCTTGTCCCCAACGTGACCATAAGTGAAGGAGCAAACTCTCCCATGGTGCCCTAGTTGAGGAACGGAAGGAGGAGACTATATGAGACTCACTTCGCCCGCTATAGCTTCTTGGCCTCCCACCTCCTCCGAAGGAACTTCCCCATGTGGAGACACAGAAGCAGGGGGGGATGAAAACATCACTAGCATCCCATTAAGGAGAATGTCTTGGTTCTCTTCCTCAAGGATTGAGGACTAGACCGAGGAAAGGTTGTCGGGTACGGCCTCAGGGCCCTCATGGAGAGGGCAGCCCGCAAGATGAACCTGCTCTTATTCCTTGTCGTTTTTACCTGCATTGTCTAAATCACTCGACTCTAGAGACGGAGTCCCAAACTTTTCAAACTATATTCTGACGACCAAACCGAAAAAATCATCAGAGGGAGGAACAAAGACCCTAGGACACAACAAACCTATGTTCCCTTCTTTGTCACAGTTAACCTTGACAGCATGAATGGGACTTGCAGCGATGACTGAGCAAGAGCTCGAGCCCCCAACAAAGGAGAGATGCTAAGCCGAGGCGCCATGGAGGCCCCTTCTCGACAACAAAGCAAATGGCCAAAACTCGCCCATCATGAGTCTTCCTCATAAGTTTCTCATCTCGTTTTGGTTCAACCACCACCTAACCTCTCTAAGCTTTCTCTCCTTGATGGTTTTGCTTTGATGTTTTCTTTGTTTGTAAAACCAAATACCTCTCTCTGTTGTAGGGCTATAGTGACATAGAAAGCTAATAGAAGATTTAGAAAATAGAACCTTAGTATGTCTATCATAATGTAAAAACTTGTTCAAGGCTATTGTTTACAGTTATGGTCCTCACCAGAGTCAAATAAAGCCCTCCATAAGATCTCTCCCTTCTTGAGCACCTGTCCATGACTGAAAGCTACATAAGTTGAGCTGAGATGGGACCAAACCTAGGAAGTCTAGGATTTCACGAACAGGACGACGGAAGGGAAGTCGTAGCCCCAACAAGAACATACCAAGGTAAAGGGCTACTTTCCCAGCAAAGCCTTTCAAATCAATTGTACCTTGAAGAGGATTGAGCAGGATCAACTTAATGGAATCCAAAATCCTGTGCAGATCCCTCACAAAGTCGAGCGCTGCTACAATGGTAGTGATGGACCATTGGCTCCCAGCGATTCCCTTACTCTTAAAAGAGTTCATGCTGTTGAAACCATCGGGGATTTGAGAACGGGAGCAGGGCGAGAGCTAGGCTGCAAAGAATATGGGAGAAAAGCTAGAATTAGGGAGTATGAAATTAGCACGACATTTTGAAAGAGAAAAGCAATGGTTGGAGACCGACGCTTCCATTAAGAGTGACATGTGTCGTCAACTGCAAGATGGGACTTATAAGTCCCACGAAGCAAGTGACCTGAGGGAACTTGGGGAAGAGGAACCGACGAGAGTTGTTCAACCCAAGGGAAGTTAATCGCAACGGCATATCGACAGTGCTGACGCAAAAAAATAATGAATAAAATTCCCGTCGCGTGCATGCAATAGGAATTTGCGTGGAAACTGTTAGGCCAAAATCTCACCACAAAAGATAAAACCTTACTGAGCCCACTTAACTGAGATTAGTGTGCAAGACAAGAAGGTTAGGCTAGCGGCCCAAAGGCTCGTCCTTTAGGGGCGGGGGTAAACTTGCATGGATAAAGCAATGACCCTCATTTTACTCACTAAGAACCTAAGAAGGCATGTCCCATTAAATGCACTGAAGTGCCCATTCAAGAGACATGCCCATGTCAGGATGTGTTAGTTGAAAAGCCTAGAAGGGTTATAGGATTAAACATAGAGGCATGCTCCCTAAGGGAGATGAAAAACTCTAGATGTAGTCACGTTTGTATAGTCGCCAAGGACTAGTCGACATGGCCCACCATGTCAGCTAAATGAAATAGTTAATTTCATTTATTGGGGTTCAAACGCGATCAATGCTTTTGGGCTGGAGAGGAACTGAAAGCTAGCAAAAAACGGCAGAAAAGATCAAAACAAAGCGTAGTGCTTATCTACGTTATCCTTCATATTCATAGATTAACTTACCCAACAAATGAAGTTGTCTTGAATGAACCTTCCTCATAAGTTTCTCATCTCATTTTTGTTCAACCATCACCCAACCTCTCTAAGCTTTCTCTCCTTGACGGTTTTGCTTTGATGTTTTCTTTGTTTGTAAAACCAAATACCTCTCTTTGCTATGGGGCTACAGTGACAGAGAAAGCTGATAGAAGATTCAGAAAATACAACCTCGGTTTGTCTATCATAATGTTCAAAAAATGTTCAAGGTTATTGTTTACAGCTATGCTCCTCACTTGAGTCAAATAAATCCCTCAATAAGATCTCCCATTTCTTGATCACTACGATCACATTTCTTGTTGCTGCTTTCTGCTTGTTTGCTTCTATGATATCAATTTGAGGTACTATTTACAAAGGCAGAATCTAAGGAGGAGGTCACAGTGGAAATTTGTGGAGACCCAAGATGAGTTTCTTGAGGAAGAAGATGGATCTATGGTGGACCATTGCATTTGGCACATCCACACTGTAGGTCTTCAACAATCGCTTATCAGTTCGATCATGATGTGTGAGTGTAAAAGAGGTGAAGGTCTTGTTGAAGGAGCAATGTGTCGGTTTGCTTGAGCGAGTTTGAAAAAGATGAGACTGACTTTTGCCCAAGTGTAGTCACGCTTTTCATATTCCCTGTATTGATACTTGGCTTAAATTGCATACCAATTGTCCCATGTGTCATGCACCCATAGTAGTCTAGACGCCATCTCCAAAAGTTGAGGTCAATAATTCTAATTTCTAGTCTAGGGGAAGAAAGCTAGGTGGGCGTTTCGTCAAATAGTGGTGGATCATTTGATAGAGAGGAAGATGACTGGGTGTAACACCCCAACTAAAAAGCTCCTTAGGCCTTGAGCTTAGTAGCCTTAATCCAAGTTAATTAGGAGCTGAGCTATTCTAGAATAAGAACAACTTTGGATACTTGAGTTGGAAAAAAGGCCAACCCATCCAACTCTTCCTCTTATCAACTTATATAGAACTCGGATGACATTACCCTTTACTTCTAAACCGTGCACTGCTAAGGTTAGTGTTGCATGATAGCTACCGGGGCTCCTCTTGGGTCTTCGGTGTAATACTCGGGCTCTAAGCCTAGTTTCTACCGAAGCCAGCCCGATTGCACGAAGCCCGGCCCCCGACTTGCCAGCACTTGAAGGGAGGCTGGAACGACGTCGTTTGGTGAGTTCCTTTCCCATTTCTGCTGCACTGTTTTTCTTCTCCACAAAATCTTCCCACTGTGCTGCATTTTTGCATCTTGCTCAACTTCTCACGTTCAAGAAACAAACCCTCACCTTTGAGCAGACTTTGTCCTTCGGTTCCTCTCAACTTTTCTCTCCCTTCACCGTGCGTTCAACCCTGGGTTGTTGGAGCTTCAACCATCGACCTCCACTGCATTATTTTTGCACTACCGTAGGTAACTCCTTTCTCTCATTCCGGCATCTCTCTTTCATTTTTATTTTTATTTTTTTTCTTCTTCTTCCTTTTCTTCTGGTTTTACTCGCACAGACCCTCTCTTCTACTTGGTTTGCTTTGTTTTGTTTTCACACACAAACCCACTCTTTTTGGTTGCCATGCACACACACTCAGACCTTTCATCCTTCCTTGCGCAGACCATCGTCTATTTTTGCTTTCCACTAGAGATTCCAGTGAATTTTTGGGCTTAATTTACAATGGGTGCTTCGATTCAAGGAGGTGCGAAGCTTTTGTGATTCTTTTAGGTAAGTCTCTTCTGAAAATTTTGGTAATGTTCTTGGGTATTACATTGTTGGATTTTGAAATATAGATAAAGTATAGTTGATATGGTGGTGGTGTGAATTCTAATTACACGGTTGGTGGGGATTAACGATGATCAAAGGTGGAATGGTGTTTTGGGGTTGATTATATTTGATTAAATACTTGTTGGTAAGAGGTAACCTTTATGAGTGTCTTTAGTTGCTGCGTGGGTTTTTTTTTTTTTTTTTTAGTGATGGTGATGGTGTTTAAATGCTAAGGGTGTGAGGAGAGTACTGTTTGGGTTTAATTTTATGTTAGTTATTGAGTTAAAAAGGGGCAGTTTTGGTTTATTACTAAATATATAGTAGCTTACTGGTTTAGCTTACTAAATGTTGGGTATATGTTTTGTTTAGGTGGTGTCATTATTAGAGTTCCGACTCAATATGTTGATAATACATGGAAGTCAGGTAAGCGGGGTTCATATAATAATTTTGTATAAAAGAAATAAAATGAGGTTGACTTTGAAAATAAGCATGTTTGTTTTTTAAAAGAAATGATCTGAAAACAACCTCAGATGTTTATTCTGCATATGCATAAATTCAATATAAGAGAAAGTATTTTCTGTCATGACTGGTGTAGATATGAGCTAATTTTGTGCATTTTGTTTCTGAACTATGCAAAAGAGCGAATATGAAAATCTAAAAGTTTTGTTATGAATAAATGAAAATATTTTGATTCTGTTTATTTCGAACATGTGAAGTGATCTAAAACTATTTTAGTATTTTGTTTTGATATATGTGTCATTTGAAAACCTTGGCATGAAGTTCTGATTCTGTATATGAATGTGATCTGATTCCGATAATATCTGTTTTGTTTTCTATTAAGGCCCAGCAACGGGTATAATGGTGGTTTATAACCCTACCATGGGGGTTAAACATGGTATTTGTCCCGATGTGATGCTAAGAGATGATATGATTATAATGTTTCAGTTTGGAAATGCCAATGGAATTTTCTTTTTGGGAAATAAGTTTGTCTTTTGGAAATTTTGCTCTAGTGTTTTTGTGCCAAGTTTGTTTATGCATTTCAAGAGTAAATATGTTGTTTTTGCATTCTGAAAGTAAATATTTTATTTGCATATTGAACGTTATAAATGCTCAAGTTTACATGGTAGTATATGCTCTCTGCTTGCTGAGTTGTAGATAACTCACCCCTTAATCTTCATAATATTTTCAGATGACATTGATGGTTCAGTTGAGGATCAGTATTAGAGGTTGTGGGCAAGATTATCTATGAATAGATATTGGGTATCTTGCGGTATTAGTATTGTTGTTGGATGTTGTTTATTTATTAAGTTGATTTCTATGGATTTAGATTATTTATGGAGACTTATGTCAATTTTATTTTATTTTAGTTTGTTATTTGGGACCTGAAGAAGATTTGATATTTTTATTTAGGTTATTGGATTGAGGATTTGATATGTGAGTATGTATGGTCTATTAATTTGAAGTATTTACATTTGATTTGAAGTTTTGGAAGTATATATTCTTGGATTTGGAAATACATTAGGATTGTTGGAGCTGATTATTAGGTTATATGAGTTAATTTTTCGGACACTCGGGGTCGGGGCATTACAGTTGGTATCAGAGATAGGTTAATAATTCTGCATACTATAGACCTTGGAGGTTTAGATATCTGTGGGTTCATAGGATGTAAAAATTTCTGTATAGGAACTGTGGGTTCATAGGATGTAAAAATTTCTGTATAGGAACTTGAGGACTATAAGGATGATCACGTGAATATTTTAAGTTTGAGCTTCTAACCTTATGATTGATTTTGATGAGATTTGAGGTTTTAGATTTTGCAGATGTTAGGAATTAAATTCGTAACTTTGAGGTGTTTAGATTCTAATGACATATGTGAGTATTAAGTGATGTTAGGTTTAAATAGTTAATTGATATATATATATATATGTATTTTTATTGATACGCATATTTTATTTATTTTATTGATTTATTTTATTTACTTAGTATTTCCATTTTTAATTATTTTAGAACGTTTTACCAAATTTAAGCTTTCAGGATGGTGGCTCGTCGTCGAGTTCAAAGCCTTGAAGATTTGAACCAAAACAACAATGATGGGGGTTGCACGTTTGAGCAATTTAATTGAACGCATCCTCCCACCTTTGATGGAAGAGGCGATATGAACGTAGTGGAAGATTGGATACAAGGCATTGAAGAAATATTCAGTGTTTTGGAGTGTATCGATCAGCAAAAGGTTCGGTTCGCAGCTTTTAAACTAACTGGAGAAGCGAAGAGATGGTGGAATTCTGAAAAAGTCATCAGGGAAGCTGAGGGGACTAGAGTGATTGTTTGGGCTCAATTCAAGCAAAATTTCTTTGATCGATTTTTCCCTAAGGCTGATAGGGAAGCTAGAGCTCGAGAGTTCACCAACTTGGTGCAAGGGACCATGACTGTGCGACAGTATGCTGCAAGGTTTGCGAAATTATCACGCTTTGCCACATACTTGATTCCTGATGAAGGGAAAAATACCAGGAAGTTTGAAGAAGGTTTGAACTACAGGATTTATGAACGAGTGATGGTCGTACAGATTCAGCATTTTTCAGAATTGGTGCACAAGGCGATGTTAGTCGAGCAGAATCTCAAGAGGGGTGCTGAATTGCAAGAACAGAGGAAGAGAGCTACGCCACAAGGATTCTCTAATTTAGATCAAGGGTCATGGAAGAAGTGAAATGAGGGAAGCAGTTCAAGTCAGAGACAGATACAGGGAAATCATACATCTAACCTCTGTAAATTCTTTAACCGCATACACGCTAGGGAGTGCAGAAAGGAAATGAGATCATGTTTCAAATGCGGTAAGGATGGGCACTTAATCAGAGAATGTCCATTGCTTGGGGAGAACAACAGAAGGCCTAACCCACCTCAAAACCTTAGGGCGAATAGTCAAGGCAACAACCAGCGGAGGACTGTACCGGCACAGGTGTTTGCTTTAACATCCGGAGAAGCTGAGGACAAGGATGAGGTCATCACAGGTATAATTGTTTCTGACCTTCCTTTTTAGCTTTTTATGTTAAGAACTAAGAATTACTTATCTTATTATCTCTATTGATTATATGACGTAAACCTAGGAATTATTCCTTTGTTTCTCAATAAGGCTACTGTTTTATTTGACTCGGGGGCTACCAACTCCTTTATTTCAATGAATTATGTTAAGTTGTGCCCCGTTGATGCTGATGAGAAGATTAACAATTTAAGGGTCTCAACCCCAGCAGGTGGCATAGTGAATTGCAACAAGATAATACTTAAGTGCCCAATAACTATTAGCGGGAAGGAAATGCCAGCTAACCTGATAGTCTTTCCTATGATTGTGTTTGATGTGATTTTGGGAATGGATTTGTTAGCTTCCAGTTATGCTAGTATTGATTGTTTCAAAAGGGAAGTGGTGTTCAAGTTTTCGGAAGAAGAGGAACTTCAGTTTTTGGGTTCCAGAGTGTGTACCCCTCCATTAGTTATTTATGCTTTTCAGGTTGACAAGTTATTACGTGATGGGTGTCAGGGGTACTTGGCTTTCGTGGTAGATGAACCAAAGGAAGAATTGAAACTAGAAGAGATTCCTATTGTGAGAGAATATCCGGAAGTTTTTCCTGAAGATTTGTCTGGATTACCACCTGAGCAAGAGGTAGAGTTTGCTATTGAATTAGCCCCAGGCACGACACCTCTTTCTAAAGCCCCTTATCAAATGGCACAATCAGAGTTAGCCGAACTCAAAGAACAGTTACAAGATTTATTAGACAAAGGTTTCATGAAGCCCAGTGTGTCACCTTGGGGAGCTCCAGTTTTGTTTGTGAAGAAGAAGGATGGGATAATGAGAATGTGTATAGACTACATGGAATTGAGCCGAGTGACTATAAAGAATAAATATCCGATGCCCCGCATCGATGATTTATTTGATCAGTTGCGAGGTGCTCAGGTTTTCTCCAAGATTGATCTCAGATCAGGTTATCATCAATTGAAGATCAAGCCGGAGGATGTGCCTAAGACAACTTTTAGGACCAGGTACGACCATTATGAATTCTTGGTCATGCCTTTTGGCCTAACCAACGCCCCAACGGTATTTATGTACTTGATGAATCGAGTATTTCATGAATTCTTGGATAAATTTGTAATGGTGTTTATTGACGATATATTAATCTACTCCAATAGCAAAACTGAACATGAAGACCATTTGAGACAAGTATTGGGGGCACTCAGGGATAAGAAATTATTTGCTAAGTTGAAGAAGTGTGAGTTTTGCCTTGAATCTATTGCATTTTTGGGACATGTAGTCTCAAGGGATGGTATTTCAGTAGACCCCGAAAAAATTGAAGCAATAGTTAACTGGACCCAACCAACCAATGTGCATGAAGTTAGAAGTTTCTTGGGTTTGCCTGGTTATTACCTCCAATTTATAGAAAATTTCTCAAAAATAGCGATTCCTCTTACTGCCCTTACCAGGAAGAACAACAAGTATGAATGGATTGAAAAATGTGAGGAAAGCTTCTAGGAATTGAAGAAGAGATTGGTGACAACTCCAGTTCTGACAGTCCCTAGTGAAAGAGGAGGATTTGTGGTTTATAGTGATGCTTCACGATTGGGTTTGGGATGTGTATTGATGCAGCACGGGAAAGTAATAGCATACGCTTCACGGCAATTGAAGACATATGAGCAAAATTACTCCACACATGATTTGGAGTTAGCTGCAGTTGTCTTTGCGCTTAAAATCTGGAGACATTATTTATATGGTGAAAGGTGCGAAATCTACACGGATCACAAGAGTTTGAAGTACTTCTTCACATAGAAGGAACTGAATATGAGACAGAGGAGATGGCTCGAACTAGTCAAGGATTACGACTGCAACATTAACTACCATTCAGGCAAAGCTAATATTGTAGCTAATGCACTTAGCAGGAAGCCAATGGGACCAACAATTGTAACTCTTACCACTCAGCCCCACTAATTAATGGACTTAGAAAGAGCTGCTATTGAAGTTGTTACTGGTGACCAGTAGGCATTGATAGCCAGTTTAATAGTTCAACCAGCTTTGATTGATAGAATTAAGCGCGCCCAAAAAGAAGATTCTAAGTTAGCGAGATTAATAGAAGAAGTAGAAAAAGGGGTTAAATCTGAGTTCAACATTACTGGAAATGGAATGTTAAGGTTTGGAAATAGATTTTGTGTACCGGACAATGTTGGAATAAAAAGACTTATTCTCGAAGAAGCGCACTGCTCGCCTTACACAGTTCACCCATGTAGTACAAAAATGTATTGGGATTTGAAAGAGTCTTTTTTGTGGGATGGCATGAAGAGAGAGATTGCCAAATTTGTGGCATAGTGCCTAACTTGCCAACAGGTGAAAGTAGAACATCAAAGACCAGCAGGGTTATTGCAACCACTTCAGATTCCAGAATGGAAATGAGAGCATATTTCTATGGATTTTGTTACAGCCTTACCATGGACACTGACTGGACAGGATGCAATATGGGTGATAGTGGACCGTTTGACGAAGACAGCTCACTTTGTACCTATCAAAGTTTCTTATAAGTTAGAGCAACTAGCTGAGCTGTATATACAGGAAATAGTGAGGTTGCATGGGGTACCCGTGTCCATTGTGTCGGATAGGGATCCTCGTTTCTCTTCGAAATTTTGGCGAAGCTTACAAGCGGCCATGGGCACTAAGTTAAATTTCAGCACTGCATTTCACCTGTAGACAGATTGTAACACTCGGACCCAACCAAACTCTTTTTTTTTTATCTATTTATTTATTTTTTAGTTCATTTATTGATTTATATTTTCTTCACATGTTTATTTTTGTTTTTAAACACCAGATTTAATTTTGTGTTCTTTTCTTTCTATTTTTATTTTTTTTTCTTTTTCCCCTTGGTCTGCCTCTCATCCACGGCATGCTTACACACGCATTTCGTTCACGGCATGCATGCACACACACGTCTCTCTCGTCTCTCTAGGGTTTCACCTCACATATATATAGATGCATATGTTTTTCCCAAGCAAGGAGATTTTACCCAAACATTGCCGCCACTAGAAACTCCTCCCCACGCAAACAGCAACCGCAGCGTTGCATGCCCTCCCACCGTCCAACTTCAGTGCACATCCTCACAACCGCTTGAAGACCAGCCGCCGCGCAGCATCCCAGCCACTGCCTCGATCAAACCCAGCCACCAGAACCACCCGGGCCCTCCTAGTTCGACGCCAACATCCACGCACGTAAAACCAACGCCCTTACCCTCCACCGTTAGCGTCTTTCACCAAGGCTCAACGCCTCATTGTGCACCATCACGTCCGTCTCGGCCTCAGCCGCAGTAGCATGCCATTACCGTGAGAGCGTTCCGCTCATACAAGGAGGTCAGCAACCGGGGGCAACCATTGCACCACATGAGACGCTGAGCACGCGGATCGCACAGCAAGAGACTTGCCCGCGTATGGCCAAAAGCCAACCTGCATCTTCACGGTTTTACCCAACCGTCTCCTGGAAAACGCAGCCTCCCAAGGAAGTCAAGTTGCCGCTTGCTCCTCCTCAATGCTGCCATACGCCGCCTCCGTGACCCAGCCGTGAACCCACCAGTGTAGCCTTCGATAGCCATCCCGCAAGCCTCTGTTTTTCACTCCCAAAACAGAGGATGTTTTTCCTCCTACTGTGAGCCATTACAACCATTTACCACCGAGAGCTCCATCACTTTGCGGCTCCAGCAACCACCGGCGAAGTTTTCCGTCACCCCAGGTCCGCCTCTTGCCACCCCGCCGCACGGTAATCTCCCTCTCTGTTTCTGTCTCTCACTTTCGGTTTACTCTCCCGTAAGCTCTCTCTCACCGTGCATCTCTCTCTCTCTTTCTCGTTCAGTGCATAGCCACCGAGTGCACCACCTCCCGTCGTACATCGTGTCGTCGCACTTCACCATCTCGGTGAGTCACTGCCACCGCTACATGTTTTTCTTTTATTCTGTTGTATGTCTATTGTTTGTTTTACGTATAGGGTGTTTATATATATATTTATATATATATGTGTGTGTGTGTATATTTATAAGTAAAGTTTTAACTTGGGCACTTACTAGTTTTAACCTATTATATATTAGGAAAGTTCACGGCTTGAGTTTTCGGCTGAGAAGTATTTTTTTTGTGTTGAGTTTATATTTAAATAGGATTTTGTTTTAAGTTTCAACAAATATTGTATTGTATTTTAATAATATTGTTAGTTGAAGTAAGTAAATCTATTTTTCATAAGAGGTGAGTTTTTCATGAATTATTTTAGGAAAAGTTTAGTAATCAATGTATTCTTTTTATTTATAAAATATTGTTGGTATTTTAGATATTTTGAATATTAATTTTTATTGAGTTCTATAATTATCATAATACTTATTCGATAAATTTTCTTCTCCAGTACGAATTCGATTAAGTGGATATTGATGGTCTTAGAAAATGTTGGTATTTTAGGTATTATGAGAATTTTAGGTTTTGAGGTTCTTAAAATAGGTTCTTTTAGCATTTTTAAGTTTTAATATCGAAATACGTGGTTGGTTGGAAATTTATGGAAGTTACGTGATTATTTTATAGGTGACGATTATTATTTGTTCGGCATTTTTGAGGAAAATTCTGAAAAGCTAAGAAGTCCAGGTAAGCGGGGTTCTTATGCTAGACTTTGCATTAAAATAAAATGAACTGAGGTCCTTTTTGGAAAATGTGCATGTTTTGTTATGAAAAGAAATCTGAAAACAACCTCAGATAATTGTTCTGCATTACTCATGAGATTCTGTTTAAGAAGAAAGTATTTTCTGTCATGACTGGTGTAGACATGAGCTTATTTTTGACATTATGTTTCTGAACTTTGAAAAAGAAAGCGAATATGAAATTTTGTGCATAAAGTATGTTTTGTGATCTGATTCTATTCTATTCTGTACTCTGTTATGATGTGGCATCTGAAAAACCTTTGGCATGACTTTCTGACTCTGATTCTGACTTTGATATGGTGATTTTGATTCTGTTTTGCTCTAATATGTGGCCCTGTCATTGGATATAATAGTGATCTCTGGCCCTGTCACGAGATATAATAGTGACCTCTGGCCCTGTCACGGGAGATAATAGTGACCTTTGGCCCGCCAAGGGATATAATAGTGATTTTCTGTTCTGAGTGCAATCGCTTTGGTAACACTGTGATTTATGTTCTGCTTGACTTTCTGCAAGATGCACAACCCTACCAAGGGGGTTAAACATGGTCTCTATTCTGATGTGATATGATAAGACGAAGTTGTTCAGTCATGTTGTGCCAAAGGAATCTTTGAATATGAAAAGTTGGTTTCTAAATATGAAATATTTGAGAAGTCGCTCTGATTTTCTGATAAGATGTATTTTTTTTGAGATTTGCATATTGATACTGAAATGTTTTGTTTATGCATTCTGAACTCTGTGAAAATGCTCATGTTTACACACTAGTATATGTCCTCTGCTTACTGGGTTGTTGATAACTCACCCCTTATCTCCATTTATTTTTTTCAGATGATTTTTGAATAGACTAGCTAAGGATCAAGATTATGGAGTATCGGTGAGATGATTATTTTAAGCATAGTGGATTACTCATAGAAGATTTCTGAGAAGTGGCGGATTTTATTAAGAGACTTGGTAGTATTCTGATGACGTTATATTTTGGAGTCTATAAATTTATTGATGAATTGTGAGTTTTAAGTTATAGGGAGTAACTCTTCGATCCCTGCAGGACCGGGGCATTACACAGATGGTCAGCCGGAAAGGACCATTCAAATTTTGGAAGACATGTTGAGAGCATGCATGCTGGATTTCAAGGGAACCTGGATATGACACTTGCCTTTGGTCGAATTTGCTTATAATAACAGTTACCAGGCTAGCATTGAGATGGCACCTTATGAAGCACTTTACGGTAAGAGGTGTAGATCTCCTTTGTATTGGGACGAGGTGGGAGAAAGACAAATTTTGGGTCCAGAAATCATACAGAAGACAACAGAGAAGATTGAGACCATTTGAGCTAGAATGAGAGCAGCTCAGAGTCGACAGAAAAGCTATGCAGATAACCATCATCGCCAATTAGAGTTTGAGGTTGGGAGTAAGGTATTCTTGAGGATTGCACCCATGAGAGGGGTTATGAGGTTTGGAAAGAAGTGCAAGTTGAGCCCTAGCTATGTCGGGCCATTTGAGATCTTGACCGGATTGGACAAGTGGCTTACAGAGTAGCCCTACCACCAGCACTCTCAGGGGTACACAATGTATTTCATGTATCTATGCTGAGGAAGTATATACCTGACCCCACCCACGTTATCGATTATGAGCCTCTTCAACTTTAGGAAAATCTGACTTATACAGAAGACCTGATACGGATTATAGAGAGAAAAGAGCAAGTATTACGGAAACGAACTATTCCTTTGGTTAAAGTGGAATGGAATAATCATACTGTCAGTGAAGCCTCTTGGGAATTGGAAGAGGAAATGCAAGTCAAGTACCCACAGTTGTTCGTCAGTAATCTTGATAACTTGTGACAAATTCCGAGAACGGAATTTTTATAAGGGGGAGAGGATGTAATACTCGGGCTCTAAGCCCAGTTTCTATTGAAGCCAGCCCTATTGCACAAAGCCCGGCCCACGACTTGCCAGCACTTGAAGGGAGGCTTGAACGGCGTCGTTTGGTGATTTCCTTTCCCATTTATGCTGCACTGTTTTTCTACTCCAGGAAATATTCCCACTGCGCTGCATGTCCGCATCTTGCTCAACCTGTACACACAAAACCCATAACCTCTGCAGTTATTTCTACCTCTTCTCACGTTCAAGAAACAAACCCTCACCTTTGAGCAGACTTTGTCCTTTGGTTCCTCTCAACTTTTCTCTCCCTTCACCGTGCGTTCAACCCCGGGTTGTTGGAGCTTCAACCATCGACCTCCACTGCATTATTTTTGCACTACCGTAGGTAACTCCTTTCTCTCATTCCGGCATCTCTCTTTCATTTTTATTTTTATTTTTTTTCTTCTTCTTCCTTTTCTTCTGGTTTTACTCGCACAGACCCTCTCTTCTACTTGGTTTGCTTTGTTTTGTTTTCACACACAAAGCCACTCTATTTTGGTTGCCGTGCGCACACACTCAGACATTTCATCCTTCCATGCGCAGACCATCATCTATTTTTGTTTTCCACTAGAGATTCCAGTGAATTTTTGGGCTTAATTTACAGTGGGTGCTTTGATTCAAGGAGGTGCGAAGCTTTTGCGATTCTTTTAGGTCAGTCTCTTCTGAAAATTTTGGTAATGTTCTTGGGTATTACATGGTTGGATTTTGAAATGTAGATAAAGTATAGTTGATATGGTGGTGGTGTGAATTCTAATTACACGGTTGGTGGGGATTAATAGTGATCAAAGGCGGAATGGTGTTTTGGGGTTGATTGTATTTGATTAAATACTTGTTGGAAAGAGGTAACCTTTATGAGTCGTATTTAGCTGCTGAGTGGGATTTTTTTTTTTTTAGTGACGGTGATGGTGTTTAAATGCTAAGGGTGTGAGGAGAGTATTGTTCGGATTTAATTTTATGTTAGTTATTGAGTTAAGAAGGGGCAGTTTTGGTTTATTAGTAAATAAATAGTAGCTTACTGGTTTAGCTTATTAAATGTTGGGTATATGTTTTGGTTAGGTGGTGTCACTATTAGAGTTCCGACTCAAGGTGTTGATAATACATGGAAGTCAGGTAAGCGGGGTTCATATACTAGTTTTGCATAAAAGAAATAAAATGAGGTTGACTTTGAAAATAAGCATGTTTGTTTTTGAAAAGAAATGATCTGAAAACAACCTCAGATGTTTATTCTGTACATGCATAAATTCAATATAAGAGAAAGTATTTTCTGTCATGACTGGTGTAGACATGAGCTAATTTTGTACATTTTGTTTATGAACTATGCAAAAGAGCAATTATGAAAATCTAAAAGCTTTGTTATGAATAAATGAAAATATTTTGATTATGTTTATTTCGAACATGTGAAGTGATCTAAAGCTATTCAATATTTTGTTTTGATATGATGTGTCATTTGAAAATCTTGGCTTGAAGTTCTGATTCTGTATATGAATGTGATCTGATTCCGATGATATCTGTTATGTTTTCTGTTAAGGCCCAGCCACGGGTATAATGGTGGTTTATAACCCTACCACGGGGGTGAAACATGGTATACGGCCCATTCACGGGTATAATAACAGTTTATAACCCTACCACAGGGGGTAAACATGGTATTTGTCCCCATTGTGATGCTAAGAGATGATATGATTATAATGTTTCAGTTTGGAATTGCCAATGGATTTTTCTTTTTGGGAAATAAGTTTGTCTCTTTAGAAATTTCGCTCTAGTGTTTTTGTGACAAGTTTGTTTATGCATTTCAAGAATAAATATGTTGTTTTTGCATTCTGAAAGTAAATATTTTATTTGCATAATGAATGTTATAAATGCTTATGTTTACATGCTAGTATATGCTCTCTGCTTGCTGAGTTGTTGATAAGTCACCCTTTAATCTTCATAATATTCTCATATGACATTAATGGTTCAGCTGAGGATCAGTATTAGATGTTGTGGGCAAGATTATCTGTGAATAGATATTGGGTATCTCGTGTATTAGTATTGTTGTTGGATGTTATTTATTTATTAAGTTGATTTCTATGGATTTAGACGGTTTATGGAGACTTATGCCAATTTTATTTTATTTTAGTTTGTTATTTGGGACCTGAAGAAGATTTGAGATTTTTATTTGGGTTATTGGATTGAGGATTTGATATGTGAGTATGTATGGTCTATTAATTTGAAGTATTTACATTTGATTTGAAGTTTTGGAAGTATATATTCTTGGATTTGGAAATACATTAGGATTGTTGGAGCTGATTATTAGGTTATATGAGTTAACTTTTCGGACCCTTGGGGTCGAGGCATTACATTCGGCGACGGTTGGTAGACAGCGAATGTTTGCAGATTTGGTGGCACAAACACCACAATCGTTGCCTGAGATTGATGTCCCACTCCGTCCTGCCAAATCCATTGATTGTCAAATCTGTGTTCTGTTTTCCAAGGAGGAAATAGAAAAATCTGCTATACTGTTTAGATACTCGATGGTTCTCAAGTTTCTTTGGCAGCGTCCATCCCTTAATGCCATTAGAGTGTTCATACGCAGTCGTTGGGGATTAAATTCACGGCCAATGGTTTCAACAATGAGGAAACCTCGGAATGTGTTCGTGCGACTCACCAGTGAGGATGATTTCGTGAAGGCAATGTCGAGGGAGGCTACTGATGTAGATGGGATTCCTTACTATGGGTTCCATTGGCACACGAAGTTTGATGAGGATTCATAGTCTTCCTTGGTGCCGGTGTGGGTTTTCCTCCTTGGATTACCACCAAACTATTATTATGAGTCATTTTTAAGGAACATCACTGCACCGTTGGGTAGGTTCTTACGGCGTGATAACGCCACAAAGTGTGTGTCGAGAATAGATGGGACACGAATTTGCTTGGAAATTGATGCGGCAAAGGATGCTGTAAGGGGAATTTGGATTGGCAATCTGCACCATGTTTCTAGCTTTTATATAGAGGTTGAGTATGAGACATTCCCTGCTTTTTGCTTTAGATGATGTATTCAAGGCCATAATTTAAATACTTGCCAATGGACAGAAGCTGGTGTTAAGGTGTTTGATCGTAAGAAGAAAAGAGGTTGAAAGGAGCCATAGAAGGTAGTGGATATGTGGAAACTGAGACCTATTGTGGATGACAAAAATATGGAAGGGGTTATGACTCCTGCTGATGTGCCAAAGGAGACGTTGTTGCTGTTGATGAAAATGATGGAGGATTCGCAGTCTCCTATGCTTGTGAATGACGTTGCTGCTGATGTGGGAATGAACGGAAGTGTAGAAAAAGATTTGGCTAGTCCTAGTTTGTCTAAAATACAAGGTGATAGTGCAGATTGTGGTGGCATGACACTTGTGAGTGGAAATCATGTTTCCGTGGTAGAGGACCATGTAGTAAGCAACGTATTGGATTTACATGTTTGTCCTATGACCCATAATAATTCTGTTGTTGATACTTTGGAGGCTGAAAAGGTGGATGTAACTGGGGCTGGTTCCAGCTCCTTGACAGTGCAGAAGTTGGTGGAAACCATGAGGAGATAGCCGTTGTATTGGAAGCAACTGGTTTTGGATGCTAGCAAAATTTGCGTACTGTTGAGTCTAGCCTAGTGAATGTCAATCCGGATGCGGAGAGGGTGGAGACTTGTGGTATGATGGGAGTAGAGGAGTTAGGTGAGCAGGTGACAGGGGATGGGGCGTTACTTGACACTGTGGAAGATGGAGGGTTGGGGTCTTTGGCTATGATAATTCTGGTTGAGAGGGTGGCATTTCTGCCTAAGGGAATGGTTGAGGATTACGTCTCAGAACCCGCTGAAGACAGGATAGAGCAACTATGCAAAAATAAAGAGTATCCGTCTGATGGGGATGCTATAGCGCAAAAGATGCAAGTAAGGGTGGATGAACTCTCAGAAGCTCATCTCGGGTTCCTAGCAAGCCTGCTCGGATGAATTTATGATTTGTACGCCTCTTTTTTGCAATATCTGTGGTATTCGAGCATCGCGGAGACGTCTATGTAAGTTGGTAAGGAAGTTTTAAGTTAATTTTATTATGTTAGCTGAGCCTTTTGTTGATGAAAGTCAGTTGGATGTTTTAAAAAATTGGTTGAAGTTTCATTATGGTTTTTCTAATCAAAGTGTTGGTGGAAAATTATGGCTATTATGGAAAGACGAGTTAGTGGTTTCGATTAGTCAATTCAATGCTCATCATGTGTCTGTCTTGCTGAAGGATGCCTCTCATTTTGTTATGGTTTCTGTGGTCTATGCAAAATGTAAGCATATGGAGAGTGTGATCTCTGGAGGTTGTTACAGTTGGATGTCGTGCAAGATATTCCCTAGTTTTGTCTTGGTAATTTCAATATTATTCGTGGGGATGATGAACGTAGGGGTGGTAAACACTGGTCGAGAATGGCAGTGGATGAATTTAATGATTTTATTGAGGTATGTGGGTTAACGGAAATGAAGTCAATGGGGGCCAAGTTTTCTTGGTGTAATGGGCAGCGAGGTTTGGCTAGAAGCTGGTCAAAACTAGACAGATGTCTCCTAAATCCTCTGGCTATGGATTTATTACCAGATGCTTTGTGTAATTTTTTGCCTCGCTCTACTTCGGATCATGCTCCTATGCTCTTTGTTTTAAAGTCTCAGGCATGTAGATATGGTCCATCGTCTTTTAAGTTCCAACAAATGTGGGTGTCTCATGCGAATTTTAGAGAGGTTGTGCAAGGAGTTTGGCAAGCTCCAATTGCTAATATGGGGCTGTCTTGTCTTGTTGTTAAATTAAAAAAAGTTTAAAATGGTTTTGAAAGATTGGAATCGTAGAGTTTTTTGGCATACGGAAAAAAATATTTGTGAGTTGGAGAAGCAGATAGAAAGATTTGAGGGTCAATTGCAGGCTAGCTTTTTTGAAGAGGTTGAGTCAGAATTACTAATTGCCAAGAAAGAGCTTGTAGTGTGGCTTCTTAGAGAGGAGACTCGGTTATCTCAACAGGCCAAAATTAGGTGGATGGAGAAGGGCAAGGCCTCCGCTCAATTTTTTTAAAACTCTTGCTTCTGTTAATAAACCGATGGTGCAGGAGATGCGACTACGTGATGGTTCTTGTTTGTCATCCCCAGAGGCTATTCATGCTAGGGCTGTGGAATTCTTGAGTGATTTTCTGAAGGCAAGACCAATGAGGGCTACCCCAGATTTATCCTTGTTTGTGCAGAATGTCATTACAGAAGAGGAAAACAACATTCTTCTTCAGTTCCATTCAATCCAAGAGGTTAAAGAGGCTATTTTTTCTATTCCGGAGGATAGTAGTCTAGGCCTAGATGGGTTTGGGTCTAGATTCAATTGTTCGTGTTGGGATATTGTGGAGGCTAATGTGGTGGCCGCAGTTCAGGAGTTCTTTAGTGGTGCCCCTCTACCCAGATTGTGCTCGGCATCTTACATTGTGCTCCTTCCAAAGGTGCCAAGCCCTACTAGGTTTGACAAATTTAGACCCATCAATCTGTGTTCTGTGGTTTACAAGGTATGCTCCAAAATTCTAGTTCGTAGATTGTCACCTATTTTAAATAAGATTATTTCTTCGGAGTAGGGGACCTTCTTACCTGGACGAAGCATATTTGAGAATGTTAGTTGGCTGTGGATAAGCAGGCCCGTGGTGGTATTGTCATAATTAAAGTGGATACGAGTAAGGTGTATGACAATGTTGACTGGGATTTCTTATTACAGGTCATGTCCACTTTTGGTTTTGGCCCTCGGTTTTGTGAGTTGATCCAACAGTGTATTTCTACTCCTTGGTTCTCTGTGGTTGTGAATGGCACCATGAAAGGATTCTTTCCCAGTGGGCGTGGTTTGAGACAGGGGGATCCTTTATCTCCCTACTTGTTTATTCTTGTGGAAGAATTATTATCCAGATTGTTAAAGCATAATTTTGGTAATGGGTGGATTATTTCATTTTCTCACCCTCGGGGTGCTCCTCTTATATCACATTTATTGTATGTTGATGACATTGTTGTGTTTGCTAATGGTGGGAAGTCCTCGCTCTGTGCTATCAGGGTTGCCTTTGCTCAGTATGAAGATTGGTTTAGTCAGGTGGTGAGTAAAGAGAAGTCTTCTATTTTCTTTCCTAAACATTTTACGAGTGCTAAAAAAAGGAGTGCCTTGAGAATTACATCTTTCTCAGAGGGCTCCTTTCCGGTGAAATATGGGGCACCGTTGGTTTCAGGAAGGCTGAAAGTAATTCATTTTGATGGGCTAATGCACTGGATCCGGAGCCAGCTTGAAGGATGGCAAATGAAGTTCCTATCGTGTGGTGCTCCCATTTTGTTGTTGAGTCATATTGTGGCAAGTTTATCGATACACCTCTTTTCTGTTTTGTATGCACGTAAGGCTGTGGTGGCAAGTCTTAATTGGCTCATGAGTAATTTGTTTTGGTGCTCCTACAATGGTAAACCAAAAAAGTAGTGGGTTTCTTGGGCTAGAGTGTGTACTCCGATTCTTGAAGGGGGTAGGGGTCTTCGAAATTTTGAAGATGTGCAGGTGTCGCTCTTTATGAAGTTTGCTTGGAAGCTTCTAACTCAAAATTCCATTTGGGTTAATTTCTTTAAGGCAAAATATGTCAAGTATAGGCAAATCTCTTTGATTGAGGCTAGTAAGGGCTATTTATTCTGGAAGCAAATAGTAGCGGTGCTACCTAAGGTGTTGAGTAATGCCGTGTGGAAGGTAAGGGATGGTCGTGTCTCTTTTTGGAGGGATAACTGGTTATCATCAGGTGCTATTATAGACTCTTGTGAGATCTCGGATCTTCCTCTTCTCACAATAAGGGAGTGTCGCATTTATAATGGGTGGGATGTGGATCTTCTCAGAAGACTGGTTGGGGAATCCAAACTTGAGGCAATCTTGACATCTTTCGGTGACCATAAAGATGGGGTAGATATCCTGATTTGGAAGCCAAGTTTGGATGGCATTTTTTCCTTGAAGTTGGCTTGGGAATGTATTCGTGTTAGGGCCCCAAAAATAGAATGGGCTCGTTGGATTTGGCATTCTGGGATACCAAAGAAGTATTCAGTTATGATGGGAAAGGCTTTGAATTTTTCCCTAGGTGTGGATGCGCGTATTAAAGAGTTGGGCATCCCAGTGGTTTCTAAATGTGAATGTTGTGTACAGGGTTGTCTAGAAAATCAGGATCATGTCCTGGCCACAGGTAGTTTTGTAGCGGAAATTTGGCGCAGGGCATCTTTGAGTTTGGGGATGCCTTATGACCCACCTAGGCCTTAGAAGAATACAATGGAGCTTTCGTTTCGACAGGCCTCACATTTATCCCAAAAAGGTATGCTGCTTGGTTTGATTCCCACTATTTTAATGTGGTCTCTTTGGGTGTGGCGGTGCAAGGTTCGTATGGAAGGGAAACATGGTTTTGTGTAGTCGTTGTGGAGCGTGATCAAAGCTGCAATTGCATGGGTAGGATTACGTCTGAGGCCGAGTAAAAACTTGGATAATGGTGACACTAGAATATTAGAGGCCTTCTCAATTCTGGTTAAAGCTCCTTTACGTAAGTCGGTTTGTTTGGTAAAGTGCTGTAAACCAAATAGGGGTGGTTTAAGTTGAATGTTAATGGGAGTTCGCTAGGCAATCCGGGTTGCAAAGGGGTGGGGGGCCTTATTCTGGATGATCGGGGCTATTTGAGGTTGGCTTTTGCTAAGGAGTTGGGTCATGGCTCTAATAACGAAGCGAAACTATTAGCTCTTTATTATGGGCTAAAACACTGCAAGGAGTTAGGTTTGCAAAGAATTGAGATTGAGCTTGACTCTTTACTTGTTGTTAATTGGTTGGCAAAAGGGAGATGTGGCATGTAGAAGACTATTGGGATGAAATCCAAGAGGTCTTGTCGATTTTGGAAGTCAAGATCAACCATGTTTATAGAGAAGGAAATTCAGGAGCTGATTTTCTTGCTCGTATGGCTTTGAATCATCAGTCTGGTACGTGGATAAATTTTGATGATGTTCTATGGAAGCTCAAAGGTATTTTCAGGTGGATAGATTAGGTCTTCCTTCTTTGAGGTCTTAGGTCTTTAGAATAAGTTGCGTTTAAGCTGATATGCATTCACGTTGCATTCATGTTGGTCAGCTGTATTTGCAATCACGATGATTTACGTCATGTTGATTCACGTTGATTTACGGCTTCACTTTACGTTGAGTTTAGGCTTGTTTAGTTTTTTTGGTTTTTGGCTTAGGCTTGTTAGAATTTGTTTTGGTTCTGGTTTATTTTGACTCTTGGTTTTGGGTTTGTTTATAGCGTTTTAGCTTGTAAGCCTCCAAGTATAATGATGTTACCACGATTTTCCTCTGCCATAAGTGAGAGCTTATTAATAAACTTGGGATGGGGCCGCTATGTGTATGGCTACCGGCTATTCTAAAAATCTGGAAAGGAGTTGGCAAAAAGAACGTATACTTTGAGTTTAGAAGAATTTTTAGAAGATTCTAGTGCAATATTATTTTTGAGGAAATATAAAATTTTTGGAGTTTGATTGGTTAGTAATATTATTTTCAAGAATTTTAGTACTTTATTAATTTTGAGGATAAGAAGCCAAGAGGCCTATAAGGGAATGACACATGTCATATTGGATGGCTGCCACATTAATGGGCTTAGCAATTTGGGTTGAATATTTGATGGAATTGGAGAAGTCCCAAAGGGTGGTTTTCTAAGGGCTCAAGCTTTTTGGGTATAAAGGCTTAGGAGAGGCAATAAGACTTTAGGGTCCTAATGCACTAAGGATGTGATGTGCTAAGGTTAAGATGTTAAAAAGGCATTAGGCCCAACTTGGCAGATATAAAATTTTAAGCCTTTCTTGAATGACACTAGCAAAAAGACTAATGAAAAGGACATAAGGCCATTGGCCTAACGTAGTAAAAGTGATGGTATTAGGCCCAACTTAATAAGTATAAAGGATTAGAGAAGCAAACATATTAGTAATCCTATTAAGGTCTTTAGAATCTTAGGAAATTTATGAGTCCATCCTTAGAAGCCCTAAAGCAAGCATCATAGGAGTGCAAAACTTGGTAGGATAGCCTTGGCCCAAGTATGAGGAAGACATAAGGCCTTTGGGCCAAGCTTGGCATAGATTTGACCCCTGGCCCAATTATGTCAAAGTAGACCTTTCAAGTCCCACCTTTGTGGACTTGAGGCTTCTTTTTAATTCTCAAAATTTGGAAAGCAAGGCCCCATTCACTCAAGCCCAAAAGCCCATGAGCTCTTGACCCACACTCATGGTTCTTTAAGCCCCCATCAAGGCCCAAAAACTTTGTCTTCCATTTTTACATTTCCAATTGAAAGCCCAATGCACCATACCATGTGTTTCCTTAAGTCCAGATCATGCCCTAAATGCCCAAATTAAGTCTTGAAAGTTTGCTAAGACCATTAATCAACATACATGAGATTAGTGACATTTAAGCCATGCTTTAAATCTTAATTTCGTCTTAATATTTTCTTAACCGTTTAATCTGAAATTTTCATGATTTATTTTTCCATTTCATCATACTTAGACCTTACTAATACTCTAGATAATCCCGCCACAGGTCATTAAGGGAAATGACATATCAAACCCAAACTTGCATCAATCGGCTCATATGTATCCCTTTCGAGTGCATGGACTGTTTTGCCCTTAGGCCCAATATTATTGTGCCATTTTCTCATGGATAATATGGTCATTAGACACCTCATGAGTCCCCTCTAAAACCCAGACTAAGCCTTGGATGAAATTGGTTTCACAAACCAATTCAAGTGACAAACCAATTGCACCCTTAGGCTAGTTGAGTGGGAACCGATTGGGTTGAGATTTAACCAACCATTTGCCTTGGTTGAGCCACCATCCCATGCCACCTCTATCACCACCCAATGCCCAAGAGGCCCCATGGCCATAATGAGAAATTTGACTCAATTTTCCCACCCAAAGACTAACCAAAATTGAAGCCCCAAAACTGCCAAGTGAAACCACTTGAACCTGCCGGTTAGCATAGGTGGTTTGCTTGACCTTTTGTCAATTGAACCATGCCCCACGACGTATCCACTTCTACAGGACCATTGTAGCCACAGTAAGGAGGAAATCATGGTAGTTTCAGGACACTATTCCCTCTGCACAAGGTGACATAAGCTGAGGAAGGCAAGCTGGAAAATTCAGCCTCGTACACACCACCCACCTCCACCAATCACCTTGGACCAAGGCCAATGTCTCCACCCCCTTGGCCACCTATAAATACCTCATTCACTTCCTCATTTTCTCCACACCTCAGTTCCAAGCTTTCTTTTGAGTCTTGAGAGCACTTCTTCCCCTTAGAGAGCAATAGAGTGAAACCAAGGAGGTTTTTGTAAGTTCTTGAGTGTTCGTGAGCAGGGTTGTCTTGAGAGCTTTGAAGGCTACGGAATTTGTAGTTTTCTTTCCCTTGATCTTAGTTTACAAGTCAAGTTGAGGTTTTAAGTATTGGAGTAATTTGTGGTTGAGTTTAGAGAAGATTATCTTGCTTAGTTCAAAATTGGGTCATTAAAGGATGGTTTAAGTGGTTAAATCGTTTTAAGTGAAAATTTAGCTATGGCATGTCTTATATGATTTGATATGATTTATCATTGTCTTATGATGATTATGGAAGGTTTAATTTCAATTAAAAGTATGCCATGATAGGATTTAATTCTATCTTGTTTTGATCAACAAAGCATGACTTTGATTTTGAACCTCATCCATAGTAGTATTAATTGTAACTTAGTACGCACTTGATTTCAGCTGCTACGACATTTTTTCAATTACTCAGAAAGTTTGTAATTTGGTCTCTAACTTACACCTTGATAGATTATTTATGAATTATTGATAAATATTTTATTCACATTTCAATTATCATTTTGAGTATAAAATATCATGTTATATAATACATTGAGTGAATACTACATGACATGTGATATTTCACCACCTTTGCATATTGCATCTACAAATGTCATTTTTGCTTGAAAGCTTGCCACAGATGCACATGTCATGAAAAATATTTTTAAAGTATTGTAATGCCCCGGTCTCACGAGTCAGAGATTTACTTCCTATAACTTAAACTCATATTTCAACAATATAATAATAGACTGAAAATTTGTAATATCATATAGAAATTTCGATTCAAACTAATTTTCTCAATATAACCAATTTTTCAAAATGCCAAGTCATCATTATGAAAACACTAAGTTAGAACTGCCGAGGGCTTGGCAACCCTCAGATAGTTCAAGACCTTTGCCATTTGGTAAAGGAGAAGAGGCCAAATGTGATCTTTTTGATGGAAACAAAATTGAGGAGTGAAAAGTGTGATAGTATAGAAAGAAAGGTGAGAAGTGAAGGGTGTTTTGTAGTAGATCTAGAAGGAAGGAAAGGGGGTCTTATGCTTCTTTGGGACCAGTCTGTGGAGTTAGAAATACTGAATTACTCAAACAGACACATTAATGCTTGGGTCATGAATGAGGAAGGGAAAGAGAGATGGCTGCTAATTGGTTTTTATGGGCAACCAGAAACCAGTCTAAGGGAAGAAGCATGGAAGTTGTTGGCTTCTCTAAGGCCCAATGATGGGGTGGGTTAGTGTGTGGTGGAGGATTTTAAAGAAATTTTAACACATGATGAGAAAGTGGGAGGGAAACAAAGGCAGGAGAAGCAAATGAATATGTTCAGAAATGTGCTAGAAAGGGGAGGTCTTTTTGACCTGAGTTGGAGGGGAGACAAATTTACTTGGAGTAACAAGCATGACAATGAGACTTTCACTAAGGAAAGGCTTGATAAGGTAGTAGCCAATTTAAGATGGAAGGAGATCTATAAAGAAGGGTGGCTAGAGGTGTTAACAGCAAGATGTTCAGACCATAGACCCCTTTTACTGAGTATGAACCAGGTTCTTTCAATAGTATGGAGGAGGAGGAGGATGTTTAGAGATGAGGCTAGATGGTCTCTTGAGGAAGGTTGTGAGGAAGTCATAAAAAATGCTTGGACCATGAGGCAAGTAGGGGGAGATTCAGCTAAGACTCTTCAGAAGTTGCTGGAAGACAACAAAGGAGCATTTGTTAAATGGAACAAGCGATTAGAGAATAACAAGGGCAAAATATTGAAAGAAAAAATAGAATTGTTGAAAAACTTACAGATGAATGAAGGGAGTCATAATATGGTGGAAATTAAAAAACTTCAAAATGAGATAGGGGTCTATTTAGAAATGGAGGACTTGAAGTGGAGGCAAAGAGCAAAGTTGGACTGGTATCAACTGGGTGATCGTAATACAAAGTTTTTTCATAGCTGTGCCGACCAAAGGAGGAAAAAGAATTGGATAAGACAGATTCATGATGAACAAGATAAGATGCAAACAGAGCCTGAAATGATAGACAAGGTGTTTAATGAATACTTCCAGAAGTTGTTCAAATCCACAACCCCAAGTGATGGGGATATTGAAGCTTATTTGTAGGCAAGGGCTCCCTATGTAACAGAAGAAATGAATGACAAATTGTCCAAGCATTTCTCTAGAGATGAAGTTGAGGAAGCTCTCAAACACATGGCCACTTTGAAGTCACCTGGACCAGATGGCTTTGGGGCTTGCTTTTATCAAAAGCATTGGCAAATTGTTGGTGATGAGGTGAGCAAAACAGTACTGGCATGGCTTAATGGTAACTCTCTTACACCTTCTATGAATCATACATACATAGCTCTAATTCCTAAAGTTAAGGAACCTAAGAAGGCCAATGACTTTAGGCCAATTAACCTTTGTAATGTTGGCTATAAGTTGATGTCAAAAGTGATGGCAAATAGACTAAAAAATTTTCTGAATGAAATAGTTTCACCCAATCAAAGTGCCTTCATCCCGGGAAAGCTAATAACAGACAACATAATGGTGGCATATGAGGTTTTGCATACCATGAAAGAAAGGAAAAAAGGCAGATTGAGTAATATGGCCATCAAGCTTGATATGTCTAAAGCATACGACAGAATTGAATGGAGTTTTTTGGAAGGAATGATGGAAAGGATGGGTTTCGGTAGGAGATAGATTGATCTTGTTATGAAGTGTGTCTCCACTGTGAGTTATGCTACTCTTATCAATGGTAAACCAAGTTCTAAGATCCAACCATCAAGAGGACTAAGGCAGGGTGACCCTTTGTCACCCCACCTATTTATTTTGTTTGCTGAGGGTCTTAATTCTTTATTAAACCAGTCTGATATGAAGGGAATTACTAAAGGGGTAACTGTGTCAAGGGGTGGAATACGTGTAAATCATCTGCTTTTTGCAGATGACTGCATTCTTTTTGCAAGAGCTAAAACAGAAGAGTGGCTGAGGTTACAAGAGCTTTTGTTGATCTATGAAAAGGCCTCTGGTCAGTTCCTAAACAAGGATAAAACATCAGTGTTTTTTAGCTCTAACTCGAGGGGTGAGGATAAAGAGAAGATAATGGAGTTAGGGGGAGCAGTTATAAAGGGCAGCTATGAGAAGTATCTAGGTTTACCCCCTGTAGTTGGAAAATCCAAATACAACACCTTTAGAAGTATTAAAGAAAGGGTGTGGAAGAAGATTAATAATTGGAAAAATGTTTTTCTATCAGCAGTTGGTAAGGAGGTAATGATTAAGGCAGTTTTACAAGCAATACCAACTTATACAATGAGTGTTTTTAAACTCCCAAAAAACCTTTGTAAGGAATTAAATTCACTATTGACCAATTTTTGGTGGGGAAATCAGAAGACAAGCAGCTATTTGCACTGGTGCAGTTGGGAAAAATTAGGGACTTCTATGGGTAAAGGAGGGCTGGGTTTCAGAGACATAGAGTCATTCAATATGGCTCTATAAGCTAAACAAGGGTGGAGATTTTTACAGGATTCGAGGAGCATGGCAGCAAGGGTTTTTAAAGAAAAATATTTCAAAATCGTCCCTTTGACAGAAGCAAAATTGGGAAATAGACCTTCTTACATATGGAGGAGTGTTTGTGGAGCTTTAAACTTGTTGAAGGACGGATTAAGATGGAGAGTAGGGAATGGAACAAATATTAAAATATGGGGGCAAAAGTGGTTACCAACTCCTTCCTCTTTTTGTGTCCAAGCTCCTTGCACAATTTTAGATCAAGAAGCCAAAGTTTCTGAGTTGATTACTAGTGGGGAATGGAATGAGCCTTTTATCAAGAGTATTTTCTACAAAGGAGAAGCAGAGCATATATGGAGCTTACCTATAAGTAGAATGGAGGCTGAAGATAAACTAATATGGGGGTATACTAAAAAAGGTGTCTTCGCTGTCAATAGTGCTTACCAGATGGAAATGAAGAGGAGGGAGACAGCAACAGGAGAGTGCTCAAATGGAAGGGAAGGGGAGAACATATGGAAGGTATTATGGAATTTGAATATTCCAAGGAAAGCCAAATTTTTCCTGTGGAAAGCTGCTAAAGAGTTGTTAGCAATAAGAAATAGCCTTTACAAGAAGGGTATTATAAAAGAGCAACCGTGCCCAATTTGTAAGAAGGAAGCAGAAACAGCAGTACATGTCTTATGGTCCTATCCTGCAGCTGCAGATTTCTGGTCTGATTTGATTTTGGTGATACAGAAATGGAGGACCAATGAACCGGATATGCCAAGCTTGCTTGACAGGTTGTAGGAAAGGGTCAGTACAGACGAATTAGAAGAGATCAATGGTAATGAGAAGCATTTGGTTGAGAAGAAATGAAGTTGTCTTTAAAGACACTTTCAAGAGCCCAAGTCAAGTGTTGATCCAAGCCAAAGAGGAACTGAGAATTTATTACTAGGCTCAATAGAACCTAAGGCAGAACACAAAAGCAAGAGTTATAGAAGAAGAGTCAATGTGGAGCAGACCAAGGGAGAGTTTTGTAAAAACAAACTGGGATGCAGTTGTTGATAAAGAGGGAAAAAAGGTAGGCCTCAGAGTAGTAATTAGAAATGAGGAAGGTGAAATTATGGCTGCTGTTGGTGAACATAGAAGTCTTGTATCTGATCCTACAGCAGCAAAAGGTTATGCACTAAGGAAAGCTATGGAATTTTGTAAAGATCTTAATTTCAGCAGAGTTGTTTTTGAAGGTGATGCTCAAGTCATTGTGAATGTTGTCAATGAAGAAGAAAAATATTTGTCCATATATGGATTTGTCATTGAAGATGCTAAGAAACTGTTAAAGGGAATAAGTCAATGGAGTGTCAAGTTTGTTTATAGAAATGCTAATGAAGCAGCACATTGCCTAGCTAAAGAAGCCTTATCTTTGTTTTCTGAAAATGTTTGGATAGAAGAGGTTCCAGCTTGTATTGAGAGTATACTGTTTAAGGAAAAACATTGTAATACTGGTTCAGATCAATGAATTAATACTGTGGTTATTTTCAAAAAAAAAAAAAAGTCATCATAACACAATAAAATTTCTTAATAAAAAATGGCCAATACTCATAAAAACTTTCAGTGCTTAATCCACTATACTTAAATCATCTCACCCAATGCCTCATAATCTTGATTCTCAGCTGAACTATCAAAATATCTAAAAAATATTGTGGAGACAAGGAGTAAGTTATCAACGATTCAGTAAGCAGAGAACTTATGCTAGCATGTAAACATGAACATTTATAAAGTTAGGTATGCAGAACAAAACATTTACTTTCAGAATGTAGAAATAACATATTTACTTTCAGAACGCATAAACAAAACTTGTTACAAAACATTAGAGCAAAATTCTCAAAAAAACTTTCTTATTCAAAAATTCTTCGGCATATCATAAATTGAGACTTCATCTCCATATCATATCGAATCATTGCATCAGGACAGATACTATGTTTAATCTCTGTGGTAGGGTTGTAAACTACCATTACACCCGTAGCTGAGCCGTATACCATGTTTCACCCCCGTGATAGGGTTATAAACTGCCATTATATCCGTGGCTGGGTCGTATACCATATTTCACCCCAGTAGTAGGGTTATAAACTACCATTATACTCGTGGCATGACCTTAACAGAAACAAAACAAAACAACACTGGAACCAAATCATATTCATGTACAGAATCAGAAATTCATGCCAAGGTTTTCAAATGCGACATCATATCAAAACTGAATATTGAACAACTTCAGATCATTTTACAGGTCTTCATTTATTCACAGCAAAAGCTTTTAGATTTTCATATTCACTCTTTTTGCATAGTTCAAAAATAGAATATACAAAATTAGCTCATGTTTACACCAGGTATGACAGAAAATAATTTATCCTATATAGAATTTATGCATATGCAGAACAAACCTCTGAGGTCGTTTTCAGATTTCTTTTCAAAAACAAACATGCTTATTTTCAAAGTTAACCCTATTTCATTTCTTTTATGCAAAACTAGTATATGAATCCTGCTTACCAGGATTTCTTAGTCTTTCAGCAAATTTTCTCAATAATACCGAACAAGAATTACTTGTCACTTATAAAATAACAACGTAATTACCGTAAATTTCCAATTGAACACATATTTCGATATTTAAGCCTAAGATGCTAAAATAACCTATTTTAATTCTTCAAAAACCTAAATTGTCAATCCCTAAACAAGTATCATCACTTCCCAATTTCATCAATAATCACTTAATTTTTCCGACTACGACAATAAATCTTGAATTATTTACTATTGAAATCTAACTATAAAACTTTTAATATTAACTAACATAAATTAAAACCTTAAATATTTTCTATAGGAAAAATGTAGAAGAACACAAATCCAATGCATAATATAAAAAGAAGAAGTCCATTGTAAAAATCAACCCAACCGAAAAATGAGTTCACAACGCCCTATGGTTTAGCTTGTAACTTAAAGGGTAAAAAGGTAATATCATAAAATAAAACATGTCTTCTCCCGTAGATCAAGCTTTACGTAAAATGCCGAAAGATACTTTAGTATGAAATTGTTCACTAGCGAAAGAGAGACCCAGGTGCGACGGAGACTCACCGAGGGGAGTTGCGACAGAGATGGACAGATGCGGTGGTTGTGACGGCAAGGTGAGCGGCTGAGCATTGATGAGAGAGAGAGAGAGAGAGAGAGAGAGACCAATTGATGAGAGATAAGAGAAACAGGGTGAGAGAGAGAGAGAGAGAGAGAGAGAGCACAGGATACTCACTGGAGGGCAATAGTGTCGTAGCGACAAGGTGGTTGGGCAGTGGCATATCACAGAGTGGTTGGGGCATGGCGCCAAAAAGAAGATAAGGAATGGCTGAAAGGGATGGCTCTGTTTCGGGTGTGGGACAACAGGGGACAACAAAGGCTGAGTTTCCGTGAGATGGATGGTGGCGCCAAAAGAGATGTGCACTGGGTTGTTGTGTCGGTGGCTACGGTTTCGTGAGGCTGAGCAGGTAATGACGATGTAGAGAGAGCTGGGACTGTGGGTGGCTGGGTTGTGGTTTGATGTGGAGGGGGTAGGTGCTCTGTTTTTCAATGCTTGAAACAGGGGATGGTTTGGTGTGGAAGCCATGCGATCTGGGGCCCGGTTGTCTACGGGCAGCGCTTTTTTCTGAGGTGCACGAGGTGGCTCCAGTCTAAGTGTTGCAGAACAGCCGTACATGTGCTGCAATGCCGTGTTGCATGGTGTTTGTATAATGATGGGTGGAGGGGCTTGAGTGGTTTCCGATACGTTTGGCTCTCAATTTTCGTGGTTCATAATGGAAGGTAGATGCTCTGAGGAGTTTGGATGGCTGAGGTCGTGAAAAGAAGGCAGCAGCAGCTTGGGGTTTCTTCATGCATGAGGGATCGATGTTTGTGACATGCATATATATATATATATATATATATATATAAATATATAAATATATAGGGGATTGAATACAAAAACTCTAGAGAGGGAAGGAAGGAGAGACATGCATCGGCAAGCCGTGGAACAGGGACGTGATCGAAGTGCGCATGAAGTGCAGTCTGGCATTTTTCGAGATGCCGTGAATATTCTAAGGTGGAAGGAAAGGAGCATGGGGAACTAGGCACGATCTGTGAAGTGAAAACTTATAAATATATATAAGTGTTTACCGATAACCCTAGTGGGACAAATGTGTTTGATGTGGGGTCCGATACAAGGTCTCTTGTGCTTGGGCTTTTGGCCCATATAAGTTATTAGGGCCCACGTCTAGCAGTGAATAAGGAATAATAAGTGGGCTTTTTTTTTTTAGTTTTGGGTCTTGACTCAACCTTTAAAAATAAACCAACTTGTCCAAAAGTTTTCTCAACTCATAAAAAGATTTTTAACCTCATAATCAAACCCAATGAAAAACAAAAACATAATCTGCCTAAAAAAAAAAATTAAGCCCACAATACATTCTAAAAATTTATCCAAAATTTCAAAAGAGCTTTTCATATAGAAAAATCCAAGAGAATTTTAGAAAACGGGCTGGGTGCTGGACCCGAGTGCTATATGCATAGCATGAAAATAATTTTTGTGACGACCCCAAAGACTAGGATAGAGAATTATTCTAGTGAAACTCCTCTATCCACTTTGGAATGGTAACCTTTGGCTTGGCAAAGAATAGTCAACGGGTTTTGAATGGATTACATTTATAAAATGCCGGAGCGAAGTCAATATGTTATGATACCTAATGCTGGTGGGTATACACGTTATGATATTATGTTATATTTACCTATGCATTGAGAACGAGTCTAAAGACAACGTAGTCTCAACATGAGTTGTATTACAGTCACTGATAGGTACTCACAATGCATATGGGAAACTGTGACATTACTACACGTTATGATGTTATATGAATTATTAATAATTTTTATGATGAAGTTATATTTTCAAAAACGTTATGATGTTAATGAAAACATGTGTCTCCATTTCTCTAAAAATGTTAAGCAATCTGGATGGGAGACATGCATACTGATTTTTTTGCATTTCATGCATTGTATATTTATCATTCTTCATGCTTAATTTATCTTTGTGCACGTTGGTTGTTTAACTTACTGAGATTTTAAGTAGATCTCACCCATTGTGGAACCACTATCATTTCACTCGGAATGGTAGAAGTTGTGTTAGGTCTCGAGGAGGACGAGCTAGATGGAGCATTGTATCTGACTTGTTGAGGAGGAGCCAGACCTTAAGAGCAGATTGGATTTAATCTTGATATTTATAACTCAAGTCCTTCATGCTTTCAAACGCATGAAGCAGATGATTTGACTTTGACCCTTAGTTGTACTAAGATTAACTACATTTGGTACTTTGAATTTGATGATCACTAATGAATTGAGATGTTTTTAGTTATTCAGGCATAAGTTATGCTTTCACCTTCATTTCCACTGCAATTATTGCATAATAACTATTATGTACGGGGGTATGTAACCTTGTGTTGCATATCTTGACGCTCTATATTTCCATTCCATCCCAAGCGGAGGTTGGGGATGTCACACTGGGCTTGTGAGTTAAGCAATTGGGTTAGAGGAAGGGGAGAATTAGTAGTTGTGAATGCTGGAAAAAGATGCGAGATTTCAAATGAAATGAAGGAGTGAAGACATACAATCAATGAGAAGATTAGTTTCCTTGGACTCTTTGTCGACTTCAAAGATTAGAGTTTTTTTTAATTAAAGCTAACGTGGAACCTCCCATGTCAGATTAGTCCCCTGCGCCTGTGCAAATTCGATTGTACATAGCAGAATTGCAGGGAGATACCACTATCAGATTATCAAGAGCAGTAGGTGAGACTCCTGCCTCAAAGGGAGATAGAAATAAGGAAAAGAGAGAAGATCTAAAGGTATGCTCATACTCACGCTCTGATGATTTAAGAAAATATCTTTGGAGACGACTAACTTAGGTATCAGAGGCTATCCTTTGCCAAGGGCTGCAAGCATGTCTTGTTTTCTGATTTCAGGTTACAAGAGGAGCCTTTAAAGGTGAGGACACAATCGTGAGTGCGCGAAACATGTGGTGAACATGTATCTTTATTTTTTCTTCCCTTGCTAATTGGTTTTTATGGTAGTGATGGTAAACCATTTCTTTTTTTCTAATTGGGTGGAAAAAAATGAGCAATATTTATCTATATAGCATAGAGAAGTAATCTAACAAAAGATTTTAAATGTAAGGGTTGCTAGAGACACAAAGGGATCCCACACACTGACATGGCATGCTATCAGTGTGCCACGTGTCCTTTTTTTCCCTCTCTTTTTCTCCTTCTCCCTGACATCTCATTTTTTTTTTCTTCCCTCTCCCCTCTTCCCCGTGCTGTTGCCTCTCACTAAAGTCGCCGTCAAAGCTTCCTCACCCCTCATCGACATCGCTGCAGCACCCCTCACCTTTCTCTCCACTTGCTGATATCGCCCTTCACCCCCTCTATGCATGGCGCGGTTTTCTTGTGCACGGAGTGGTGTGCATAGGGCCGTTGCTCACGACCCCAGTGAACGGGGGTCGTGGTTACGAAGCCCAAAACAGGCAACAGTCGAAATGGTGACTGCTGGTGAGTCAACTGGTGTGGGTGCACCTTGCCATGCATGGCATTGCGCACAGGGCCACTGTTCATGACATTGGTGGACGGGTGCCATGGTTGCGAAGCCAAAAATTGCCGGCAATCCAAATAGTGACTGCCGACGAGTCAACTGGGCCGTGGCGTGGGGCCACAAGGCATCTCTTGTCAGCTGCGGGGGTTGGGGGAGGGGTTGGGAAAGTGAGAGGGAAAGGGGGAGGAGGGGAGAGGTACGGGGGAGGGGGGATGGGAGGAGAAAAGAGAGATAGAGAAAAAAAAAAAAAAAAGAAGAAGGGGAGACGGTAGTGTGCCAAATCAATGTGTGAGATCCCTTTGTATCAATAGTGTATTCCTTCAAATGAATATATTTATGTAACTACATATATTGTTTTTTTTTTCATTAAATAACATGCATAGCTAGAGTGAATGATTGTTGCTGAACAGGAGCTCCTTTTATGATAAATGAATGGTTTTATTTTTATTGGACATAGAATAAAAATTCTAGCATTGAAAACAAATAATTTGTTGTACATGAATGCCTCAATTCAGGGATTATAATGGGGTATGGGGCTTTGTAACCTCTGTCGTGTACAGATGTGATATTTTTTCTAAGATCTAGGTGTTTAGAGATTTACTGTCTGGACTAGACTATGTCAGTCACGAAAGTATACTCGGAAGATACTAACGATTGTAATTGGCTTGTTTATCAAGTCAACTTTATAAATCTTCTCTTAATGAAGGGTAACATCCGTTTTATCAAAAAAAAAAAAAAATAATGGGATATATAGTTGATTATAAGGTGATTTGATCGAAGTAAAATTCCATGATCTGAAAATTTTATAGTGTATAAGTTTAAATAAAAATAATGATTTAATTGGATATATTATTTTTGTTTTATAATTTTAACTTTATGACATATAATATAATAATAACCCAAATAAGAGGTAGATTGTTAGTTACTAGCTACTAATATAGTATAGGATAGGTGATGATTTGTCTTCTTGAGAGCAACTTATGCTTAAAAGCTATATAGTACCTAGATTATAGATTGTACTTTATACGTTATATGGTTTATATCATCAATTATTACTCACTTGTAATATTGTATAGGTCCATAGGATAGTTGATAATTTGACTTCATGAGAGCACAACTCATGAATTCTTAGATTATATATTAATTAATGTACCAAATACACTATAAATCTATATTTCTAGCTGATTAAAGAAGAAAAAAGAAAAAAAAAGAAAGACAATTAATTTCTTGGACAAAACATAAAGATTTCGAGACAGCCAAGTCTGTTTACAGATTTACAGTGGCAATTTGAAAAGGATAATACCAAAACTAAAAGTATAGAATTAAACCAACAAAGTAATGGATCCAACCCTGTTGTGGCAACAATAAACCAAAATTATTGGGACAACGTACTATTTTGTAGATATATAATACTTAAAATTAAGTGTCTGTACTGTGTTAATGAGTTTAGAAAGTTAAAAGATAATTTAATAGTCTAAAATCTCTTTTATAGAAAAAATAGTATGTACGGTAAGTTTATAAAAATTAAAATGCTTGAAATACCTTTAAAAGAAGCTGAAAGTCCAATGTTGAGGGTCGGTTTGGAATTGGGATTGAATTCATGAGATCAACTCTGTTCATTCTAATTTCAAGCTGAATTTAATATTCAAGCACTGGTGTTTTCAAATCTCAAATCATTAAACTCATCTAAACTTAAAATCTCTTTATACGTAAGACCTATAACTTTTTTCAACTCAACACATTTTTACACGCAGGATCTATAATTTTTTTTAACTTCTTATAAATACATCTAAACTCATCTTAATATCTAAACACATATAAATTAATCTTAGGTGGGGCTTTACAAAACTCATGCCATCATCTCAACTCATTACTATTTATAAGAATTTAACTTATCTCAATTCAGCTCAACATCTAAGGAGGGGCTAAGAAATTTTTATTGAAAACTTTACACAGATAACGTAAAAATCACGATAACAAACTTTAAATTAAAAGAGCTCTAGGCATATCATTACCAAATAGTAAGTAATTTTCCAATAGTAAAACTTCTTTAGAAAGTTCTGCAATTAAAAGCTCTACGACTAAAAGTTAAATTTCATACATGAATCCGAAACAAGTACTTAAAAAGACTATTCATCGGCGATCGAAACCAACCTAGGCTTGAGAGTCACCAGCAAACCATTCTTCATGTAAAGAGTGGTTGTCACTTTAGGAGCAACTTTATGATCTTCCACAACCTTAACTTCATACCTCAACAGGATCGAAGCAGCTACCATTTTCATCTGCATGTAAGCAAACTTCTTCCCCAGACACAATCTTGGACCGGCATTAAACACAGCGTACTTGTACTGGTTCTCGCTCACAAACTGCCCATCTTTAATCCACCTCTCTGGCTTAAACTCTGAGCAGTCTTTTCCCCATATGGATTCCATTCTCGCCATTGAGAAAATCCAGTAGAAAACCCGAGCTCCCTTTTTAACCACGGTACCGTCCGGAAAAACATCGTCTTCTATGACTTCTTTCACGTCAATTGGCACTGAAGGATAAAGCCTTAGAGATTCTGATAATGCTGCCTGTAAATACACCATACTTTTCAGTTCTTCCAACGTAAAAACTACGTCGTCTGGTTCATTCTTATAAGACTTGCGACAACCCAAGACTTCATTAATCTCACACACAATTCTGCTTTCTACTTCTGGGTTCTTTTGTATCAACCAGAAGAACCATGTCAATGCCACAGAGCTCGTGTCTCGCCCTGCTAAGATTAAACTAATGCAGAAATCTCTCAGAAGTTTGTCTGAAAAATGCATGTTCTTATAATTATCTAGTTCAGATTCTTGAACAAGTCTTGACAAGAGATCAGAATGATGATCATCATTCAAGCTTCCAAACTTGATGAAATCATTCCTTCGACGTGCCACAGTCTTCTCGGCAAAATTATGCACTATTTTTATTGCCTCTTTGAGCCGCTTCTCGTATCCAATCCCAAAGTATCTCATGGGCTTCCATACAAAGGGTGGCAAAATAAATCTGAACATACTCAGCTCTGCGGCTTCTTCGAAAGCTTTTGCGAAAGGAACTTCAGGTAAATCAAGTGCCAAGCACCCAGGATCAGTACCAAAAGCAGCAGTGCAGATGTTATCAAAAGTAAAGCGAAGAAGAACTCCTTGGAGATCAAAGCGACCCTCCGACTCCGACAGATTCTCTAATACTTTCAGCAGCTTCTGGTGCACCAAGTCTTTCATGGTTTGAAATGAGCGTTCAACAAAGAACCTAGAATGCATCTCGGAGGTTGCAATTCGTCTTTGTCCCTTCCATAATTCATCGTCAGCATTAAAAATACCATCCCCAAGAAAGTCAGAAAACCTCTCTCTGTAGTACTTACCTTTAGGAAAATTCTCGAGCTTTGATTTAAGCATGTATTCAATGTTGGAAGGATCAGCAGTCATGATTCCAAAGACCCCTCCAATCCACACTCCCCTGAAGTAGAAGGTTCCCCCAGCTTTGATCAAAGACTCGGTCATCCAATCATAAAGGTTGTTGATATGAAGGAGAATCGAAGGTGTTATCCCAAAAAATGGCCATAGCATTGGACCCTTGTTTAAGAGTCTCTGAAATATGCAATTAAGAATGAATAGTCCGAGCAAGGAGATGGTAACTTCCCAACATAAGCGAGAATCCAACCATTGCAGTGAAGAGAAAACAAGCTTTCTCGCCATTTCTTTATATATATATATATATATATCCCTTGCGCTTTCATGAATTCGCAACGGATCTATGAGCATGAAGATAGGTGTGAGTACTGTGACCTTCTTTATATATGAATGAGAGGTTTTCCAGTTTACAATAAGAAAATTAATTAATTATTAACCGTAATATAGACTTTGGGAAGATATTAATTAATGGTAGCACCAACTTCTTTGACCCGGATCGATGTGCGAAAGATCTAGAGATATATAAAAGTAGTCTTGTAGATATGAGTAGATTAGTTTGTGTAGTCAGTATTTAAATTTATCTAATATTATTGTGGGACCTAAGCCTAAGAATGAAGGTATTATTACATATTGTTAGGGGTGAGTCGCTTAACTACTGCTCGTCTATTTCTTTTATCCCTTTTTACTTGAATGTGAAAGATTGATATAAATTAATTTTGAGGAAAGAGATCGAAGAAAGAAATTGAAAATTATAGCGACCATTGAACTCTACTGACTACTGAGCTTCCTTCCTACAATTGCTACTACAAAAATGGTTGTGCCATGCAGGCTGAATTTTGCATGCTGTGTATTGAGCTATCCACTTTAGCCTCCAAGAACTCCAACTATATATCCACTTTAGCCTCCAAGAACTCCAACACAGTAGCTACCTCCAGAAGAACAACCACGTCAACCGCTCCGCTAGACACTCCTCAACGAATATCTTCTAGAATCACCTAGAATAGGCAGGTGCCTACCCGCTGGGTGTGGTTGCTATACTACCACTACACTACATGATTATACACTGTATCATGGCCGACAGCTTGTAACCAACTCTGCAAAAATACTCTGCTATTTGTAATGCACAACATGTACTCAATTATATTCCTTAGAGAAGTTTGTTAGGTTGTAAATACTATAAATACTCAAGTCTGAACACAAAGCAATACACTGGGAAATACAGAAAAGGTTTTGCATTTACTCTTCTTTACATGGTACCAGAGCAACAATAGCGACTAACGTCTTTTTTTTACCTGGTCCTCTCACTTGTTTTTTTTTTCTCCTTCCATGGCTTCCGATAGCTTCTCCTTTGATAAAGATCTTCTTCATCCTTCTACCTTCCAACGCCCCAGCAACTTCTCCCACATAGTCTCCGTAAAACTAACTTCTGATAACTACCTATTGTGGCGTGCCCAAATCATTCCCTATCTCCATGGCCAAGAACTATATCACTTCATCGATGGTTCCACACCTCCTCCCCCACCTATTCTTCCCGCAGTATCACCGTCCCCAACTGGACCTTCTCTTCCTCAACCAAACCCAGCTTACCTTCAATGGCATCGCACTGATCAAATGCTTCTCAGTGCCATGCTTTCATCTCTCACAGAACCAATCTTGGCTCAAGCTATTACCTCTCGAACATCCCGTGAACTCTGGCTCACCCTTGACACCATGTTCACTTCACAATCTCAGGCCAAAATCTTCCAAATTCGTCATCAACTCACTAATCTAAGGAAAGGCTCTCTATCAGTAACCAACTATTACAGAAAAGTTCGGCTCCTCTCAGACACAATGACTGCTGCTGGTGAGCCACTTCGAGACTCTGAGGTAGTCTCATATTTGCTTAATGGCCTCACCTCGGATTTTGATACTTTCGTCACTTTAGTGACAACTCGTGCCACTCCCATAAGCTCCTCTTAGCTATTCAATTTGCTTCTCACCTTCGAAAGCGGAGTATCACTTATCTCCATACAACATGGCCTCCTCCCAACACCATCTGCAAATCTTAACACCTCTTTCTCTCCTCAAAATGCATATCGTGGAAGCCACAACACTTATCGTGGTAGTGGCCGAAACAATTATTGGGGTGGCCGTAACCGTGGAGGTCGCACCACTATATCTTCTCCCCTCTCTACTTCACAAACCAACAAACCCACATGCCAGGTCTGCAATAAAATCGGCCATGTAGCACTTCAGTGCTACCACAGATTTGATCAGGCATATCAGTTTGAGCCACCTCGATCTCTTTTGGCAAACTACACCAGCTCACCACAACTCTCCGACAGACACTGGTATCCCGACTCAGCCACAACAAATCACATAACCTCGAACCTTCACAACCTCAACATTTCAAGTGAACCATATCTTGGGTCTGAACAACTAGATATTTCAGAGACTTTCAGCCCCATCGTTAAACCCACCACCATTCAGTTAGTGATTTCCCTTGTTGTTTCCCAGAGTTGGCCTCTTAGACAACTAGATATTTCTAATGCCTTTCTCCATGGTGAATTGACCGAAACTGTCTACATGTCCCAACCTGTTGGTTTTGTTCACCCTGACCACCCACACTATGTCTGTCGCTTGCAAAAGGCCATATATGGCCTTAAGCAATCACCTCGTGCATGGTTTGCACAACTGAGTTCCAAACTCTGTGAATATGGTTTCATCCCATCCAAATCCGACCCCTCTCTCTTCGTCTACTCTCATCAGTCTGTTCTCATTTATGTGCTTGTATATGTGGATGACATTATTGTTACCAGTTCTCATGATACACAAATTGAACTACTGATGAAATTTCTTGCCTCTGTTTTTCCAACAAAAGACCTAGGTAAATTGTCCTACTTTCTTGGATTGGAAGTGTCTTATTTATCCAATGGCATTTACCTGTCCCAATGGAAATACATCCGTGATCTCTTAGCTCGCACAAACATGTTGTCTGCCAATGGTATAACTTCTCCCATGACTGCCTCATCTCGCATTTCCACTTTAGATACGCCCACCTTCAATGACCCAACCCTGTACAGAAGCATTGTAGGCAATCTACAATACTTGTCCTTAACTCGACCAGACCTTGCTTTTGCCATAAACAAAATTGCATAGTTCATGCATAATCCAAAAATGCCCCATTGGCAAGCAGTTAAGAGACTACTTCGATACCTCAAACACACTCTGAATTTTGGTCTTCTATTTCAAAAATCCAACTCACTTCAGTTACAAACATTCTCTGATGCGAATTGGGCTGGCTGCCCTGATGACCCCCGCTCTACCGGTGGTTTTTGTATTTTTCTTGGTCCAAACTTAGTCTCTTGGAGTTCTCGAAAGCAACGAACTGTTGCTCACTCAAGCACCGAGGCTGAGTATAAAGCTCTAGCCAATGCCACTGCTGAATTACTTTGGGTTCAATCTCTCTTAAAAGAACTCTGCATTTTCCTTCCCAAACCCCCAACTCTTTGGTGTTACAACCTTGGTGCCACTTACCTCTCCATCAATCTTGTTCTTCACTCACATATTAGGCACATGGAAATCGACTTCAACTTCGCACGTGATAGAGTCGCTGCAAAAACACTTCAAGTTGCCTTCCTCGCCTCCAAAGATCAAATTGCTGACATTTTTACAAAACCAATTGTCTCATCGCATTTTCACTTACTACGAACAAGTCTCACAGTAGTTGACACACTGTTAGACTTGCGGGGGCGTATTGAGCTATCCACTTCAGCCTCCAAAAACTGCAGACAACCACGTCAACTGCTCCGCTAGACACTCCTCAACGAATATCTTCTGGAATCACCTAGAATAGGCTGGTGCCTACCGACTGGGTATGGTTGCTGTAATGCCACTACACTACATGATTATACATTGTATCATGGCCGACAGCTTGTAACCAACTCTACAAAAATACTCTGCTATTTGTAATGCACAATATGTACTCGATTATATTCCTTAGAGAAGTTTGTTAGGTTGTAAATACTATAAATACTCAAGTCTGTACACAAAGCAATACACTGGGAAATACAGAAAAGGTTTTGCATTTACTCTTCTTTACACAGTGATATTCCCAGGCGGTATCCAGTATAACTCGTGAGTAAGACAAGACGACAATGATTAATGAGAATGCTGTACACAGAGGCCGCCTGGAATTCGACGATCAAGAGTTAATATTCCAGTTGTGTTATCACAAATTATTTGATTGTGACGATGGATATGAATATAGGATCGAATAAATAATGGAAGGAGAAAATTAAGGAAGTACTTCAGGAATTGAAGAGAGTTGGATAGCTTCGTGATGCAGTATTGAAAGAGCTGATACATAACTAGCATGTGAAATGTGTGATTATCCTATATATTGTGCATGCTTTCATAGCCGGCCACGGCTGGCCTGATGATATTCTTGTTAATTAAAACATCTCAACTGCACTTTCCTAGCTAATTTGATTGATAAGCATGCGTGAGATCATGATTTATGGGACAATCAGTACTTAATGTTAAAGCAGTCAACATTAATTAATCCCCCACTGGGTTTTTAACGCATGATGCTATCCAGTTAAGTACTTGCAAATAATATTAAAATTATAATCAACTTAATCGATCTAAATTTTCTTGCAGCTCTTGATCAGAACCTTTCACAACTATCTGTTCCGTTTATAGATCTGATGGTAAACAGTAGTTTTAAATTACTTTTAACTTATATTGTAAAAATAATAATGGAAGAAATAAAGGGAATACCATGAGTTAATACACTCCATTTATTACACTTCTATATATAATATGCACCATAAACCATCAAATATGGCAATCGGTACCATAATCTACTTAGGCCTCGTTTAGTTACACAGATGAGATGAGATGAGAAATTTGTGAATGATAATAAAATAATTAATGAGTAATAGTGAAATAGTTTGAGTTAAGATGTTTTAATATGAGATTTTGGAGGTAAAGGGAAAAAAAATTGAATAAAAATATTATAAAATTAAAATATTGTTGGAATATATTTTTTAATATTATTTTTATTTTGGGATTTGAAAAAATTGAATTATTTTTTGTTTTTTTTTGTTTAGAAGTTTGGGAAATTTATATTAATTAGATAAAAAAAAGTTGAAATTTGAAATTTTGAAATTGAAAAGTGTTTATTTTTTGTTTGGATATTGAGATTAGATCATGAGATGAAATGTGATGAGATGATCAGTTGAGACCATCTGTAAAACCAAACGAGGCATTAGTAATTATACTCTTCTTCATCCTAACATTTCTCATGCATTCCGAGTCACACGACTTGGTGGTATGACATGTTTCAATTGGATACCATTTATGTGGTTAATAGAAGAAGCCATACACTTAATATATATTGGGCAATTTGAAGTTTTGATATATAGTGTTAGACAAATAAGTCAAGATTCGATACCTCCGAAGATCACTCACTGCAAGTCCATGATTTATCTCATGCACCAACAGAACTCCAACACTTATCTGATATACAAACTGAACTTTTTATGCCAAAGAACGAGTTGGGGTTTAGATCAGTGGTGAATTTCCCTTGAGCATCAAGAAGAAATTGTGATGGGCACGGTTCGGAACCATCCACGAAACCCATCAAGTCATTGCTTTTTAGTATGGGAACCATTTGAGGCAACCAAATCAGATAGTTTGACCCATCAAGTTTGGCTGAAACCAACTGGTTGACGTTTGGAGCAATGAAAACAGTGGAAGAGGAAGCCATAGGTAAAACAGAAAAAGGATCAGAGATTGTGTGAGCATAAATGCTCTGGTACCATGTAAATATTTGAATGAATTGGCTAACTTGTCTTTAGCCGTGTGTATTGTTCTATTTATATATATTTAAATTGTACATATCTACTTCATCTCTAACTATCACATACAATGTAAATATATATAAATTGAACAATACACATGACTAAAGACAAGTTAGCCTATTTATTCCAATATTTACATGGTACTAGAGCATTTCTGCTCAAGCAATTTCTGATCATTTTTCTATTTTTCCTACGACTTTCTCTTCCACTATTTTCATTGTTCCAAACCTCAACCAGTTGGTTTCAACCAAACTTGATGGGTCAAACTATTTGATTTGGTTGTCTCAAATGGTTCCCATACTAAAAAGCAATGACTTGATGGGTTTCGTGGATGATTCCGAACTGTGCCCATCGCAATTTCTTCTTGATGCTCAAGGGAAATTCACAACTGATCTAAACCCCAACTATGTTCTTTGGCATAAAAATAATTAGTTTGTGCTAGGATGGATCAACACCACCTTGTCTAGTATGGTGGCTCCCTCAGTTTTTGGTATTACGTCTGCCCGATCCGCTTGGATTACACTGGAAAAGAAATTTGCCTCAAAATCTCGCTCTCGCGTTGGCCATTTAAAACGCAAACTTCAAGCTCTCTCTCAAGGCTCACGTAGCTGCTCTGTTTATCTTAATGAAGTGAAGGAAATAGCGACTCAACTGAGTGCTGCAGGTAAGACTGTTGAAGATGATGATCTGATTACCTATGTCAGTCATGGTCTCAATCCTTCATACCTACCCTTTAGGACCTCCTTGTCCTTAGCTACCAGAGATCAACCCTTATCGTTTGATGATTTCCAAACTGAACTTTTATCCATTGAACTACTTTTAGACACACAGTTCAAATATGTTTGCCCAGAAATAAACAATTTTGCATTATTCGTACCCAAGCACACTCAACAATTCTTCAACCGAAAACCAAAATATCCCAATAGGTCTACCCAACCTTTATTTTCAGGCCACTCTCCCTCCCACTTCCCTTCCTAAAGCAACTCGATGCCTCATTCTAAGCCAGCATCCAATACAGCCCCACCCCAGTAGAGTCTTCAACCTCATAAACCTTCACCAAATGCTTCATCTCCTCGCTGACCTTGCCAAATCTGTGGCCGATCTAGTCATCATGCGCTTGACTGCTTCCATCACATGGATTATGCATATCAAGGGAGACACCCTCCTGCCCAACAAGATCCATGGTGGCTCACACCAATGCAGAGCACGAGAATGAAACTTGGTTTGCTAACAGTGGAGCAAATCAACATATTACAAGCAATCTTGAGCAACTCTCTCTTTCACAACCATACACAGGACAAGAGCATGTGGCAGTTGGTAATGGTCAGGGTTTAACTATTGCACACACTGGTAATGCAACTTTTCATACGACCAACACTCAATTACACCTCAAACGTGTATTACATTGTACTAATGCCTCTGCTAACCTCCTCTCCATCAACCAGTTCTACTTGGATAACAATTGTTTCTTCATTTTAACTGCTTCCCATTTTTTTGTGAAGGACATACTGACGGGGAAGACTCTACTCGAAGGCAGGAGAGAAGGTGGTCTCTATCCATTTCACATGCAATCTATTTCTCTCAATAAGCCGTGTGCCTTAGCTGTTGTCGCAAGAATCAAAGCACCACTTGCAGTTTGGCACTCTAGATTAGGACATGCATCTATTTCTATTGTATCCCAATTATTGAATGAATACAAGTTACCTGTTTAAGGTTCAATTAGCAAAATAGATTTTTGCGAGTCTTGTCAACTCGGTAAAGGAAAACAACTTCCATTTCCTGCTTCAAGTCGTATTTCTGAGTTTCCCTTGGATTTAATACATTCTGATGTTTGGTCGTGTTCTACCAAATCATTGAGTGGCTGCAAATATTATTTCATTTTCATAGATGATTTTTCTCAATTAACTTGGCTCTGATACCATGTAAATATTTGAATGAATAGGCTAACTTGTCTTTAGCCGTGTGTATTGTTCTATTTATATATATATATATATATATATATTTACATTGTATGTGATAGTTACAGATGAAGTAGATATGTACAATTTAAATCTTATCTAAATCCTTATGATTCCTATATATCAGGAGGGATAGACGTTGCAGTTTGTAAATCAGATAAGTGTTGGAGTTCTGTTGGTGCATGAGATAAATCCTGGACTTGCAGCGAGTGATCTTCAAGGTATTTGTGTAGAGAAATTAAACAACAAATAGAAGCAGAATTACGACAATATGGTGACACTCCCGTGAGGGTATTTGTCCCACAAGTTGGTGATGAACAAAGGGAATTGAGTGCATTTGTTTGTGCACCAATGACCCCTATTTATAGGCCATCATGCACCGGTTGGTAAAGGGCACATCCATTGGTTAGCCAATGGTAACCCAAAGGTCACAACCTTAAGGAGTGACACATCCTATTGCCAAAGGGTACAACCATTGGTAAACCAATGGTAACCCAAAAGTCACATCCTTAAGAAGTGACACAACCTTTTAACTAAATCAAAAGGTTGTGTCTCTTGACACTTCCTTTAACATCACCCCTTATGGGAACCATCACCATGTTAGAGAATGTCATTCCAAGGGGTACACCGTTTGGTGATCACACCCCTTAGAATAAGATCTCCCACTTGATCACACAAAACGGTGATGATCCAGTTGAGTATTTTACCTTGGTACCAATATGAGCTTTCCACTACTCAACTCTCATCTGCAACTCTTGCAGATCGGCGTCAGAGCATGACAAGCCTCTACGTGCATATGTTTTTGTCATTACCTTATCTGACCGCACCCTTTACCATATGTGCTCCCACTGATCACATATTAGGGGTGACTACATTTCACTAAAAAAAAATTTTAGTGAATGGCATCAATTCTCCGTGACTGGATCAACAATCCATACCTCTGTCACAATTGACGACTTCAGCCGAATACATAACACATGTATCGACCTGCGCTGAATTTTCGTTAAGTACTTCCTCTAGAGGCTATTCCTGAGGTTTTTCCCTAATCACCTTATCAACGACTTTGCAAATGATTAACCATTTACTTGGGTAATCAAATCACATTTCACTAAAACTTTAGTGAATGGCACTGAATTTTCGTTAAGTACTTACTCACCTGAGTCTTTCCTTAATCACCTTATCAGCGACTTTACCATGATCAACCTTTTACTTGATTAATCAATCTGCACTGAAATTTTATCAAGTACTCACCCTAAGGCCATTCCTGAGGTTTTCTTTGATCACCTTATCAGTGACTTTACAAATGACCAAAATTTTCATTTGGGTATCTCTATAACTCCAATTTTCTAGGCGTCCCCAGAATTTGCTGAGTTATACATGCTGACCATGAGATTGCTTCACCTAGGTTTCTCTCAATCCCATTCTAGTCACATGTTCTCTGAATTTCTCCAGAGATAAACCTTTGGTCATTGGATCTGCTACCATCTCGGTCGAGGAAACGAAATTAACCTTGACCTCGCCTCTTTCCACTATATCTAAAATATAGTGATAATGCACATCAATGTGTTTTCCCTTGGAACTCTGTGTTCCACTTTTTATCAAAGAAATGGCAGACTGATTATCACAAAACACATTGATTGGTTCTGTGGATGTACCCAAATTTAAGCTTTCAATAAAGCGTTTTATCCACACCGCATTACTCACTGCAGTACTACAAGCAATATATTCTGCTTCCATAGTAGACTTAGCAACACAGCCTTGTTTCTTACTTAACCAAGAAACTGCTGTTCCACCAAATAAAAATATATATCCAGTTATAGATTTTCTATCATCTATATCATTTCCAAAATCAGCATCACTATAGCCGATTAATTCTAGATCACTGTTTCCAAAGCACAATTTCAAATTTTTGGTACCTTGTAAATATCTTAATATACGCTTAACTGCTTGCCAATGTTCTTTACCTGGATTGGATTGAAATCTACTTACCAATCCAACTGCATGACAAATATCTGGTCTGGTACTTGTCATTGCATACATGAGGCTTCCCACAGCTTGAGCATAGGGAACTTTAAGCATTTCACTTATTTCATCCTCATCTTTTGGGCACATACTTTTATTTAAAGTATGAGCTTTGCAAACAGGCGTACTTAAAAATTTACGATTTTCCATACCAAATCTTTTAAGTACTTTTTCTAGATATTTCTCTTGATCTAAATACAATAGATTTGAATTTCTATCTCTAGAAATTCTTATACCAAGAACATAAGCGGCTTCACCCATATCTTTCATTTCAAATTTAGATTTCAAGAATTCCTTTGTTGCATGCATCATATCTAGACAATTACTTGCCAGTAATATATCATCAACATACAATGATAATAATGTTAATTGATTATCATTTTTCCATATGTATACACAGTGATCTAGTGGACTCATTTCATATCCCATTTCCAAAATGGCTTGGTGAAATTTCAAGTACCACTGTCTTGAAGATTGCTTAAGTCCATACAGTGACTTTCTCAACCTGTAGACTTTCTCTTCATGTCCTTTAATTTGGAATCCTTCTGGTTGAATCATAAAGATATCCTCTTTTAATTCACCATTGAGAAAAGCTGTTTTTACATCTAACTGATGTAATTCCAAATTCATCCTGGCAACAATGGACATGATGATCCTTACGGATGTGAACTTCGCCACAGGCGAATATGTATCCACAAAGTCTACACCTGGTTGTTGAGTATATCCCTTGGCCACTAACCTTGCTTTGTACCTTTCCAAACTGCCATCAACTTTAAATTTTCTTCTGAGAACCCATTTACAGCCAATAACTTTTCTATCTTTTGAAAGATCTATTAACTCCTAAACATTATTTTTGTTTATTGATTCTATTTCATCTTTCATGGCTTCAAGCCATTTATTTGAATCAATACTATTGACTGCCTCAGAAAAATTTTCAGGATCATTATCTAAATTTTCCAAACTGGTATTTAGTGCATAATGATCTTGAAATAATATTGATGGTCTTCTGGATCTTTTACTCCCACTGTCTCTAACATCAATGCCTGAAGATTGATTTTCATCTGACTTTCTTTTATTATTCTGGATTTGAATAATATCATTATTTTCATTGTCAGATTCTGTGGAGATCCGTTGATTCTCTAAATCATTTAATAAATCTATTTGATCAACAGGAGTAACAAGTTCGTGTTTTCCAAGAAAACGGCATCCCTACTTTCTATCAATCCTTTTTCAGAATGATAAAATCTGTAGCCACTTCCGTTTTCTACATACCCAATAAACCTGCATTCACAGGTTTTACTTTTTAATTTATCCCTTAGTGGCCTTGAGATAAGCACTTGTGCCTTACAACCCCACACTTTGAGCTTACTTAACTCTGGTTTCTGTCCCGTCCATAATTCGTAAGGTGTAAGAGGTTTCGCTTTAGTTTCAACTCTATTTAATATATATGCAGCAGTCGATAATGCTTCACCCCAAAAATGTATTGGTAGATCAGCATATGCCATCATCGATCGCACCATATCCAATAGAGTTCTATTTCTCCTTTCTGCAATGCCATTTTGTTGAGGTTTATATGGCATAGTATAAATATGTCTTATACCATTCAATTTGCAGAAATTGTCTAAAGCTTCAAATTCTCCTCCTCTGTTACTATTCAAACTTTTAATGGGTCTACCCAACTGGGTTTCTACTTCTAATTTAAATTCTTTAAATTTCTCAATTGCATCAGATTTATGCTTGAGTAAGTAGATTTGTCCATATCTTGAATAATCATCAGTGAAAGTAATAAAGTACTCCATTCCTCTATGAGTTTTTGTTTTAAAAGGTCCACACACATCAGGATGTATAATTTCTAGTAAATCCGTAGATTTCCAACTTTTTGAAAAAGATTTACTACTCATTTTTCCTTTGATACATGGTTCACATATATCAAAATTATCTGAGTTTATTTGTGGTATTAATCCACTTTTATACATTCTGATCATCTTATTTTTATTTATATGACCTAATCTTAAATGCCATAAATATGCACAATCTGTAGACACATTCAAATACTCAGAAATAGGTACTTTATTAATATCAACATTCAGTACATACATATTGTGATCTTTCACGCCTTTCACTGACACATTTCCCTTACTAATTACAATGGTTCCAGACTTAAACTCAACTGTGTAGCCTTTCTGATCTAGTACAGGCACAGATACTAAATTTCTACGAATACTAGGTACATATAGAACATCACTAAGTAAAATAATGGAACCATTTACTTTGAATTTACATGTACCTTGCCCCAAGACATCACAATATGTATTGTTGCCCATATATACTTTGTGCTCTCCAGTTTGTTTATTTTCAAGTTTGACAAACATATCTCTGTTCCTACATATATGTCTTGTCGCTGCAGAGTCAACCCACCATGAATCTGTCACTGGTTCCACTAGCATTACTTCTGAGATTGTCATCACAATTTCCTTGCTTTCTTGTGCTTTTCCTTTGTTAGGACATTGTGATTTGTAATGACCATTCTTTCCACACTTAAAACAGTTTCCAGAAAATGGTTTATTTTGTTTTCTTTTTAACCATTTCTTTTTCTTGAACTGTTTTGGCTTCATCTTATTCTGTGTAGAATGCTTATCTTGAGTCATTAATAAATTGGATGATTCACCATCTTTATTCATTCTTTTCATCCTTTCTCCTTCAAGTACTAAAAGTACTGGAAGCGATATCATTGTTACTTCATTTCCACTGTGTGTTAAAGAAATAATAATGTGATCCCAAGATAAAGGAAGACTATTTAGTATGGTTGTAACTTGCATATTATCACTGAGAGGATGACCGGCATCATTTAATTCTTTCGCCATCAACTCCATTTGAAGTACATGATCGCCAATATCATCATTCTCTTTCATACAAGTCCGGTTATACTTATCCAACAATAACTGTATATAAGTATCCGACCTTAAACCATACTTTGCTTCAACTGCATCCATAATTTCTTTAGCAGTTTCATAGTCTTCAAATAAAGGAATAATGTGATCACTCATGCAATGCAAAATTAAAGCTTTTGCCCATGCATTGTGTTCTATCCATTTATCTACATTTGAAATGCTGTTTACACTTTCACTTTCATCATCTTCTACATTTCCTTCCCATGGCTTTGGTGTTGTTAATGTATATAAGGTCTTTTCATGGGTTAGAAGAAAAGTTATATGCCTTTTCCAGGCCCGGGAATTTCTTCCATTCAATTTTTCTATCCCCGAGGAACAATATTTTTCTTCGGTGCCATGAATAATAAACCTTAAAAAATTAATCAACAAGAAGAATGTAGAAATAATAAATGTGTACTATTTAAATATAATAGTTCAACTGTGAAAAATTAAAATTATTACAAACTTAATTAATAATAATAATAACCCTTGGGTTTAATCCAAGGTGGCAGTCTAGAAATCCTCCTATTATATTTTATATAAGGAGAATAATAAAAATGACGCCCCGATCGAGGATATCCACGACCTTTCCTTGATGTTTCACCTCTTTCAAAGAATTTCTGGCGGTAATTTCGATCAACAGGTGCTTTATAATAATTTGGCTTGAAATTTGGAGCACAACGGCTTTTGAACGGACCAAATCGGGCTTGAAATGATCTCGATCGGCCCGATTGAAAATTTCTGCCTTGAATCGGTTCAGGAAACCGGGTGAACCGGTTCAGCCGGTTCAAGCCGTGTTCTGGAGATCGGCTTCTGGAGGCGGCTCGGTCAACGGCTCGGTCAACGGCTCAGTACTCGGCTCCGTCAACGGCTCGGTTATCGGCTCGACTCTGAGATCGGCTTGCGGCTTGGCTTGAGGCTTGGCTGGAAGGGCGTGAAACGGTGCCGTTTGGAGGTATCTGTTGTGGTTCTTCAGTGCCGAAAACGACGTTGTCGTTTTGCTCCTTGGGCTGAACGACAATGTCGTTTAGTCCAGGTGGAATTTCAAATTCCTTACCGTTGGACAAAACGACGTTGTCGTTTGGATCTACGGGCTGAACGACACTGTCGTTTAGCCCCTCCCAGATACGAATTGGACGACCGTTGGACGAAACGGCACCGTTTCGTCCTGGGTCGTCTTCAACCTCGCGCAGAGGCGTTCCAGCCTCCGTGAAGCTGGTGTCTTCACTCCCGTCCGACCAGTTGGTGGCCGGCGACGACGAATCCGACGTGCTCCCGAGGTCGACGACGTCTGGCGGTGGTGAAAGGCTCCGGCGACCGGCCGAAACAGTGACTTTGTGGACAAATGGGCTATTTAAATCACTATTCCTTTGTGTAAAATAATACCAATAATTTTCTTCAAAATAGTAATAATTTACTAAATTTTGAAGATTACCAGTATACTCTAAACCCCCAACCGTGATCTGAAAAAGTTTCTCTCTTGGATTTTCAAGCAAATGAAGATGATTAAAATATGCAAGTGTGGTTGCCAAACCAAGCACTTGCCTATTTATCGTCTTTGTAATGCGCGATAAAATTCCCTCTGACATAACCTGGCTCTGATACCACTGTAGAGAAATTAAACAACAAATAGAAGCGGAATTACGACAATATGGTGACACTCCCGTGAGGGTATTTGTCCCACAAGTTGGTGATGAACAAAGGGAATTGAGTGCATTTGTTTGTGCACCAATGACCCCTATTTATAGGCCATCATGCACCGGTTGGTAAAGGGCACATCCATTAGTTAGCCAATGGTAACCCAAAGGTCACAACCTTAAGGAGTGACACATCCTATTGCCAAAGGGTACAACCATTGGTAAACCAATGGTAACCCAAAAGTCACATCCTTAAGAAGTGACACAACCTTTTGACTAAATCAAAAGGTTGTGTCTCTTGACACTTCCTTTAACATCACCCCTCATGGGAACCATCACCATGTTAGAGAATGTCATTCCAAGGGGTACACCGTTTGGTGATCACACCCCTTAGAATAACAATTTGAATATTGACTTATCTGTCTAACATATAGTAACAAATGTAATTTAATCTTTTGAATCAGCACTTTTGCCTTAAATTCGATCTGTTGGATAAACTTCAAGGCCAGTTAAATTAAGCGTTGGTGGCCTCTAGAAAAGGCGGACCAAAGGCACCAGCTTATAGTCTTAATTCTCATCATTTATAAAAGAGAACATAAAAGAAGATGTACGTACTCCCAAAACGTCAATCTTACAGCTCCAGTCTTTATTAATATTAACCAAAACAATGAAGAAAGGGTGCTCCAATTGCAGTTTACGTACGAATGACGGACACTCATTCGTACAGGCCGGCAATTAAGCCATAGCTAGGTTGCTTTTAAGAAGTTTACGTCGTTTTAAGCTTGCCGATGAAATTGAAAAACCCATGAAAATTTATCAAATAATAAGAATATATATTATCGAGTTATTCTATTTTAAGTTGGTACGTATACGTAGAACATACTATTTCCATTATTTAATAATAAAGTTTAATTTATAAATTTTAAATTTTAAAATTTATGATCTTTCAAATTAAATTATATCATACATATAAGCATTTTAATATGTTATTCATATGACAACATACATATTAGCATTTAGAACGACTACATATAGTTATTGTTACGTATTTTTTATACACTCATTTCATCAATTTTTGAGATAGTCATTTTCAAGATATCCTATATTCGCGGGATCTCTTGCGGTATGGACAATGTACTTACTAATAAAAAAATTTATGTACAATTATTTTTACGTATTTTTTACGCATTTATAATCCCCACAAAGGCAGGATATATTGAAAACGACCATCTCAGAAATTGACCGAACGGAATGCGATGAATATTAATGGAGTGTGTGTCTACATGGAATTAGAATACTAAACATTAATAAGAAATGATACTTATAGTCGTAAGTATGTAAATGCCGTGTAGTCATTTTGAAAAAAATAAATAAATATAAAATATACATAAAAATAAATTAATTTTTTAATAATAAATTCTACTCCTCTTCAAAATGAACTAATTATGGTAAGGAAAATTGAAACCCACACATCACAACGTGATGACGTACAACACACACGAGCCGACTCACCAAAGTTAGGCACCTTGTCTCGCTTTAAACGAGAGGATATAGATGTGACAAGCATTAAAGGACATGGAAGTCTCCTCCTAAAATGGAACAGTACTGTTACGCATTTAGATATTGATTTCAGTTTAATTTTTTATAAATAGTAATAAATTAAGTAATAAGATAAATTATATAAGAACTATCTAAATTGAGTTTGTATCTATCTAAACTCTTCTCAACTTACGTGTAAGGAAGTTTTGGGTTGAGATGACTTTAATAATTTGATAATTGAGTGTTTGGATGTTAGCCTTATCTTAAAATTAGACTGAGCTCAACTGAATTTAATTTGCAACCAAGTAACGCAGCCTAAATATAAGGTGGACAAGAATACTACGATAGCCTCTCATTCAACCAACTATTCTATAATTTATCTTTTTTTTTTTTTTTTTTTGAGAGCAAGTTGATTTAGTTATATAAAAGCATGAAATACAAAGTATAGTAGGGATCTTAATTATACAGAGCTATTGGGAGGATCTTTTCCATAATGAAATTTCAGTAAACACTGGGAAATTTGGATAAGAGAAATGTTGTCAAAGGCTTGCGTTGCTGCTGCCCATTGTCCCAAATCATGGGCGCATCGATTTTTAGATCGATGTATTTTCCTCACTTTCCAAATCTTGATGGATTTTAGTACATGCTTGATGTCATTGATGATGAGATTTAAAATCCATTCTTTTTCAGATGAGGAATTTGTAATTGCTTGAATTACTACATTAGAGTCACCTTCGATTATGTTATCCAGTCCCATATTTCCTGCCTCTTGTAGTGCCATTAGAGCTGCTAATCGAAGCTTGACTTGTATTCGGATGTATGCTGTGGATTTGGTCTGTTTTGGCACCTAGTATTCCCTGTACTTCTCCTGCATACAGATTCACCAACTTAAGCACAACCTTCTCACCAGCTTGCAGAATCAGAACCGATAACTCACCTGTGGGCACTAGCTAAGGCTAAGAGAAGGTTGATATCCATCAAGGAGCTGTGAAGAAGATAAAAGGGAAAAAAACCATATAAGTTTCAATTTATCCAACAGAAATAATTCAATAATATCTCATTCATAAATGTAAGCCTTTGAGTTATTTTAATGAGTAATGAGTTATAAGAAAAATGGGCTTATATTTACTTTTTTGTGTCCTGGCCTAATTTTGACATGGACTACTAAAGCATATTAATTAATATATGGAAAAACTTCACTCATCATCTTCACACTACACACCACACATAATTTTTTATTTCTATCTATATATATAAAGTGACTATCTAACAGAAAATCTTGTTTTAACGGGTATTTATTATTTTTCTGTTAAAGTTAACACCGTTTGTCTATAGGTATATTATTGAAGTGCAGTAATTAATTATACAGGTCAAGAAAAGTGGGCTGCGGAGATCAAGAAAAGTGCAGTAATTAATTATTGTGCCTCAAAAAGATCAAACTGCAACTCATCACGCGTATGTACATGTATGTATGTATATGATCATGATAAATTTCTTGTCCAATTAAATTCTATCTATCTATCCTAGAAGAAATGTTGTATGTACTTGAAATACTGCACCGTTTTCAATACACGAACCTATAGAATTAATGCAAGAATATATAGCTATATTTATCCAGAAGTTCCGTACCAAATTTCGCTATAATAACTTATTGCAGCATGATTTCCCTTCTTTTACTGGCATGCGCGACTTAAAAGTACCACTCAACAATTTTTCCTTCGTAAAACTGCAATATTTTGTGATTATAAAACTTGAATCTCGTTGTGCGTCTACTCTATGGTCATCCATTGCTTTCGATGCTCACGGATTATGATATAAATGTTCAACAAATTCTGTAGATTAGTCTAATTAATTAAAGTCGTGTCTATAAATCCTTTGTTCATGAGTTTCTGAAATTCAGACAAAAACTAATTAAACATATCGTTTTCAATACTTCAAAATCATATAACTAATTTTGAAATGTAACACTAGTATCATAGCGTAATTATTTATAAATTACATAAATATTATATTATTATTTAATTAACCGAAAATATTACGTCTTTATTAATAAAAAATTAGTTCTTAATAAAAAAATTTTAAATATAAACTAAGTAAACGTGCATTACACGTTGTTTTTACCTAGTATATATATATATATATATATATATAAATGTATAAAGAATATTAAAGCTATAAAATAAAATTTATATGGAATATAAATTTACGTTAAATATGTAAAATATTTATTATAATAAAACTATTTATACTTTACGCTTCAAAAAACATAAAAATTGGAGGGAGGAAACATGTCCCACCCCGGCTCCTAATTAATTCCGCCTCTAGTTAGGGGTAATTGGACTTTTTAAAGGGAAAAGGGGTACATTTTAGTTTTTGATATTTTGTGAGTGGTTGCAAAAGACGCACACGAACGGACAAAGAGTGCTTGGATCCTGGGAGAGTTGAACCAAGGGGCAAGCTTAGATTGTTTGCGCTCGAGGTGAGCAGTGTGAAAGAGCACGGCGGTTCAGTCAAGGCCTAAAAGTGCTCACCTAGTGGAGTGGCGAGAAAAACTATGTTCATCACAAGATGGAAAAATGAAGCTTTGCCAAAAAAAAAAAAAAATGAAGATAGCTTGGAAAACGAAGCTTGGGCTGAAAATGAAGGTAGGATAGAAAAAAGCAGCTAGGCCGAAAAAGTGAATTTAGGAAGGAAAAATGAAGGTAAGACGGAAAAAAGAAAATAGGATGGAAAAATGAAGACAAGATCGCCACTCGGAGGGAAAACTCTCTCTCTCAGAAGCGAGCATACGTGCTTGCATCCTGAAAGGTGAGCACAGTGTTCGAAGTTTCAAACTCTAGGGCCGAGCAAGGAGTGCTCATATTTTTTGCTCGCTTCCTGACTGCTTGAACCCCAGGACGAGTAAAAGTGCATTTTTGAAATTACCCCTACTTCCATATTTCTATACATTTTTTTTTTTTTTAATTAAGGAGGACGGAACCTCCGAATACTATATAGAAACTCTCACTTTTGGCGGAGGAAGACCTTTTAACACCATTCAAAAAGAATAAAAAACTAACTTTTTCCTGCCTACCCTTTCCAAGCCTATACAGAATTCCAAAAAACTAGCCATCTAACTATACAAAGTCTATCACTTTCTTCTAATGTAAGCTGTACCCAGTAAATCCAATCTCGCTAAGCCTCTCGTCAACCTTGGGAGCTGCAGCCATTCCAAGCAGGTTAAGGACTCGCCCAAAGCCCCTCGCCTCGCCAGTGAGTCTGCCACTTGGTTTCCCTCTTCGTATTGGTGTTCTATGGAGAAATCAAAATCCTGTAATAGACTCTGTACTTGATCCCAGTAATCCCAAAGGTGCCATACCGTGCATTTGTTGGTGAGGATCTAGTTTACTACGATTGCTGAATCACACTCTATGTCTATAGACATGTGTCCATGAAGCTTACAGAGTTTTAGGCTTTCTAACACCCCCCTTAGCTCAGCTTCTGTGCTTGAACATGAACCAAAAAACTTTGAAAATCCAAACACTATGTGACCCCTCTCATCCTGTAGAATTCCCCCCCCCCCCTCCAGCGTGACCTGGATTACCTAGGCTGCTTCCGTCCAAGTTGAGCTTTAAACGACCATTCTTCGGTTTCTTCCATCTAATCACTTGCACTTTTCTTTTTTTGTTTGGTATTCGGATCTCCATTTTTCTCAACAATATTTCTTCCCAGTTGTTTGATGAGTGGCCTCTGTTTATTCTGGCAGCAATGGAACCTACCCAGAATTTTATAGCACCCCATACCTCCATTAGACTTTCGGTTCTCCCTTCTATTCTAGCTGCACACCTTCCACTCCATAGTCTCCAGACTACAATGCAAGGAATCAAGCCCAGTAAGAAACCCAACTGAGATTTGGGGGAAGCCCTATTAAACCAGAGTTGAACTCTCTCTTTCCAGCTTTGTTGGGCGAGATAAGGCACTCCCACCTCAGCCGATACCTTCCTCCACACAGCTGCTGCAAAGTCCCCTTTGCCGAGGACATGTTCTAAATCTTCATATTTTCTTTCCTTGCAACAGTTGCAGCCCGATGCGAGAGGTATCCCTATTTTACAGATTTGTTCATCAACACCTAGACAATTAAACACTGCCCTCCACATGCATATTGTTATCTTTCTCGGTAGAAACTTATGCCAAACCCATTTAGCCCATTCAAATAACGGCCTCTTCACTCTCACAACCTCCCATGCCGACTTTGTGGAGAAAGTCCCACTCCTCACAGGTAACCAAATCAGAATATCCTTATTATCATTAAGGATTCCTATCAATTCTATTACTTCCATAGCTACTTGTCTGCCCAACAATCTCTGTAGTCTTTCAACTTCCCAGTTGTCATTAGAGGCTAGTTCTTTCAGTGTTAAATTTGGCTCTTCCACCTCTTCCACCGATTCAAACAAAGGGCCAGTACTTAGGAAATTATCGTACCATAGCGAGATGTTTCCTTCTTGCACCTTCCATCTTGAATTTGACAGTATTTCCCTTATGCCTTCCGCTACCTTTTTCCAGAACATAGACCTCGAACTGATATCTAAGCTTTCTTTGATGTGGCCATTTTTTACATACTTAGCTCGGAAGAAATTTGCCCACAAGGAGTCTTGAGTTAGAATATGCCAACTGAATTTCATAAAAAGGGAATTCTGCACTTCCAAAATATCTCGCACCCCTATGCCTCCTTCCTCCACAGGAGCACAAAGTTTTCTCCAAGCTCTCCATTTTCTTTTAGCTTTACCTCCCTGCTCACCCCAGAAAAAATTAGCTAACAAGCTATGAATTTTTCGAGCCACCCCTTTAGGCATATGCAAAGCTGAAAGCAGGTAAAGAGGCATACTGGAGAGTACATGTTTTACAAGTATTAGCCGACCACCTTGGGATAGGATTCTACTCTTCCACCCTGCTAATTTCTGATCAATATTCAAGATGAGTGCATCGAAATTTCTGATTTTCAATTTGCCCTCCACGATTGGAACTCCCAAGTAACAGAATGGAAAGTGACCCTCCTTGAAACCAGTTTCTGCTATAATTTCTCCCCTCCTACGATTCAGCTGCTTAGAAAAACATATGGCTGACTTTTCGTGGTTTACCCTTTGACCAGTCCACCTTTCATACTTTTTAACAACCTCCATTAGGGCCTGAGTAGAGCCCTTGCTGGCATTAGCAAAAACCATAACGTCATCGGCAAATAATAGGTGTGAAATAAGAGGAGTACCACTCGGTTGAGTAAAAGGCAATAATCTATTTTCCATTATTTTCTTCTTGATCAACCTTGAGAGTACCTCTTCCATGATGATAAATAAATATGGGGATAGGGGGTCCTCCTGTCGGAGTCCTCTCTTCGCCTTGAAATACCCTTTATAAGAACCATTCATCATTACGGAGAACCACGGCGATGTTATACAATTTTTTATCAACTTGCAAAAAGGTTCCGGAAATCCGAAGGCTTTAAGAGTGTGTTCCAAGAATCTCCAATCCACTCTATCATAGGCTTTGCTCATGTCTATTTTAACCATTAAGTTGCCACCTCTAGTCTTTCGATGTAATAATTTAACCATCTCCTGCGTGAGTGTAGTGTTTTCCAATATATTTCTTCCTTTCACAAACGCCCCTTGCTCCAATGAGATTAGCTTATCAAGTACCGTGGACATCCTTACCACTAAGAGTTTGGAGAACACTTTGTAAATCACATTACACAGGCTTATAGGGCGGAAATTGTCAAAACTAGGGAGAGGCTGACCTGAGTAGAACTCTTTCACTGCCTCTTTAACATCTTGTTTAATAATACTCCAGCAGTAGACGTAAAAAGCAGAGCCGAATCCATCCGGTGCTGGGCTGCTATCAGCTCTTATAGACGAGATGGCCTCATATATGTCCTTCTCTGATGGCATTTCCTTTAGTTTGCACTTCATAGTCTCCAACACTACTGGTTGCACTAGTTCATCCAAACAGGAAGGGTCTCCCGCTTCTTCGAGGGATAGAAAATCTTCAAAGTATCGGACAGCCCCCTCGTGGACCTGTTCCATTGATCCCAGTACCGAGCCATCAAGAAGGGTCATTCTTGACACGTAAGCATTCCTTCTACGTTGGGAAATAACTGCATGAAAAAATTTTGTGTTCCGATCTCCCTCCTCTAACCAAGTTTTTTTTGCTTGTTGGGCTAGTCTTGTGTCTTCCCTTTTGTACCAGATTTCCAATTCAGCTTTTGTGATTAGGAACTCTTCTTCAATATCCTCTGAATAGGACGCCTGCAATGTCGCCTCATGCAATTCCAACCTCTCTTCCAACTCCTTGATTACTACATCCACCCGGCCAAAGACCTCTTTATTCCACTGCCTCAGTTTCTGTTTTAGCCTTTTTAGCTTCCCAGCCAGTCTACACAGACCTGAAACCCCTCTCATCGGCTCGTTCCATGATTCCTTTACCATTTCTAAGAAATCGTCATGTGAAGTCCACATGTTCTGGAATCTGAAAGGGGCCGGCCCATACCTCCTATTCTCTGCCTCCAGGTTCAGTAGGATTGGCGAGTGATCAAACGTTCTTCTACTAAGTAATCTTGTCTTGGCTTGACTATGCCTACGTCCGAATTCTGAGTTTATTAGGGTCCTGTCTAGTTTCGCCCAGCTTCTGGATAGGCCTTGCTGCCCATTGCACCAGGAAAATTGTCTGCCCTCCATGGGTAAATCCATTAAGCCACAGCTGTTAATACAATCTTTAAAATCTTCAATAGCTGAAGGAGGTCTAGCTCTACCCCCCACTCTTTCCTCATTTGATCGAATAATGTTAAAATCCCCCATGACCACCCATGCCTCTGCCGAAGTTGAGAGACCTATCAGTTGGTCCCAGAGTTCCTTGCGTTCTGCTTGCAGGCACTTTGCATATACAAAAGATGCTAACAAAGGCTCTTCCTCGTCCTTTAAAAGGACTGTCAGCGACTGCCTATTCAAATCCACTACCTCCAAGTTTATTTCATCCTTCCAACATGCCCATATTTTTCCACCTTCTTCTACATTGGAGCAATAATTGGAGAACTGCAAGCTCAGCGCCCACTTGTGTAGTAGGGATAGTTCTTGGAATGGTTCCGAAATAACCAACACAGAGATCTCATGTTTCCTCACTAACTTCCTTAGTCTTCTTTTTGATGTGCCTAACCCCCTTATGTTCCACACCATAATATTTCCAATCATAGATTCAATTTTTTTGGTTGGGCTTTTGCCCTTCTTGACTTCCTCACCAACACATCCTCTGAATTTTGAGTTTCCATTTCGCTTTGTGGTATTGTCCCTGGGTCGGAGTTGTAATCCTTTTGTGTTTCCTTTACTATCTCATTATCTTCTTCCAATAATATTGCAAAACTGTTTCTGCATATTACCGCCCCCTCTTCCTTTTCACTGTCATATTCCTCCACAACACAAAGGTTTACGTTTGTAGGAGTACTGTTACGCGCCTCTGCTTCCACTAGTTTGACTAACTTGATATATTCTTCCGTTGGAACTTCCTCTTCCTCCTCCTCCTCAATTGTTAAAGATTTGTAAGGGCCCTGTAAAATGCCCGAGTCGTGACGTTCATTTTCGGATCCCTCGATGCTATCCCCACCCTGATGCACGGTAGTCTCCTTACCCTCTATCTCAGGCCTGTCACTTCCCTCCCCTATTGTCACTGTCTTTCCCTGCTTCCGTCCCACTGCCTTCCAACCCTTTTCCTTTTCCTCCCTTACAATCACTTTTTTCCCTTCTTCTCTGCTCTTGATGTTCTTTACCCCTTCACCAGCTTTGCAAACTGCATCCGTATGCCCATGTCTGAAACATTTTTTGCAATAAGATCCTTTTTTCTCGTATACAACACGTTGCCATATCTGTTTTTTGCCTGTTACCATTGGAAATCCAGCAACTGGTTCTTCTTGTAAGTCCACTTCAACACACAGCCTAGCCCCTGTCGCCCTTGTCCTATACAAGGTAGCATTGTCTGTGCCAAGAAATCTTCCAAACCTAGAGGCAAGGATCTGGAGGCAATCCATTCTGTAAAGGTGCAGCGGTAGACTCGGAAGGTAGATCCACTGTGGGGCAATGGAAGGTTCTTTGTTAATGTCGAACTCTACGGACCAGTTGAACAACCTGAATTGGCATCTTGCCACGAATCTACCCTCTCTAGCCCAAGCATGGAGGTAGTCTTTTTCATTGGCCAAGTGTAGCAGCACATGGAACTCGTCCATAAAGCTTACCATCGGTACTTCAGAGAAACCCCAGGATTTAATAATCTGTAACCTCAAGACATCTATAGGAGGTCTCTTCGAAAAAAATTTAAGGACCAGTGCGAAATTCAATTCCTCAGCCGCCCTTGTCATTTCCACTTCCGAGAAGATGAAACCCAAATCACCATTAATCAACTCAGGTTTTCTCAGAGGGAGTTTAAACTTTGCCGTCGGGATTGGTCTTTGCAGAGCTTGGGCGAAGGATCGCCCACTCCTTCCGTAACTCGTGCTAGGTTGGTCTCCATCCTCACCTGCCCCAACCTTAAGGCGGTCCGTGCCAGACCCTCCCCCACTCTCCGAGGCCACCGTATGACCACTAACCATGGCCATCGGCAGCAACTCGCGTCGCTCGACCCAAACCCTAGAAGAGGTTAAGTCGCTCTCTGTATCGCTCTTTGTATCGCTCTCTCTTTCTTTGTATCGCTCTCGAAAACCAGGATTAGGATCTCTGAGATGAGCTTTGAAGCATCAGTTTGCTGTTGGTTTTTATCAATAAAAAGGATTAAGAAATTGGTTTTTATCTGCCCTGAAATTAGTCTTGAGAAATTTCCTTGAAACCTTCAGTCAAATCTCTCTCTGACAAATTTTTTGTAGAAAGCCCTAGAATTTCCATCAATCAGGAAAGAAACTTTCAAACACTCGCAAGAATCAATGTAATTACTTCCATATTTCTATACACTTATTTGGTCTTGTAATTAAATCTTGTTTGCTAGGCGCTATTCTCATTTTGCATGGACATCTTGCTCAAGATGTCTCCTCGTAATTTTGTTTATAGTTGTCCGTATCACCGACCATTTCTCTCTCTCTTCGTGTCTTTTCCATATTATCACCAATCTTTGTGCACAACCAAGCTTCAATACAGAGCTATTGTGTAGCAGTGCTCGCATTTGAAGGCGATGTATATTCTATACCGCAACTCTCCACCACTAATGCCCTGATTTTTTCTACTAACCCCAAGAAGGTGGCTCTCTCTCTCTCTCTCTCTCTCTCTCTCTCTCTCTCTCTCTCGTAGGGGTGAGCTTTGACTTTGATGGAGTTGGATTCCTCGACTTCGATTTTCTTAAAAAATATATATATAATAAGAATTTCCATTCTTTTGGTCTCGTGGGGGCTCGAATGTCATTATACGGTAACAAAATCTGCCCAATCGTTAGGCTACTCAACATTTTAGCATGTATATTATAGTATAAAATATATAAAGTATAACTAGCAGAGATGACAGTCCATTCTGACTTTGACTATTTTAGGAGTCGGGACTCGGGACTTCGACTTCGAGTCTAACTCTGGACTCTGATTTTTCCAACTTCGATGAAGTTGAAATTGGATTGGGCATTAGATAAAGTCTTAACAACGGATGTAATACCCTGCTCCTTCCTTCTTACGTACGCTTCTCTTTTTCTGACGTACATTCCTTCTTTATTACGTAAGCAAATCCTGAGGGCAGAGACTATGTAAATTGTTTGCCCCTTCTATCTAGCGACTGCGAGACTCGTCATGTGTGCTGAACCACGATGACTTGTTTCAAAAGATATCTTATGACTTCTAGGACACGCCCAATGTTTTAAATATGCTGGAAATATTTATAAAGGGTATTTACAGTGTTATTGAATTAAGCTTGATTTTAAATACGACAATTATAATATTATTGAAGTGCTCCAAAAATATTATAATTGTCAGAAATCATTTTAATATCATTAATAAAATGATTTCAACTATTTTAGATATTATGAGATTTAAATTATGTTGAAAGCTTTTATTAATTAAATGGTTTTATCATTTTAATATGTTAAGTGAGACTTCATCATTTTATTAATGATGAAGAAATATTATTTTATAAACAAAAGTTAGTTTAAATAATATTTTATTCTTATTACTTTTAATACTTTTAATTAAGTTAATGTTTACGCATTTTCAAATAAGTGTTTTAATCCCCATCGTTAGATCATTACGTAGATCTCCAGACAAAGGGACTGAGTTAAATAACCAGACCCCCTCCCTTTCTTCCTCACTTTTCCCCAACTCTCTCTCTCTCCTCCCTCTCCCTCAAGCATATGCGGTACGCTGCTTCTCTCCTCGCCGAATGCTCCACGCCTCAGCCTGGCGCAGCCTTGCGTCGGCAGCCCTCAGCGCTGCCACCACAAGCTCCACCTCACTTCAGTTAGTCCTCCCATGCCGGTATCCCTCTCTCATACTCTCTCTTCCCTCTCTCTTGGCAGTGCACAACCGGAATGGGCTTGGTGCTCACTGCACCGCCGCGCGCCGTTCGACGGCGCCACCACCTCCATGGCAGCTTCTCCTCCCATCGACCATCACCCTCCACCAAAGCTAGCCTCCACTGTGCAACCCGCCCTCTCTTTTAACCGTAAGTAGCCGAAATGGGTTTTTAACCCATTTCTCCTCCCTCCGCCACCGTACGCCGCCACCCACGGCAGATGACCACCATCTCCAACTTCCTCCAGCCACCACCAACATATCCCGACCACCCATGGCTCCAATCTGCCACCCATGCACGCACACTCTCTCTCACTCTTCCACGGCTTCTTCTCCACCGTTCGGCCAGATCCGCAGCCGTGAGTCACCGTGGCGCCACCACAGTGCCACCTAGAGCTCCACCGCAACCTTCTAAGCTCCTCTATGGCCAGCCGCGACCAACCTAGCCTTCCTCCAATTTCCCCTATTGAAGACCCACGGCCTTAGCTCCTTCACGAGCCACCGTGTGTCCGACGAGTGCCACCTCGGCACCACCACTCCAAGGCCATGACCTGACCCTCCTACGCTTAGACCCGCACCTCTGGCCACCTCTAATGGCCAAGGTAGCCACTGTACACGGCTAGATCCACCATGTTACGCTCCTTGCCTCCATCACAAGGCCCACATGAGCCCTTCCAAGACCACACCTTGCTATCCAAACGTCCAAACAACCACTGTACGACCCTTCTGACATCATTGACTGTGACGATCAGCGAGCAACGCACGGGTTATCTCGTCAATGGTATAACTCTCTATCCCTCGTTAATTATGTTAGATATTGATTAGTTGATTAGGTTGTGGACTGTGCTGTTAGTATTGTGGAGTTTGCTGTGTTGGGATGTTCTGTGTTGTAAAGTGTTGGGCATTTTATGTAGTGAAGTGTGGAGCGTAGTTGGGAAGTGTGCTGTGAAGTGTGGTGGACTGTGCTGTGTAGCGTGGTTGGGGAGTGTACTATATTGGTGACGTGGCATGTGGAGTGGAAATAGTACACGGTGAGTGTACTCTCTGTGTGGCGCTGTGTGGGATAAGGAGAGTATATGTAAAATCTACCCTCCTGGCGTATTGTGGAATGGGAAGAGTACACGTGGAGTGTACACCATGTGGTGGAGTGTACTCCATGTGGTAGAGTGATGCACTGTATGGCGGGTATGCCATAATGGTGATGTGGCATAACGTGTGTGAAGGGAGTACACGCGGAGTGTACTCCATGTGATGGAGTGATGCACCATATGGCGAGTACGCGATAATGGTAATGTGGTGTAGTGCGTGTGAAGGGAGTACACGTGGAGTGTACTCCATGTGGTGGAGTGATGCACCATATGGCGGGTATGCCATAATGGCAATGTGGCGTAATGGATGTGAAGGCAGTACACGTGGAGTGTACTCCATGTGATGGAGTGATGCACCAGTATGGCGGGTATGCCATAATGGTAATGTGGCGTAACGTGTGTGAATGGAGTACACATGGAGTGTACTCCATGTGTTGGAGTGATGGGAGTACACGTGGAGTGTACTCCATGTGGTGGAGTGATGCACCATATGGCGGGTATGCCATAATGGTAATGTGGCGTAACGTGTGTGAATGGAGTACACATGGAGTGTACTCCATGTGTTGGAGTGATGCACCATATGGCGGGTATGCCATAATGGTGATGTGGAGTGTGTGTACCATATGGCGGGTATGCCATAATGGTAATGTGGCGTAACGTGTGTGAATGGAGTACACATGGAGTGTACTCCATGTGTTGGAGTGATGCACCATATGGCGGGTATGCCATAATGGTGATGTGGAGTGATGCACCATATGGCGATATGCCATAATGATGATGTGGTGTAGTGTGTATGAAGGGAGTACACGAGGAGTGTACTCCATGTAGTGGAGTGATGCACCATATTGTGGGTTTGCCATAATGGTGATGTGACCTAGTGTGTGAAAAGGGAGTATACGTGGAGTGTACTCCACGAGACAGTGACACTTCATGTGGCGTGTTATAGAGATAAGGATGGTTGTGTGATTGATGGGCGTGGAACATGATGAGTAGTGTCGAGAACTATGGAAAAGTGTCCCGAAATAGTTATGGCGTAGCCTGTAGTCTGAGATGGCAAGTGTCACCGTGATGGACTTATGGCTAGGAGTATGAGTGAAGTAGCAGAACAAGTATAAGAGTACGCAACGGAAGCATGATTGGACAACGTCACGAAGTGACGTGGTTAGTGACAGTCATGCTTATGATGGGTGGGGAGTTAGTGTATAAATGATGTAGCCGGATCGTGATGAGATGTCACAGTGTGACATGAGTACGTGAGGAACCGTACTTGTGATGAGTTAGGAGTTGGCGTAGAAATGATGTAATGGGATGTCAGGTGATGTTACAAGGTCATGGTGTAGCTTGGGTATAGTCTCGAGCTATATGACGTGACATAAGGCATATATATGAATAGAGTCTTGTCGTGTTAAGTGTTGGGATGAACTGTCAAAAGGGACGGATAGCATGAAGAGTCATGCTAGACTGATTAAGAGAAGGCTGGTATCGGAGTATGACCCTTGTCCCTACTAGCGGGTGATCAAGATGTTATATGTTGGTGTCATGTGATAAAGGGGTAAGGTACATGTGTAATCTGGTAAGACGCATGTACCGGACGGATTCACCATATGTAATGGGTAATCTGTCCTAAGCACAGTTACATGGTGCTTGAGCCTCAGAGTTGGCTTAGAGTCTTGTGGCTTGTATGGATGGGAATAAGGATTAGTGTGAGCTAAGTTGCATGGAGGTAGTGATGTCTAGGATTGGGATGCGTGATTCCAAAGGTCAGAATCATGAGTCGGAATGTGGTTAGTAAGAAGAGTAAGACGAAGGTCTTAGTGTCTTAATCCTAAGGTGAATCATGGGTTCACTTTAGTAGATGAGCACTCGAGGCAAGCCCTTGAGTTGGAAGATGTGGTGACCGTAAGTGATCCCCGAAGGGTTTAGCATAGTAAAGGGCACGTAAGTGCCTGGGATAGAAGGAGAGTGTTCCAAGTATAGCGTAGTTCTATTTATAGTTTAAATTGCTTATGCATTAGATAGAGAATGACGCTAAGGTATGTATCTGCATGTAGGTTGTCATTTGACAAGCACATGAATGGACTGCATGATATGCAAGTAGCATGGAGTCCAGGTAAGTGTTACGTTCATACTCCTCTAGAGTTTTCTTAAATAAAAGAAATGAAAATGAAAGCTTTTCTTTTTAAGAAACGAAAGACGTTTTATGAAAGAAAATGCTAAGTGTTCAAAGGTATACGTATGTACGGCCCCTCCTTGGCAGCCCCTGTTTGCGCACCCAAAGTATTAATTGTACGCATATGAATGGATGACTATACAGTGTATCTATTGTATGTATTTTTTAAGAAAAATTCATGAACTGTTGTAAATGCACGAAAGACATGAAAACGGATGCTTTTATGGATCCTACGAACCGATGCTTTCATGTGCGCCATGAGGTGATGCTCATGGATATCATGAAAGACTACGTTTAAGGTAATGCTTATGGATGCCATGAAGGCTGACATTTTAAATGTTTTATGATGCCATGAACAGATGTTTTTACGAATGCCATGAAAAGATGAAGTTTATGCCCATGCTCATGAAACGATGTTTTCTGATGAAAAGAAATGCTTTCTCATGAAAGGACATGTTAAAGGGAAGATAAAAAAAGTAATGAAAGCTCTAGCTCTTTCAAGCTGCCATGAATGAAAGAACGAAATGAAAGCATGAAATGTATGAAGATACGTAATGGCCATATGAATGAATAAAAAGGGGTACCCAATGAATGAATGGGTAGATTGCAATGCCGGGCAATAGTGCTGGTAGTGCACCCAGTGTTGTACCCTAATGGAATGGGATTTCAACTCACGGCCACGGGCGAATCCATTGGCCATTGGGCAGCTAATCCTAACACACGAGGAGTAACAGTGTGTACTGGCCTATGAAAGTGATAAGAAAGAATGTATGAATGCATGAACGCACGAAAGCACAACCCTTTAAGAAATGAAGGCACTGATGGGAGAAACGTTTTATGAAAAGAAAGCCACCTTTTTAAAAGCAAAACCCCCGTTCAATGACGTTTTCAAATGAATGCACGTAAGCATGTATGCATGCACATAATAGTATGTATCGAATGATGAATGCATGAATGAAAACCTATGTTGTTATATTTTAACTGTATGAAGTAATGCTTACGAGACTTTGACTCATTTCAGTTTTTATGTATGCCCCTCCCCCCCACAGGGATGGGATGAGAAGCATGCATCAGGACGGACATAGCCAATGGGGAAGAGCACGGAAGTCTAGGCATGAATTTTAAATGTACGAGAGCCTTTTTATTTCAAGATTAATGTTTTTTGCTGTAAACCTCTTTTATTCTAAAGCACATTTTATTTTATAAACGTAGAGTCTTGCACCCTGGGTATGCAAGCAAAAAGGTTTTAAATCGAACGGTAAGTCCCACACAAGGATGGGCATTACAACGGAGTTTTTGCCCAGCCCTACTCTCTCCATGCATACACACACATACAATGCCTTTCACAATAGAGACACAAGATGCTACTGCTGTCGTTGGTCTGTACATCCTCAAATTTCCTTGCCAAAGTAGATGAAAGAGATTTTCAGAAGTCCACAGATTGTCGATTGAAGAGCCAAGTAAGTAAACTGAGACTCACGATGTTGCCGTTGGTGTGAAGGCCCCCACTAGCGCAAGGGGACAAACCACCAATGGGGTTGAGTGGAAAGAAAGATATGAAGCACTCTATTGGTTTGGTGAAGAAAATAGTTGCGGGTGCTGCATAGTGCAGCTAGTCCAACATGAGGGCGAGCAAACACCTTGTAGAAGGCTCGGCAGATACATCCCAACCCGAGATGGAGATAAGAGTCTTGCCTAATGGTAGGCAAGTTATAAAAGTTACCTACCTTGAAGGCGAGAACGAGGAGCGAACGAGGAGCTGAAGAGACAAGTGGCTTTGATGAGATAAGAGCTACCCGCACAAGGCAAGCAACGATCTAGAACAAACTTGGGCAAATATGGGCTTTCCGAAATCACATAGAAAATGCTCAGAAGAGTGGCACTGTTGTACGCAGAAGTCTACACTCCACCTAAAGGGTCACATTGGGAGTGGGTTTGCTTAAAGGATTACGACTTGGAAGGTAATATTAGGGCTGTAAGAAAACTGATGAAATCGGCCATGAATGACACAGACAGCTGTCAAAGTACAAAACCTATAGAGAACTGGTCGGCCAGCTGTTGAAATAAGTGAAAACCAACGTCGGCCGATTCGGTTCTGATTTGAACCTGGTTCAAACTTCCGAACCGGTTGAAATAAGTGAAACCCCCCCCCCCCCACTTCCCTCCCACTTATTCTTCTTCCTGATTCCATTAGTGATTTTATGTTTCTTTTCTTCCTTCCTACTCCCAGCCTCACAGGCCCCCACATCGCTGTTGCCCTCGGTTTGCACAGCATTCATGCCATTCATTAAAGCCCCTCACTACCACACGTCTCCCCTCATCTCCTGGGTCACCTCTCCCAAACTTCTCTCATCTCTTCGACGTCTCTGTGATAGTGTGACTCGAGGTTCCACTTCTCTCACGGAGCCACGCTACACTCTGTGGCCTTTGAGGTTATCATCTCTCTGTCACTCGAGTTCAATTACCGCACGCCATATCTTTTATGTGTTTTATATTCGGTTTTGATGTGATATTCATATTTTGGTAATTATTTTTTCATATTATTTGTGGTCTAAATTGTTTATGTGTGTATTTATAGGGATTTTAAAAATTTTGGATCAAATTTTTGGGATTGTGAACAGTGATCTGAGATCTAATTCCCACTATGAGTGCTGATTTAATATTTGTTTTTGCATAAATTGTGTTGAAGATCTTGGTGTAAAATTATTTTGAAATAAACTATGAAGTTGATGAGTGAGCTAAAATCTAGATTAGAGTCTTAGACTTGTGATGTTTGCCATATTGAAAACTAGTTGTTGTATAATTGTGTTGATGTTTGTTCCTTCTTTGTTTTAATTTTTTGTGTTTTGAAATTAATTATGTATTTAAATTTTCATATGTTAGATGGATTATTCGTCAACTCCAATTCATGATGATTCGAATGATTTGAGAGAGATCCAAATAGTGCAAACACCAAGACCCTTTAGTGCTCCTAATAGTAGTAATTGTCCACTTCCTAAGAAACCGAAGGGGAATGATCTACTGATTGTTTGAGACTATTTTACAAAGGTAGATAGTTGTCCTATAGATGATCCTAAGGCTAAGTGTAATTATTGTTGCAAGATCTACGCTTGCCACTCAATGAGAAACGAAAAAATTCAACTATAAACATGGGTCTTTGGATAGATACAAAAAAAAATTGGCGGGTGAGACAACATCTGAGGAGGGGCTAGAGAGAGTGATGGTAGTATGGTAAGGAATCTTATAATCCACAAGTATAGTGAAGAGGTTGTGAGGTTGTTGATTGCAGAGATGATAATTATTGATGAATTTTAATTTAGAATTGTTAAAGGGCAATGATTTAGGAAGATGTGTTGGTGGCTTGAACCCTCGATTTAAAATTCTATGTCACGTCACGGTTGTAAGATATTGTATGAAATTGTTTGCATTAGAAAATGAAAAGCTTAAAAATTTGTTTAAAGATGGGGCATGAGGATTTCATTGACTATCGATATATGGATATTGGTACAAAATCTTAATTATATGTGTCTAACTGCATATTTCATTGATAAGGATTACAAATTGCAAAAAAAAAAAAAATCATTAATTTTTATTTAATCCATAATCATCGGAGGGATACTATTGGGAGATATATTGAATCATGTCTCCTTGATTGGGGCATTGATAAGATATTTACTGGTACTGTTACTGTTGATAATGCTAGTTCAAATGATATTGTAAATTCATATATGGGACAATTTTTGGCGGGGTATGTGTTGGGGGAAAGTATATGCACATGAAATATTGTGCTCATATTTTAAACCTTGTTGTGACTAAGGGTCTGAAAGAGTGAAATGATGCCATCACAATGGTCAGGAATATATTTAGATACGTGCACTCCTCTCTTACAAGATTAGACAAGTTTAAGAAATGTGCAGAGAAAAAGAAAATTGATTGTAAGAAAATGTTATTTCTTGATGTACAAACTCGATGAAACTCAACTTACATGATGTTGGAGGTGACTGAGAATTTTGAGAAGGCTTTCAGACGGATGGATAGTGAGGACTATAATTTTCTCTCTTACTTTAATGATGGACACATGGGTCCTCCTAGAGCTGAGGAGTGAGAGACGGTGAGAGTTTTTATAAAGTTTTTGAGAATGCTTTATGATGCCACTGTGAGATTTTCTGAGTCATTATATGTCAAGACCAACACAAGCTTTTTGGAGATTTGTATGCTCCAAAAAGAGTTGGTTAGATTGAGTGAGACTGATAATAGCTGTGTGATGAACATGACCACGAGCATGAGAATGAAATATGATAAGTATTGGAGTTCATTAGATAGGATGAAGTTGTTGATATTGATTGCAGTTGTGCTTGATCCACGTAGTAAGTTAGGGCTTCTTATGATCCACGTAGTAAGTTAGGGCTTCTTACTTTCCACTTGAAGAAAACTCATGATGAGACTTGTGCTGAAGAGTTGGTGTTGAGTGTGAGACAATTATTAGCAAACCTGTATGCAGAGTATAATGCTACATTCGGTTCTACCTCGACTAGTCGAGAACAAGAGCCCTTCCAACATCTACAACCAGAAAAGATGGTGAAGACAATCTTGAGTCACAAATTTTTTATGAGTGGTATCAAACATCTTTCGCCACTAGAGTTGCCAAAATAGAGGTGGACCGGTATTTATCAGATGGTTCTGAGACACTTAGTCCATCTTTTGACTTGCTGATTTGGTGAAAAATTAATGAGCCTAACTACCCTATAGTTGCAAGGATTGCATGAGACTTGTTGGCCATGTCTGTTTCCACGGTTGCATCAAAGTTAGCATTTAGTACTGGAGGTTGTGTACTTGATCCTTTTTGGAGTTCGTTGGCTCTGATCGTTGAGACGCTTATTTGTGCTCAGAATTGGTTGCGACATTCATCAACATTAATTGATATCTAACGGCCCATGGATAATGTGGAGAGCTTTAAGGTAGAATTTGGTAATGTTTTCCTCATTCAATATTCATTTGCTTTTATAAATTAATTTTGTATTTTCAATCATTCAAATTCAATAATATTTGATATTTTAATCTTATTAATATTTCTATATAGAGTTGGGAGCACAATCAGGCCTCACAACTATTGAAGATTGAAGACTTAAGAAGATCAAGAATTATTGCAATTTATTTATCTTATGTTTTTTAGTTGTATTGTTGCTTAGGACAATTTCTTTTTTATTTGTAATGTGTATTAAACATCTAGTGGAATTTTTATTATTTTAAGTTATCTAATAATTAGTATAGTAGTATATACTTAGTAGTTACTAGTTCATTACTATTTTACTATTCCTAATTAATTTTTTTACCTAAGTCTAACATTACAAATGACATTAAAATTAAAATGAAATTTAATATTTAAAATGAGTTTTAAAAACTCAATAAATTAGAATTTTAAACCAACTAAAAAATGGACCAAAAAGATATTGAATTGAGTACAAAAAAGCCCAAAAAGATATTGAATTGGGCAAAAACAAAGCTCAAAAGAAGTGGCCCAAACTTGTCGTGAACCGGTCCAGCCAGTTTTTTCAGTGAAAAATCACCGGTCTGTTGGTTTTGATTTTGGGCCAAAACTGAACCGACTAGTTCAGTTTTCACCCTAGGATATTGTGGCCCGACGCCATGTGGAAGACCGTCATTCAAAGAAGGACTGAGGAACTGGTAAGTCATAAGGAGATACAGACTATGCCGCAGCCTGGGAGATTTTTGGATGGATGGATGGTTTGATTTGGACAATGGGCATTTCTATCTAGTTAAATTTATTGTATGTGTATTTTAGTCCATTCCAGTATGTAGCAGAGACATTTTAGACCAACCTTGAAACTATAGTAGGGTACTCTGGTTGGTTCAGTATCTGTAGCAGAGAAATTTCAGTTCATGATGAGATCTGTAGAGGGGTAATTTGGGTCAAGTTATCACAAGAATTTCTACCGAATAGAATCTAAACTCAACCTTTATTATAGATAAATTTGACTTATTTCCACCCTCTTTATCATCAACCATGCACATGGACCACTTTTAGCACTTTGAGATCCGAAACTACTATGCATATTCCAGTATTTCTATTGCATGCATCACATTATGTTACTATATCCTAACCCTTCTATAGTCATAATAATTTATAATCATTCACTAAACGTCTAGTCCCTTTATATTTAAGTAGATTTCAACGAAATCTATATTAGGTAATATCCAAAAAGTTAAACATTACATTTTGTCTTCGTCGGATATTTGATTCATCTAAGAGCAAGTGCAAACCATGGTACAAGTTCTAGAAATTTTTGCAAAAATTGCAATCTAATAATAAATAATTCAGAGTAGCCTTAAATAACCTGAAACCATTTTTTTGTTCCTTCACTCACATACATTTAATTAACTTAAATTTTAATAAAAAGAATTAGGAATTGATCAAATGACCTCAAACCCTAATTCTGCATTTATGCTTGTTGACTGAACCACTTCACGCTGCAGACACTGTGAAATCACACTTCACCACAGTCCAGTCATCTTTTCTCTGTGCCTCTCCCCTCCTCCCCTTTCCCTTTCCCTTTCCTAACCCTTTACTAATGTCACCGCAGAACCTTCCTCGACCCTCGCTAACATCACCCTTCACTGCAGTCCAGTCATCTTCCTCTCTCTCTAGTACCCCTCACCTTCCTCACCCCTCGTCGACATCAACCTTCACCCAATCAGAATGTCGCCATCGCTGTTGATGCTCTTCAGCGGCAAGTATGAGATCTCTCTCTCTCTCTCTCTTCTCTTGATGGCATGACACTCTAGTAGAGTGCCACATCAGTTTGTGGGATCCCTTTGTATGATCCCCTTGTGTCTATAGTATTTTTCTTAAAGAGATCTGTAATATTGTGTTGTACTTCAATCATGTGGCTGCACATATAGACTTGTTAGATATGTAACATTGTGCTCGTTGTGTCTAACCAGAATAACATGAATGGCCTTGGAGAGGAAGTTCAAGATTCACAGAATCTGGGATCTCGCAAGAGTTCCTCAACTTAGTAAGGACCTTAGAGATGAGAACAGAGCACCAGTCAACACTCTCAAAATAAGGAACATCCATTTGAATAGAGGATTCTGGAGCTGATGAGGAGGTGTCATGAACAAGAAGTTGAGTAGAACTCTATTGGGCCATTATAAAGCAAAGAAAGCTAGAGTCTCACAGCAAGGACGAAGAGAAATATGGGATGTAAGGAAGGGGCGAAGAGAGAAGTGCAAGAGTGTAAAAGAAAGATGGAAGAGAAGAAAAGATGAGTAAAGAAGTGGTTATAAAGAAGAAACAAAGTGACGGTTACTTGCTTGAGTGAAAAAAGCAAGAGGCTGACAACGTCATCATTAACGATCTGGTGATGTAACGGAAATGGAGCGTCAGATAAATTACATCCATCCCAAATTCTGAGGACACAATCACAAAAGTGAGCGGCCATTGGATTCCTTAAAGCCCTAGGGAAGTGAATCGTCAAGCGGGGTATTCATTGAAACCCCGCCCACGGTGAGCATTACTACTTTCACCCATTTAATAACCACCACGTTCGTGTGATGGAATGTGGATAGTTACATGCCTAAGTGGGGAGCAGAGCAGACGAATTGTGAAATTATTGCCAAAGGTGTAGGAATGTCAACCGACAAGTGGGGTAACACTAACAGATCATTAAATCCCTTTCACGCCCATGCAAGGATATTTAGCGGGGTAATTGAAGGGACCCTTGTAGCTCTGAAAGGAATGGGCCCAATCAAGAAGCCCATATGATACAAGACCAAAACGAATCCATAAGGTAACCACCGAGTAGGCCAAATAAGATGATTAGACTAGAAAGTTGGGATAAGCCCACCCTATTCGGGATGACTATCATGTTAAGCCAATAAGAGCAATGAGAGGATCGAGCTTGTAATTTGTACTTATCAATAACTCTCCATGCCTATAAATGTGATGAGAAGGTAACAATTTAGGTAACTTTACTCTTAGAAATTTTCTAATATCTTCTTCTACGTATTATTGACTTAGGCATCAGAGGTGCTTTAGGCACTCTGGGCTGTTAGCTTTCTTTGTTGCAGGGAGAGTGCGTTGGTGAACAGTGTGTGGAACACATCCCGAACAGAGATTTTTTCAATGTAATTAATATTGTTTTAGTTTTTAATGGGAATTGATAATTTTTTATTAATTTTTAATATGAGATAAGATAAAATAACCTATCACATGCCTCTTTTTGATTGATTCATGCATATTTTTTAACCATGTAACAAGTTTTCCAATAGAATATCTAATGACGGATGGATGGAACAACAAAAATCCAAGTTTCTTAATGTTGAGATATTTAATGTACGAAAACTAAAAAACCAAAAAATGGTTTTAACAACAAGGTGAATATCTATGGACTAATTGGGCAATTATCCCAATTATTTAGGATGAGATATATAGAGTACAATCTCAATTACTAGATCTAATATATGAAAATTATATCAATTTACGAAATTACGTATGTGGAATCTTTTTGTGGCATTAAAACTTCTTTAAAAAATTGATTATTCTTTTTATTTTTTCACGATAGCTTATTGTCTTGTAAATACTCAGTGCCTAGCCACTTGGTATCCTGCGTCTTAACTCGTGCAGTGTCGAAATTTAACTGGTGACTAGGGCTGTAATCTATCCGATTCGATCCGATTTTGGACATATTTTAAAACCAAATCGGTATATACCTATTTTGAGATTTGAATAACCGATGTTGCAGCGGTTACACGCCTAAACCGGTACTTCCGGTTTTACCGGTTTCAGTCAAGTTTGGTCCGATTTTTTTGTGTGTATTATATAGTATAATATAATATATTATATTATAGTATATAATAATATAGTGATAATATATTGTAGTATGTTATAATATATTATAATTGTATTATAGACTATAGTGATATATTATAATAGATAATATAAAAATATATTATAGTATGTTATAATATATAGTAATATAGTATTAATTTAACTATTAATACAATAGATTATAGTGGTATAGGATTTTAAAATTTAATATTATATTAATTAGTAATTTATCATATAATACAAAATTATTTTATATATAATTATATATATAAATTAAATATAATATAAAAATCATATAAAAAATATTTTATACAATATAAAAAATTAAATTTATATATATATATATGAATCGGTTGGTCCATGTGTTAAAAAAAGAAATTTAGAATCAGACGGATCTTAATTGATTTTAAAAAAAATAAAATCAATATCAGACCGAACCAAGCCTGATACCGAACAGATCCGATCTAATCCGGTTTACTAGTTCACCCACTTTTTTTCACCCTTACTTGTGACCCACAGAATGAGCGTTGATGGGACCCTCTGTCTTTTGTTTCGTGAACTGCCCTTCTGTTGCCCCTAATCTCCCATCTATTTACTATAATGCCACTAAACGGTCGGGTCCACCACGGCTCCTTTGTCATGGGCAGATTCGTAATTCTTGAGATACGCCCAGGGTAGTTTTGGGAACATAAATCAGACTTTTGAAAAAAAACGCAAACTTTCGAATTTCTTATATATTTTTCTTCGTTACTAACACAAATAATGTAAAAGAAAAATCGTTAAAGCCATCCATAATCATTGCTTTTGCCCTAATGATTCATTCACTTTACGCACTTCAAAAAAAAAATATTTGCATTGAATGTGTTAATAACGTCCACTACTGTTCACCACTTTCTTATTATTCCTTTGATATGCCGTTGATTTTGTCACTTTCTCCCTCTTTCAAGACTCCAAACTCCATGCCTCTCGACTCCAAAATCAATGGACATTCTTGGCACATTGATTTTGAAGTCAGAAAAGGACATTCCTTCGATATGCCATTGATTTTGGCACTTTCTCCCTCTGGAGATCAACAAGGGACATTCTTCCCACTAGAGTAAATTTGCATAAAAGGAAGATCATAAATTCACCCATGTGTCCAATATGTTTAACTCACCCAAAAACCACGTCCCATTCCTATGGACGTGTAAAGTAGCCCAAGATGTTTGGAGTAATAGCTCGAGAAGATTACAGAAAAGCAGGATTGAGGAGGCACCTTTTTATGAGTTGCTCACAGAGCTTCTAACTATTCTTCCTTTAGAGGAACACACTAAGTTAGCTCTCACAGCTAAGGAGCTTTAGTACAGAAGGAACAAGTTTATTTTTGAATCCAGATTCACTTCTCCTCAACATGTTTTAAAGCTTGTCTCCACTAGCATTACATAGTTGGATGGGATAGAAAGACACCAGCAAAAGATAACTCCTCAGAGCCAGCTTCCAACCAAGTGGTGTATACCAACTGTTATAAAGTAAATTGGGATGCAGCCATCGACAAGGTTAACAGCAGGGTGGGCATCGGGGTGTCAATCAGAGATTGGTTTGGCCTTGTGACAGTAACTCTCAGAAGCCCTCATTACTCCTTTCTTGATCCACTTATGGGAGAAGCATTAGCTGCCTTGAGGAAAGTGCAATTTGGCATTGAGATTGGACTTAACAACGTCATCTTCGAAGGGGACTCAAAGCAAGTGGTAAATGGCATAAATGGTTCAAACGAAGACTGGAGTACTGTGGGGCTGATTTTTCAAGACATCAAGAAATCACTACGCACTTACCTTTCTTGGTCTATTTGTCATGTACCTAGACAAGCCAATGCAATGGCGCACTGCTTGGCTAAGAGTTCTCTAGACTTGTATGAGGAGTCAATTCATATAGAGGATTATCCTCAATGTATTCACACCCATCTCGTCTGAGATATTAATATGAAGTAACCTTTTTCTAAAAAAAAAAAAATGAATCCAAAGTCCTTTCTTTCTCGGCAGAGCCCAAAGCTTGATTTCCAAGCTTATGGGTTTAATTTGTATTAAAGTGTTAGGAACCTGTTATGAATGTTGTGTGATTGCTGAATGTAAATAGAGAGTGCATGTAATGATAGATGAAATATTGCAATAATGAAAGGGAAGGAAGGATGATAGGTGTTTGTGGAAATGTTGGAAAGAGTCACAAGATTGTATTGATAGTAGGAATTCTTTGAGTGATTCCCCACCTCCGTTCAGATTTTAGACTTAGCAAATTCTAGATGAATTTTATGTTTCCTCTCTCTTCCTCATATATCTAGGACCTTAGATTCAATAACTAACTTCTAGTAATTGATAAACTGACTTGACAAACACTTGTAAAAATGACAAAAACTAAATGCATCATTTGGTGTTTTTAGTCCCAAAACGGTGTGCATTACAGTAAATAAAAACCGACAAACACTAAAAATTGAATAAACGCTACGTATTACAGCTCCTAAATGACAACCCAACTTCAGCCACAACCCTCAGTTTATTTCCTCAAAATGCAGTGCTTTGTGACTTCTTCCAATGACATCATTCCTAGTCCCATGCCTCTTGACTTTATTCACCTTGCACAACTTTACTTTCAGCTCAACACTTACTTTATTATACTTTCTTCTATACTCCTCCTTAGTGTTTTGCGACGCCAACGGGTTCTTAACAAATCCCCAAATTACCTTGCCCACAAGGTGTAGGTAAACAGCTTGAAGCTCTCATAAAACTTCCCAACTACTTTCTTCTATCGGCAAACCCACTCACTTCACAAGTATCTCGGTTCCCCTATTTTCTCATTCACCTTTCTAGAACTTGCTCTGGCTCAGGACATATCTCATCCATGGTGTCTGTAGGAGGCAAGGTTGGGAGGGCTTGGACCTGTGACCCCAACTTTCTCTTGAGGCAAGAGACATGGATCGTGGGATGCCTTTTTGGACGCAAAGGGTAACTTTAACCGATAAGCTACTAAACTGATCTTCTCTTTGATTGGGAATGGTCCATAATATCTAGGAGATAGTTTCATATTATGCCTCAGGGCTAGTGATTTCTAGTTGTAGGGTTGCAATTTCAAATAGACCTAGTCCCCTTTTTCAAACTCTCTCTCAGTTCTTTGCTTATCTACATAATACTTCATCTGCTATTCCATTAACAGTAGTTCTAGGAATGTATGATAGTAGTGTTAGGGGTGGATAGCCATAAGTACCCATAAAGGAGTTGGAAATGAGATCATGGCAGTACACATGGGCTCTTCTAATTCTTCTTCCTTTCGAGAAAGGGCATCAGCAACCCTATTTTCCTTTCCCCTCTTATACTTGATAGAAACATTGTACCCAATTAGTTTTGTCACTCATTTATGCTGCTTTTCAGTACCAACCTTCTGTTCAAGTAAGAATGTGAGGGCCTATTGGTCAGTTTTAATAACAAAAGACTGACTTAGGAGGTACTGTCTCCATCTTTGCAAAGCCGTCACAAGAGCCAATAATTCCTTTTCATACGTAGACAATAGAAGAGCCCTTCCTTTAAGTGCTTGACTTAAATAAGAAATAGGTTGTCCTGATTACATTAACACAACCCCAATTCCCTTACCACACGTGTCACAGTTAATCGTAAAAGGCTTGCTGAAATCAAGCAGTCTTAGAATTGGGGGATGTGAAACAGCTTGTTTTAAGGCCATGAATGCTTTGTTGGCCTCCAAGCTCCATGAGAATGAATTCTTATTGAGCAAGGAGGTAAGGGGTGCTGTAACAGCCCCATAATTCTTGATAAATTTTCGATAATACCTAGTGAACCCTAGGAATCCTCTTAAGGATTTCACATTCTTAGGCTGGGGCCATTCTAGCATGGTGGCATTCTTAGAAGAATCGACCATCACACCCTTAGCATTAATTATATGGCCTAAATAATCTACTTCCCCAACTGCGAACCGACATTTAGATTTTTTCTGCATACAAACAGTGCCTCTGTAACATGGTTAAGACCAGCCTTACGTGATTTATGTGCTCTTCCAGACCTACTATACACCAATATACAATAAAAAAATATGAGCACAGATTTCCTTAGATATGGCTTGAAAACATAATTCATTAACCCTTGGAAGGTGGCTGGGGCATTGGTAAGGCCAAAAGGCATCACCAAAAACTTGTAATGCCCTTCATGGGTATGAAAGGTCATCTTAGGAATTTCATTAGGCACTACCCGAACTTGGTGATAACCTGATCTTAAATCGAGTTTAGAGAATATCACCTGCCCAAATAACTCATCTAGCAGTTTGTCTATCACCTGAATAGGAAACTTTGCCTTCATTGTTTCCTTATTTAATGCCCTATAATTGACGCAAAACCTCCAACTACCATCGGCCTTACGAACCAGAAAAATAGGAGAAGAGTAGAGCTGGAGCTTGGCCTTGTCACACCCCTAACTGCAGTAACTCCGCCACGATTTTTTCAATTTCTGTTTTCTGGTAGTATGGATATCTGTATGGTCTATTAGTGAAGGGTTGTGTGCCTTACTTGAGGATTATGTGGTGGTCATGGTTGCGGAGTGGGGGTAACCCCTTAGGTTCACTAAATACATCTTTAAATTCTTCAAATAGTTCAATAATTTTCCCATCCACCATTTCAGAAACTTGCTCTTCCCTTCCCTCACAAACAATTTGTAACAAAACTCCTTTACCCTTAGCCATAGTGGCCTTGAGCATTTTTTGGCTTTCCTCCACAATTGATGAATTCAATTTCAACCCTTTTAACTCCATAATTTTTCCATCATACACAAAACTCATCAACAATTTTGAAAATTCCCAAGTTATAGGACCTAAGGTCTCTAACCATTGGACTCCTAACACAACATCACAACCCACAAGATCTAGTAAATGAAGAGGAGGCTAGAATGCTTAGGTTTTGGCCATTAGCTACCTTCACTCTCAAATTAACTGGATAGTCCACTGGCAGCTGCAACTTAGAAATCAAGGCCGAATCAATGGAATTATATGAACTACCCGAGTCCACTAATATCACCACTTATTCTCCCATGATGTTTCCCACCAATCACATGGTTCTAACAGTGGGAGTACCAGCAATGACAGCCAAAGATATCTCAAGTTCTTCATGGTTGTCAGTAGGTGCTGCCTCATCCTCTTTCTCTTCATCTTCCCCACACTGTTTGTCTTCTTCCTCTTCCAATGTTCATCATTACCTTGTAAAAGGTAAATTCTAGGGGTTTTACAAATGTGGATTGGGCTCCACTTCTCTTCACAGTAGTAGCACAATCCCTTCCTTCGCTTCTCATCCATTTGCATGTAGGATGTCACCTTCTTCATAGGTCCCATGGGTTTTTGCCATTTTCTATAACTCTCATTGGAGTATGAGGCATGGGCAGAATTTGCACCGTGCTTCTCCAACATGGGCTTGTTGATTTTCTTTGTACTCCAGAGGTACTATTGCATTTTTTTTCTAACCCATAAGCTGCATTTAAATTGATAGGATTCAACATTCGGACAAGTAGGCAGATCTCATCGTTCAAGCCGCTGAGGAAACAACTTAGCTTATGTGCATCTGATAGCCCTCTCAAACGGTTGGACAAGGCCTCAAGCTGAGCCTTGTACCCCGCCACGCTGGTCTGCTTCAATCTAGTCAATGCTTCCATGGGGTCTTCATATGTTGTTGGCCCAAAGCAAATGAGCATGGATATGGTGAATGCCTTCCAATCTCTGCCCTGTCCCCCCTTTACAGTGTTTTGGTACCACACGAGAGCTTCACCCTCCATATGGTAAGACGTCATGAGCAGTGGGCAATAGAAGTGTGATGGAAGTCGAAATAATGATTGGCTTTGAAGATCCAAGCTATTGGGTTGGTTCCCCAAAAGTGAGGGAACTTAAGCTTGACACCCCTTAAGTTGATCCTTCTGGTTTCCTAGTTCTCATGCTCCACATGGATGTCCTGGTGAGGCTCTTGGTTATTGTGGTTGTGAGTAGTGAAGAAAGTTCTCATCATGTCCTTAATTTATTGCACATCTCTTTTCAATTCAGTAATGGATTGTTGTTGGTGGTCGACTTGGTGTTGAAGAGCCCCTTGTTGTTGGTGCTTAGATCTTGTATTATCTACCATAGGCGATGGATTCTGATGCCAATTGTTAGGAACCTGTTATGAATGTTGTGTGATTGCGGAATGTAACCAGAGAGTGAGTGTAATGATAGACGAAGTATTGCAGAAATGAAATGGAAGGAAGGATGATAGGTGTTTGTGGAAATGTTTGAAAGAGTCACAAGATTGTATTGATGGCATGAATTCTTTAAAGGATTCAAAATCCATATAGATTTCAAACTTAGCAAATTCCAAATGACTCTTTTGTTTCCTCCATCTTCCTTTTATATCCAGGACCTCAGATTCGATAACTAACTTCTAGCAATTGATAAACTGACTTGGCAGAAACTTGTAAAAATGACAGAAAAATTAAATGCATTGTTTGGTATTTTTAGTCCCAAAACTATGTGCATTACAGTAAATAAAAAACGAAAGACACTAAGAATTGATTAAACGCTACATATTGTAGCTCCTAAACAGCAAATAAGCTTTAGCTAGCACGCCTCATTTTATTTCTTCAAAACGCAGTGCTTTGTGACTTCTTCCAACGGCGTTGTTCCCAGTCCCATGCCTCTACACTTAGTTCACTTCACACAACTTCACTTTCAGTTCAACACTTACTTTATTTTACTTTCTTCTCTACTCCTCCTTAGGGTTTTGCGATGGCAACAAATTCCTAACATAAAGCCTTCAAAGAGGATAACGTTCCAAATTCACAGTGGAAAAGTAATAATAAAATGTATGATCGGTCGAGATATCTCCCCTAACTTTAAGCAAAGCCACATGTAAAACTTAGGCGATGTTTGGGGAATGAGATGAGATGAAAATTTTGTGAATAATAGTAATATAGTTTGTTAATAGTAGTGAGATATTTTGGGTTAATGTTTTGTGGGATTTTGGAAAGGTGAGAGAAAAAATTGAATAAAAATATTGTTAGAATATAATTTTTTAATATAATTTTTATTTTGAAATTTGAAAAATTTGGAATTGGTTTTTTTTTTTTTTTTAAGTTTGAAAAGGTTGTAATGATTAGTTTGAAAATGTTGTAACGATTAGATTGAAAGTGTTTGTGTTTAAATGATATTAGGGAATGAAATGAGATGTGATTGGATGATATGAAATGAGATAGGATGAGACCATAACTATATAAGGAGGAGTTATAACTATATAATAAAAATTTTATGCGGCTGAATCTTTAGTTCTTGAAAGGTTAAAAATGAAAACAAAAAGGAAGAATATTATACCATTAAGTATCCTGAGAAGATATTGGGCCTTGCCTTCAAGATAAATTCTAAAATGGAAAAATCAGGCTTAAGTATGGAATGAAAATCAAACATGTTGGGGATAAATATACCTAGCTAGCAGACATAAAATATAGGTGAGAATTACGCTGCATATATAAACGCTCCTATCAGGTTACGGGATTGGGCCCACTAACCCTATCTGCCTAATGTCGAGAGTAGCCCACCGAGTTAGGCCCTAAAGATACATCCACCTAGCTAGTCATATCTCAATAGGGTATGATCTCATAAAGTATAGTGGACATACCAAATCAACCTTATTGGTAGTCAAATTAGCCCTAGAGGCGTTACTGCATGCCCTAGAAGGACTATCGCATTTAATGCCTTGAAATGGACACTTGGGGACATTACCGTGTCAAATCACGGGAGTCAGATGATGAGGGAAATGGATGCCAAATCACGCGTTCCATGATATATACGCAACAAAAGGATAGTGCTACGTTCACCGCTCCTAGCTACTGCTGGAAGCAACCGTTAGATATAATTGTTCTTCTTCTTTCTGTTTTCTTTTTTTACATATATTTTTTTATACTTCTAAATACTTTTTTAAAAAATAAAAAAATCACAATATTATTAAAAAATATTTTCTTAATCACTAAGTAAAATATAAGAATTAAAAAATAAAATAAAAAATTTCAACAGTAACATCGAGCTGTAAGAATTAGTGCTTAGCATTTTCCATTCACAAAAATGGATGTAAGCAAAGAGGACTATCTTTTTTTCCTTTTTCTTCTGCATTTGCATACTGTCCCGTCTAAATACAAAAAGTGTTTCATCTCATCACATTATTGCAACTTTTTTAAATTTCGACACAAAATATAATAAATAATTCAACTTTTTTCAAATCATAAAACAATAATAATATTAAAAAATAATATTTTAATAATATTTTATTCATCTTTCAACTTTCATTTCAACTCACTATCCAAATGGCACCTAAGTCTAACTTAAGCTTTTAAACTATTTCCCTTGGGATCTCTTAGGCCTGGTTTGGATTGTGAGATGAGATGAGATGACTTATGAATACTAGTAAAATAATATATGAATAATAGTGAAATAATTTGAATTAAGATGCTTTATAGAGTTTTGGAAAAGGAGAAAGAAAAGTTTAAACAAAAATATTATAAAATTAACATATTTTTATAATATTATTTTTGTCTTGAGATTTAAAAAAGTTGAATTATTTTTTATGCTTTTTTTAGAAATTTAGGAAAGTTGTAAATATTAGATAAAAAAGTTAAAAATTTGAAATTGAAAAGTGTTTGTGGTATTTGGATATTGAGATGAGATGTGATAAGTTGAGATGAGTTAGTATGAGATGCTCTTGCTATCCAAACCAAGCCTCAGGTCTCGTTTGGATAGTGAGAGGATATGAGCTGATTTGTGAATAATAGTGAAAGATTTATGAATAATAGTGAAATAGTTTGAGTTAATATACTTTATGGGATTTTGAGAAATGAGAAAGAAAATTGAATAAAAATATTATAAAGTTAAAATATTAGTAGAATGTATTTTTTAATATTATTTTTGTTTTAAGATTTGAAAAATTGGATTGATTTTCGTGTTTTGTTTGGAAATTTAAACAATTTATAATTATTAGGTAATTATTAGATGAAAAAGTTAAAAATTTAAAATTGAAAAGTATTTATATTTTTAACATTTAAAAATTAAAATGAAATGAGATGAGTGAAAGAATTTTACTAATCAAACCAGACATTAGTCTCACTTTCTAATAAGAGGACAAAGAGGCGGTAGTAGGCGTACTGAAAATTGTATCGTTAAAACACACTGATAACTATAGGCAAAAAGAAGGGATAAGACGTTCACACCAAAGTATTATAAGAGCGATAATTGGGACAACAAATTTTGGTTCATAGAACTTCCTTCAATCCAATTTATTAAATTATCATATATTGTTGAAGTATGCAATGGACTCGTAGTCGTGATACAACAAATAATAGGAAAAACTTCAAATCAGAAGAGGTGTATACTTGTGTTTTGCACCCACCAATAAAAAATAGATACGTAAGAGATTTATGTTAGCAACTGATAATTGGGATAATTTTTCACCTTTCTCTTTTCTCTTCTTCCGAAGCCTCTGTTTCTCTGTCTCCCTTTCTCTCTCTAACTCTTCTCGCCCCCTCAGCCTTTCTTTTCTCTCTCCAAATCATGGAACCATTTCGAGGCCGAGGACAACAAGATCAGCAAGAACGCATGTCAAGTAGTTCTAGAAGGTTGTTTCTCTGTTTACGTTGGACCTCAAAGGCAAACATTTGTGGTCAAGACAAAGTTTGCTAATCATCCATTGTTCGTGATGCTGCTAGAGGACACTGAATTGGAAAATTTGGGCAGCTTCTTGGCAATTACATTGACAATCCCACAAAATAATTATGTTGAAAAATGTAACCATTTGATATTTTTGAGGGAATGACAAGCTTGAGGAAAGAGAGCTTGAGGACAAATAAAGCTTTTGAGGAGAGAGATGGGGGCCCAAAAGCGGAGCTTGGGGTCGAGAGAGAGAGGGAAGGAGAGAGAGAGACTATGGGATTTGTTGGGCTCGAGGAGAGAGAGAGCGAAGGGGAGTGCATGGGACTTGTTTTACTGAACTTACATATACTTTTCACTTGTTGGAAGGCTTATGCAGACAAGTGCATGCATTGGTATTGGCCTAGTCAAAAATCAATACATCTTTAAAATTTAAAGAAATGTAAATAAAATTATCTACATTAGCTTCATCAAAATACAAAAGTTTAAATTTTGAGTTACAGTGATTTTAAGTATATATTTAAATTTGAAGATGTACTGTTCATTATTAAAAGTAATATTTTATTATAAAATCTAAAACCAACTTCTTTCCTGCGTAAATGGTGTATAGTAATATAATAATTTGTTAATACTATAGAGTTATAGCTACAGTAATTTTTATTTGTTATAATAATATAATATTATAACAAATGGAGGTAAGAAACTATTATAACAAACTATTATATTTTTATTTGTTATAATAATATAATATTATATTATTCGACCTCAAATCAGAGGCTTGGTAAAGTCGACCTCAACTTTACCAAGCCTCTGATTTGAGGTCGAATGCTAAACCATGGAGGTAAGAAGGTTTGGGTCCATTTCAAATACAAAAGGCTCCCTAACTTCTGTTTCAAGTGTGGCCAGCTGAAGCATGATCAAGGGAAGTGTTCCAGGTTTAACCAAGCCCCACAGTCTCAAGAACAATATGGTCCATGGTTGCGAGCAGGCTCCACTTCCTCCCAGTTGTTTTCTGTAAAGAAATATGGAGGGTCATCGGAGTCCTCTTAGGGAACCACTTTCTGGGGACACTTAGGCGAGGAGGGGCCTCGGGATGCTGGTTATGCAAGTCCCCATCAGCTGAGGAAGCAGAGGTATCAAGTCAGGAAACAACAACTACTTTTAAAAAGCCAACCACAGACCAAATGCACCTCGACAACAATTCGATTTCTGAGGATTTTCTTCTTGCAACAACTAAACAAGCCGGCAATGCCAAACATATCTCTGGTGATCCCTAGAACCTCGGGACCTTTGCTGAAAATAGTGAGGGACTTCTCTATTGTCCAGTGGATGTTGTGTACAAGGTAAGCAACAACTGTACCAACTTGCATTTTCCAATGAAAGAGTTGATTTTGGTAGTTGACAGTAGCTACTCTGACACGACTGCACCCCCTAAAGTGTCAAAATGCCCTACTTCCGGTTCACCCACCATTGACCTCCAAACAAACCCATCTCTAGCCCCTAAAGGTAACACATGGAAAAGAAAAGCTAGGGGAAAGTCCACTGTTTTATCAGACATGACTAATCTCCCAAATTCCCCTCGAGAAACCAGACTTACCAAAATATCAGCTCCTGTGATGGAGATCCCAGACAACAACCCTGCCCATGAGAAATTGAAGATATAGCTCAAGCCTGCAAGGAGCATACCTCAGGCTATAGTTGTGATATCCCATATTTTAATTTATTTTAACTAAATGATTATTTTAATTAATTTAAATATTAGTTCTCTTATTTTAAAGTTTATTAAGTTTCTCGTTGGTTTATTTCATAATTTTTTAAGTTGTAAAATCTATTTTGGTGTGCTTTCTTAATATTAAATATTATTTTACATTTAAATTGTTCTTTAATTTAAATTAGTTGTTTGTGAGTTTTAAAATTATTATGTTGTTGGATTTAATTATTTTATTTTAAATTTATTGTTTTGAAATAATTTTCGTTGGATCATTTTGTGACCTAAGTTGTGAGGATTGAATCTCATTTCTTTCCCTCTTTTTTTCTTTTTTCTTTTTTTTCCTTCTTTCTTTTTCTTCTTTTTCTTCCTTTTCTTCCTTCCTCCCCTGCTTCCTCCCTCGCGCACGAGCCCCTCTCTCTCCCTCTCCCATGCGCCACCCATTGCCGTCACCGCCCCTCTTTCTCCTCCCCTCCAGCCGGTGACCAGCCCACTCCAATTTCATCTCCTCTCTTGCCAACGTTTGTCCCCACGCGCCACTCTATGCTGCAGCGTCCTTTGTGTTCCCGCACCGCAGTCGCACCACCACCGGGCACCATCTTTTCACCACATCACCCTAGACTTCCCAACAACCTAAACCACCTATCCCCAGCTCCGATTTGCCACCGGTGAAGCTCCACCATCTACTTTTCCGATTTGAGCATTTTGGCCTCCAAACACCTCCCACGCCGCCACCCACGGCCAACTATCACCACCATTAGTTTCACCAACATCTCTAAGTCTTTCCCTAGTAATCTCAAGTCTTCTTTTGTCCCCGTTCAAAATCTAGCATTTTGAGACCCACGGGTTGCACTGTTACATTGTTGTGCCTCTACTACTAGCACCCCATGATCCTTCGAAAATTATACTATAGCATTGTAAGTATTTTTTCAAAAAACTTTGAGATTTAAATGTATTTTTACGCTAACTCATATTTATTGTGAATTGGTTGGTTGTGCCGGACTGAATCCGAGGAGTAAAGAGGTCGGTTGGATTGGATGATGGAGTTGTTTGTGTGATTGGTTTATGCTATGAGATTTGTTGGCTGTTTTGGGTTTAAATATTGGTATTTTAAGTTTGACGTTGGTTATGGTGGATATTGATGATTTTAGAAAGTGACGATATATTTTGAGATTATGAGAGTTTTAAGTTTTGAAGAATTAAAATATGTTATTTTAGAAACTTAGGCTTAAATATCGAAATACGTGATTGATTGGAAACTTAAAGAAATTATGTGATTATTTTTTATAGGTGACGATTTATAGTGGACTCAACATTTTTGAGGAAAATTCTGAAAAGCTAAGAAGTATTGGTAAGTGGAGTTCCTATGTTAGATTTTGCATAAAAATAAAATGGACTGAGATCAATTTTGAAAATGTACATGTTGTGTTATGAAAATAAATGTTAAACCATCTCAGTTATTTGTTCTGCATCACTCATGAAATTCTCTATAAGAATAAAATATTTTCTGGCATGACTGATGTGGACATGAGCTTATTTTTGGCATTCTGTTATTAAACTCAGAAAAATATGAGCGAATATGAAAATTAATAATTTTTGCATGTGACATAAAGATATTCTGAATCTGTTTTGGAAAATGTGAAATGATCTGAATTTGTTCAGTACTTTGTTTTGGAATGATTTGGCATCTGAAAAACTTTTGGCATAACGCTTTGATTCTGTTCTGACTCTGATTCCGTTATGTCTCTGATTCTGATTCTGATTCTGATTGTGATTATATTTTGCTCTGATATGTGGCTCTATCATGTGATATAATAGTGACCTCTGGCCCAGTCACGGGATACAATAGTGACCTCTGACCATGTCACAGGATACAATAATGACCTCTGGCCCTGCCACAGGATACAATAGTGGTTTTTTGTTCTGAGTGCAATTGCTTTGATATTCTTGGTGATTTATGTTCTGCTTGGCTTTCTGCAGAATGCACAACCCTACCACGGGGGTTAAACATGGAATTCTATTTTGATATGATGCTTCGGTTATACTATGCCAATGAAATTTTAAATAAGAATACTTTTAAACTTTCGCTCTGATATTTTTGATAACATGTTCTGACTCTGCATTCTGAAAATAAAAAGTATTTTGTTCTGTATTCTGAACTTTGCAAATGCTCATGTTTACATACTAGTATATGTTCTCTGCTTACTGAGTTGTTGATAACTCACCCCCCTTATCTCCAATAGTGGATTAAAAATAGAAAGTTTTCGATGAGTATTGGTGATTTTTTATAATTAAATTGTTGAAATGTGAGTTTAAGTGACATATAGAGAAGTTGGTAATTTTTGGGGTTACTGTATTGAGGATTTTATATACGAGTATGTGGTTAATTAAATTTGAAGTGCTTACTTTAATTTTGAGCTTTTAGAAGTATATTAGCAATGTTGGAGTTTATTATCAGGTAACATGAGTTAACTCTCCAGACCCTCGGGAACGGGGCGTTACAATAGTGGTGGAAGCTGCTCAGTAGCCCCACCTTTCTAAATGAACTACTTAAGCTGGAATTGCCCGGAGCTTGGGAACCCCCGAACAACTCATGAACTTCACCTACGGGTGAAAACAAAGTACCCAAACTTGGTTTTCCTTATAGAGACCAAGTGTAATAGTGAAAAGATAGAAAGAATTCAAAACAAGTTGGGTTTTGAGTATTGTTTCAGTATGAACAATAGAGGGAGAAGTGGTGATATGAATCCGTGGGAATAAAATCCTTTGAAACCACAATCAATTTGAAAACTCACCCAAGAAAGCCAAAATCAAGTCAATGAATGGAAAACCTAGATTATATTAAAATCTAGACCCCTTATTATATACAAACTCTAATAAAGGCAAATGATACTCCCGCAAACGTCCATGTAAGAATTCAATGAATGACAAATGATACTCTCACAAACGTTCATGAAACACGTTAATGAATGACAAATGATATTTCCACAAACGTTCATGCAACAAGTCAATGAATGGCAAATGATACTCCCACAAACGTTCATGTAACACATCAAATGTCTTCCTTATACCAAAGTTACCCAACAAACCACCATGTCTATCACACACAAGCTACTTAAGCATAAAACTGGTAGGCACATAAAATCTATTCTCTCTAAACAAGTACCAATCTAGTTTATAGAACTTACCAAACGATGCTTTCTCACATGTTCCATATACACTAGGAAAGTCGTCATCATTAGCATGCAATTACTTATCATATTCAAGTCTCAACAATTTTAGATCTAAAATGAAGACAAGGACATACCTTCTTACTAAAGCATCAACCACAAAATTTTCCATACCTTGTGTGTATTTAAATACATGAGGAAAAGTCTCAATACAATCCTCCCGCTTATCACGCATTCTAGTCAACAACTTACCTTGTTCCCTTTAAGTGTGTCAAGGACTCATGTTCTTCAAAGAACGGTCGGTTAGGAATTGTCACACCTGACACAAAATCAATGTAGTGCTCTATCTCCATAATAGGTGGCAATCCACTAAATACACTTGTAGGAAATACGATCTCATATCCCTGCAACAAATAGACAATAATACTAGGCAAACATACGTCAAGTTCGTTAATATTAAGACTCGCCTTAGTATAAAAACTCACTTTTCTCTTTATTTTTCTCGCACTTTCTTCACTCTCTCTTTTCTTTCCACTCTTTTTTTTCCACTCTTTTTTTTCTTTTCACACTCTTTTTTCTTTCCACTCTCTTCTTTTTCTTCATTTTTTTTGTACTCTCGACTTCACAATTATTTTTCAACTCATTCTCTTTTTTTCTTAAGGTCTTAGTCTCACCCTCTTCTTTTTTCTCTCTCATTTTTCTCTCTTTCTCCATTTCAGCCTCACTATTTATTTTTTTCTCAATCTCACATTCACTCTTGTTTTTCAGCTTAATCTTACTTTCACTCTCATCTTCACTCTTGCTTTTTAGCTCAATCTCACTTTCACTCTTGCTTTTTAGCTCAATCTCCTTTTCACTTTTCTTTTTTGATCTGTCTCATTTTTACTCTTTCTTTTTTTATCACTCTCATTTTCACTCTTTTTTTTTTAGCAACCTCACTTTTCAGTTTCAATTGGTCCCCATGGATCTGTGTTGGAGTTAAAAGAGCAAGTTTGATTGTTTTTCCATCATTTTTAAAATTGTACATGTTCCTTAATCCATCATGGATCACCTTCCTATTATATTGCCATGACTTCCCCAACAAAATATGACCAGCATGCATAGGCACTACATCACAAAAGACCATATCTTGATATTTTCCAATTGAAAAAGAAACTAACACTTGCTTATTTACCCTAACCTCCTCACAATCACTCAATCATTGCAACATGTATGGTCTAGGGTGTTTTAAGGTACGTAAATTCAATTTCTCAACTAAAGTAGTGCTAGCCAAATGAATACAACTCCTCAAATCAATGATCATACTACATGCCTTGTTGTTGATGAGGCATCTAGTATGCAAAATGTTCTCACTTTGCTGCTTTGTATCATTCATCTTAATTTGTGTTTTGAGTGCATGCCTAGTAACAAGAGAATCACCATACTCTTCTTTCTCATACCCATTTTCAACAGTAGACTCACGTCGCCTCCTATCTCTCCCACCTTGCAGATTTCTAATTGCTACTTCTTGACGATCTATCATATCCCTCACTTCACTCAACACAAAGTTTAACAGCTCAAACTGTTGTTGCATGGCTTGCAACACAAATGATGAGTTATCTGCTCTCCCCCTTGGTGATGAGCTACTTTGATGAAACATTATAAGGTGCTGCACAAAAGAATGCTAGTGGTAAAAAAGAAAACCTCACACATTCCCTTACGTGTTTACACTCGAATAATGATACTCCGCTTGTGTTTCACTCTTAATTGACTTTTTCCCGATAATAGTCTCACACTTTCTTGCCTTTTACCTCAAGAGTTTTTTTACTCAAGTTCTTTAAGAACTAATTGAAATCAATCAAGACAAAGCAATCTTGTTTTATCCCAACTAGTAATTAGGTCCAAGAAACAAGAACATAAGAAACACGGAAGGAATAAAAATGACACGAGAATCAAGGAAGTTATATGAATGAAAGGGTAACAATAAGACAAGATACCAACTTTAATGATGTATACAGCCCATTTGATGATAAAGTTCAATCAACAAATTTTTTTTTTGTAACTATGTAGCAACTTTTGAATATGCTACCTTTTCTTTTCTTTTCTTTTTTTGAATTTTTTTTTCTTTTTACTTCTTTTTTTTTTCTCTTCTTCTCTCTAATTAGATCACAAACAACAATACTCAATTGTGAAGATCAAGCAATTGAATTCAAGCACACAAAAATTGACAATGACATAGAAGAGAATCAATGGAACGACACTCCAAGCAATGTACAAACTTAAAGATGTAAGAAATCCTAGAATTTTGAAACCCTAGGAGATGCAAATTTCAGCTAAACCAAAAAACCCTAAGAATTTCGGGAGCCTACATTTTGTTTCAATTTTTTTTTTTTTTTTTTTTTGTAACCCTAGAACAATGAAGGCCTAGAATCAAATTTAAAGATACAAGAATTAAAAGATGGAATTAGACCTGATAGGAAACCTTGCTCTGAATACCAAATGATATGAACCCACGGGAATAGAATCCCTTGAACCCACAATCAATTCAAAAACTCATCCAAGAAAGCCAGAATTAAGTTAATGGATTGAGAACCTAGACCCGATGAGAACTCGTTTCAAGAACCTAGATTATATTAAAATCTATACCCGTTGAAGAACCCGTCTCAAGAACCTAGATTACAAGGAGGAACGCCACAAAGGTCATGATTTACCTTTGATAAGTTCAAAAGTTCAATCAAGAATAAGAAGAGTAAAACTCAACTTACAATGAATAAATTCACCAAATTTCATAAACTTCTTAACATGAGGTAACAAAGAGTATTTAAAATAAAACCTAATTAAAATCCTAGCTAAAATAAAACTCATTTTACCCAAAATGCCCCTGGATGAACAGTGGCATGGCTACAGTAACGGCTACAGTAATGCTACAGTAAAATCCTAACCCTAGTTCAATAAAATAATAACTTTCTCAACATGCCCTTGGATAGGCCCGCTTAAGTACTTCCCATAATAATCCTAATTATTCTAAACTAATAAAATAAGTCCTTTAAATGAATTGAATAAGTTGAAAGTCTTCAAGTACCCAAAGCCTTCAAGTCATATTGTTGCCCTCTTCCATAGCTTATCAAATAAATCAAAACTAAATCTTCATCCTTTAAGCCCATCTTGAATATTGGGCTCTTTCTAAACACGTTCCAAATGGATTGCATCAATTCTTGCATTGCCTCCTCCTTGATCTTCTTGGCCCTTGAACTTGTAATTGGCCCATCTAGAACTTGAAAAATATCTTTAAGACTAGGTCCACCTTAGTTCCCATCAAGTAGAGGTTAGGCCCTCCTATGGAAATTCCTTAGTAGATCTTAAAGTAATCTCATACACTAGTTGACAAATATCAGTGTTAATAAACCAAACCTATGATGGCTCCACTTGGGTGCTAATTGGCTTCTATGGCCACCCCAACACTGCTAATAGAGTTGAAACTTGGTAGCTCCTAAGAGAGTTGACCCCCTCACTGTGCCTTGGCTGTGCTTTGGGGACTTTAATGAGATCACAAACCTCAATGAGAAATTGGAGCTGCCAGCAGACCCTATAGGCAGATTATGAACTTCAGGGAAACCTTAGCTCACTGTGACCTAAACGAGCTTGGCTAAGTAGGTAATAGTTTTACTGGGGCCAATAACGGAGAAGGTAGTCACTTTACAAAAGAGAGCCACGATAGAGCCTTCGGTAACTTTGCTTGGATTGCAAAATTTGAGGAACATTCAGTTCAACACCTATCAGCGTCCTGCTCAGATCACAAGCCCCTCCTTATACAGATCTAGGTCAGGTTTGAGACTAAAAAGCTAGAAAGGCTATTCAGGTATGAGGTTAGTTGGAGTAAAGAGGATGGATGTGGGGATCTAATTAAACAGTCATGTGAGAACTCGACAAGGCAGTTTGATACACTCCAAAACACATTGTATGGCTTAAAAAAATGCCAAGAGAGTCTAAAATGGTGGAGCATGAATATGCATAGAAGCCATGGGGATATTTTGAAGTCCAAAACAAAAATGCTTAACTTTCTAAAAGAAACAAATAAGGAGCACCTGTATGTTGAGATCAAAGTACTTCAGAAAGAAGTGGATCTCATTCTTGAAACCGAAAACACTAAATGGCAACAAAGAGCCAAGCAAACTTGGCTTAGAGAAGGGGACAAGAACACTTCCTCCTTTCACAAATGTGCTAGTCAAAGAAGAAACACAATTCCATTAAAACGATTCAAGATGTGAATGGTCAGGAGTTCAATAACCAGCATGATATAAGCCAGGTCTTCTAGCAGTTTTTCAAGAACTTATTCACCTCCTCGAGCCCTACTAATTGCTGAGTGCATTGCCCCTATGCCCAAAAAAAATACAATATACATGAACCTCATCCTCTCTCATCCCTTTACTACTGTGGAAGTCAAAGAGGCCCTCTTTAGCATGAATTCTATGGGTTCAGGCACCTAGGTCTACCAGATGTTCTTGGAAGATCTCGAACTTAATCTTTCAAACACATCCTGGATAGGGTGCAGGCCAAGCTTATCAACTAGAAGACCAAGTTCCTCTCCCAAGCAGTCAAGGAAATCTTGATCAAAGCAGTCATACAAGCTATCCCCACCTATTGTATGGGTATTTTTAAATTGCCAAGGTAGTCTATACACGAATTAAACAAACTAGGGGTGCTACCAGCATGCGTAGGGCTGTGCCTCCCCCCACACCATGCCCAGGAGTTTCTACGCCTTGCCCCCAAGAGGCTGGGGCGAGGCCCTCCACCCCGTACCGGGGGGTGGGGTTGAAACCGCACCCCATCCCACCACCACTCAACCCCATGACACATCGGGTCTAAAAATTTTTTTGGGTCTAAAATCTTTTTTAAGACCCAAATTATAATATAATTTAAATTACAAATTGAAATTTATACATTCAAAAAAATATAAACTCGTTAGAGTTGTATTTTGGATTGTCTTCGCCTCCTTGGCCTACCTGTAAGTCTCACATTGCTTAAGTATGACTATTATATGACCTCCTATATAATGGTTGGCCTAAGAAGCCAAAGCAATCCATTAACTTGAATTCAACTTCAAGTTTTTAACAAATTGTATATATCTATATATAATATATTTATATAAATATTAAAAATTATAATTTTTTATATTAAAAATGAGAGGGGTACAAAGTGGGGGCGGAGCCCCGCTAGGGTCAACCCGCCCCCGCATGGGTGACGCGGGGTAGCCCACCCGCCCATGCGGTGGTGGGGCGAACGGGGGCGAGGTAGCGGGGGGGCGGGCCCCCGCAGCCCACCCCTAAAACAAATCGGTTAGAAGTTTCTAGTGTGTTCAGTAATCACAAGAGCATAAAATTCACTGGGTTCATTGGAACCAAATGAAAAGAGCTAAATGCAATGGGGGTATTGGGCTAAGATTGCTAACTTCAACTTAGCTCTCCTAGCTAAGCAAGGTTGGGGAATTATATCTAAACCAGGATCACTTGCAGCTTAGGTTTTTTTAAAGAGAAGTACTTCCCTAACAGACCTTATTTGTCAACTAAATTAGGTCAAAACACATCTTACCTATGGGAGAGATTTCAAGCTGCTCAATCCCTACTTAATGAAGGCCTAATATGGAGGATAGGAGATGGTGAATCAACTGAGATATGGAATGACAGATGGCTCCCTAGACAGTCAACCTTCAGGCTTCAAAGTTCCATCAAATTCTTGCAAGTTGATACCAAAGTCTCCTTTCTCATTAATAAAACAACAAACCAATGGAAAGTTGACATGATAAATGCTATCTTTTCAAAGGAGGAAGCTAAACTCATTGGGGAAATCCCCCTAAGTCCCTACACCAAGCCTAACAGACTAATTTGTAGGAGCACAAACTCAGGTGAATTCTGTGTAAAGAGTGCATATCATTTGTGGACAACCAACAGTTGGGTCAATCTTCTAGCTCTAAGGACCCTTGGACCAAGCTCTAGAACTTGAACATTCCCAATGCAGCAAAAACCTTTCCTTGGATAGCATGCCTCAATGCTTTACCTACTTGAGCCAATTTGCTCAAGAGAAAGGTTCAGGAGGATCCAGCATACCCAATATGCAAGCAACAACCAGAAATAGTGGAGCACATCCTATGGGATTGCCTCTCAACCAGAGATTTGTGGGGCCAAAGCATAAGAAAGCTACAGAAGGCAAGCCCTCAATATCATCAACTCAAAGATCTAGTTGAAAGCTTTATGGAGACCCTGGAGCATGAGGAACTAATGTCATTCACCATTACCTCGTGGGTTATAAGGAAGAGAATGAATGACATGGTGTTCAAGGAGCTGATCTTACACCCTTCTGCTATTGCCTGGCAACCAGTTCACCTAATGCAAGAATTGCAGTAGATCTCTCAGCAGCAAAGGACCTCTACAAACATCAAGCAGCAACATACAAAGTGGGAAGCTCCACCTCAAGGAAGACTCAAGTTGAATTAGGATGCGGCTCTTGACAAAACCTCTTGCAAGGTGGGTGTGGGTGCTATCATAAGGGATAGTGAGGGACAGGTTCTTGCAACCATGAGGATGCAACATAACTTGTTTCCTGACCCTTTACTAGCTGAAGCTTTCGTTGCACTACAAGCATCCCTTTTTTGCAAGTCCGTTGGCTATCACAACATTATGATGGAGGGAGATTCATTGCAGGTTGTCAATGAGTTGAACTAAACATCGGATATACACACCTATGCAGGCCAGTTGCTAGCAAATACAAGAACTACCCTCAACTCTTTTGCATTTTGGTTAGCAAGGCACACTGTAAGAGCAAATAATTCTGTTGCAAATGCCTTAAGTAAGGATACTCTTAGCATCAGTGGTTATACCACTTCTTTTCACTTCGTTCCACATTCATGTGTTCAAGCTTTGGTCTAAAGCATCTATCAATGCATGACCGTCTACATGTGAACAGCTACTAGCTCTCTCACTCGGTCACTCGCACTAATAAAAGGGACCTCTTCCCCTTACCTGCAAGTCTTTCCTTCTCGTTAGTCTCTTCGGCTCTCCATTTAGCTGCGGTGACGCGTATTCTGGACTCCAGACTTCTCTTTCTCCTTACCCAGCACTCTTCCATATCTTCTTTTAGTATTTTTATTACCCTATATATATTAAATATACACACATATTGTAACAAAACGGTAATATCTGCTAGTTTTTCCCCCCCTACAGACTCAAATATCATAAAGACGACAGAGTGCTCTCATCTGGGTTTACTTCTCCTGGTCTATTGCTTTCTACATGTGGTTCTTGCTTCTGGGTCAACCATGAATTTGCCAATAATGGCCTTTGATTGAGGGGTATTCCCAGCTTTTTGGGGATGATAATCTGGTTGTCCTTGGGACGGAAAATCGGTTCATCTTTCTTTCTCTGGATCAGAGGACAGGTTATATTTTGGTTTTTTACTTGCTTGATAAATGTTTTGGAGTTCACTGTTGAGTCTTTCAGGGCGGCTAGAGACACGAGGCACAGATCCACCAAAACGATTCCAAAACTGATATAGCATAGTTGTCACGTTTTTTTTTTTTCTTTCCTCTCTTTTTCTCCCCTCTCCCCCTTCACCCCGTGCTTCTCCCCTCCCTCTCTTTTTTTTTTTTCTCTATTTTTCCCCTCTCCCCTTCTCCCCGTGCCTCTCCCCTCCTCCCCTTTCCGAACCCTTTTCTGACGTCGCTGCCGCAGCCCCACGTCGCCGCCGAACCTTCCTCGGCCACGTCGCCCTTCACCGCAGCCCAGTCATCTTCCTCTCTCTCTAGCACCCTTCACCTTCCTTGCCCTTCACCGCACCCCTCACCTTCCTGAACCCTCGCCGACGTCGCCCTTCACCCCGTCAGAATGCCTTCGTCGCTGCTGCCTCCCTTCACCGGCAGGTACGAGATCTCTCTTCTCTCGATAATATTGTGTGTTGTATTTCAATCCTGTGGCTGTGCGGATAGACTTGTGAGGTGTGTAACATTTTGCTCGTTGTGTCTGACCAGAATAACATGAATGGCCCCTGTTTGTTAAAACCAATTATTGGGCATGTCTTATTTGAGAAAAGTCTCAGCTGGGAGTAACATAGAGATAGGTGAATATCATAGCTAATCGTGCATGATAATGAGGACCCACATCATCAATTTCATAACCAAACACCCCCACCAGCCTTCCATGGGTGTCCGGTCGAAAGTGACCTCTTCCCAGTATGTAGCATCAAGAGCTAGAGACCCTGTGTTTGAGAAACTGATGGACAAGTACAAACACCTTGTCAAAGTGATTGCCATCCAAGACCTCATCCTTGCAAACCCAAAGAACGAATGTGTATCTCTTGACTTCTTGTCCAGGCTCTCCCAAAGGCTCCACCTCAACCGCGGTGCCCCTGCCTTCCTACGCAAATATCCTCACATTTTCCACATTTTCTATAATCCCACCAAGTCCCAGCCCTTCTGTAGATTAACCGATGCTGCTTTTGAGATCTCGTGCCTTGAAGCAGAGGTTATTAATGCTTCGTTGCCACTTGTTGTTGACCGTTTGTTACGGCTTCTGTCAATGTGCCAATCCAAAATGTTGCCACTTCGTGCCATTTTCAAAGTTTGGAGGGAACTTGGGCTTCCTGATGATTTTGAGGACTCGGTGATAGCTCGAAACTCTCATCTTTTTCAGCTTTGTGATGCTCATGAACCCAGTACGCATATCTTGAAACTGGCTGATGTGAGTCCTAGTTGTCGCTATGTGGCAGCAGCTGAGAATTGGAGGGTTGGGGAGTGTTGTAAGCAGGACTGCAGCGTTGATAGGATGGAATTGAGATATAGCTTTAAGCATGGGTACCCTCCAGGTATGAAGTTGAGCAAGAATTTTAGGGCCAAGGTTAAACAGTGGCAGAGACTGCCTTATGTGGGACCATACGAGGAGATGGGAGAGGAGAGGGCTAAGGCTGGAATGATGACACTGGAGAAACGGGCTGTTGCAATCGTTCATGAATTCTTGAGCTTGACAGTGGAGAAGATGGTGGAAGTGGAGAAAATCAGCCATTTTAGGAAATGGTTTGGGATTGACTTAAATATTAGGGATTTATTCTTGGATCATCCGGGAATATTTTATTTGTCCACCAAGGGAAAGAGCCATACTGTCTTTTTGAGAGAAGCATATGAGAGGGGATGTTTGATTGAACGAAATCCAGTTTATAATGCCAGAAGAATGCTTCTTGATCTTGTTGCCTTGGGAAGGCGTGGTTTGTTTACTGATGAATGAAGCCAAGTACATTTTTGGTTGCAACTGCAAGGAGGCTGAGTTGCAGGAAGAGGACATGACACCAAGATTATGACTTTTGAGTATCCTGACTAAAGCCTTTCAACTTCCAGTACCAGGTGCATCATTATTTTTTCCATCCATTTTTGTTGTTCCATTATTGCTTTGTGCTGGTTATCATGTATCCTAGGGTGTTCACTTCATTGCCTCTGCGTGATTGTAAATTAAAGGGTGCAAATCTGTTCAAGATGATCATATTAAAGAATCTTGTGGAGGTGATACCTCTCTCTCTCTCTCCCCCCTCAGCGTGCGTGCACATTAGTGCATTTTCTATAATATAGAATTACTTGGATTAACATTTATGCTCGTCTGATTGTTGATGTGTAACATATATAGTATAACTTTAAGCCTGTTAAGTCCTATTTGCAAAATTTATTTTGCTGCATGGAAGGTGGCGATTTTTATTTTTATTTTTACTCAGGTGGACACAGATTGGATGCATGACTTATATGTCTCTGTGTGTGTGTGGTTAAGTGACTAGCATCAATGTGTCTACAATGCAAGAGATCAAAATCCGCTCCAGCCTTGTAACAGGAGAAAAGCGCTATCAGAGCCACGGCTGATTGGCTCATGATTTATAAATAATATTGCGTTTTAAGGGCTTCTGAACTTGGTTTTCATTTAAGTGCGTTAATCGAATTTTTTAAGAATGATGGTATCCACTAATTGACAAGGGAACCTTGAGAATTTTGGTAAATACATGATGGGATCAACAGACAGGATAATATGTCGTATTATCCTACATATTAACCTGAATGCTCATGCCATGATTGTTCTGTGCAGCTGTGAGATCTGGCAATTTCGGGTCATGCTCATCCACCACAAAATGCTTCTATAACGCATTGGAGATTACTGGATAGTATTCTTTTATGGTATGGATGGGATTACCATTTTGTTTAATATTGTGCACAGAATGAGTTTTCTATAGTCTCATTCTGTAACACCCCGCTCCTTTTTGACGTAAGCAAATTCGACTGCGAGTCTCGTTATGTGTGCTGAATCTCGATGGCGTATTTTTAAAGATATTATGTGATTTCTAAAGCTAGTTCAGTGTTTTAAAGCCACAAGTATTTTAAATGGGATGTTCTTAGTGTTATTTGATTAAGCCTGATTTTAAGTAAGACAATTATAATATTTTTGAAGAGTTCCAAAAATATTATAATTGTAGGAAATCATTTTAATATCATTTTATTAAAATGATTTCAGTTATTTAAAATGTTATGTGATTTAAATTATGTTCAAGACTCTAATTAATTAAATGATTTTATTCTCTTAAATATATTAAATAAAACTTCATCATTAATAAAATGATAGAAAAATATTATTTTATAAACTAAAGTTTAGTTTAAATAATATTCTATCTTAAATCCTTTTAGTGCTTTTAGTTAAGTTAATATTTACGCATTTTAAATTAGTGTTTTAATTCCTCACCGTTAGATCGTTTTGAAGTTCCCAATGTAAAGGGCTAAGATTGAAACCTAGGCCCTTCTCTCTTTCTCCCTCACTTTCCCTTTTCACTCTCTTCTCGTTCTCCCTCAGCTTACGTTGCACGTCTCCTCTCCCTCTCACCCGATCTGTTCCTTCAGCTCAGCCCGGTGCCGTAGTGCACCGCCACCATCAACGACTCCCTCTCACGCTGGCAAGATCCCACCATCAAACCCAACCTCCATCTCGTAGCCACCCTCTCCCACGCACACCTGCAACTTCTCATGCACAGTTTCACCGTGCGTAGCTCCTAGTGCCGTTGTATGCGGCCAACCAGGCCATCGAGCACCACCACGAGCATTTTCTGACCTCCCCCTTCTTCCTTCCCTTGACTAGAAGTCGATAGCCCCTTCCTCAACAGCACGCAGCTCCTCCAACGCAAGGGTTCTCCATACCCATGGCTGAGCTCCTCCTCCCACGGCCACCGCACCACCTTTAGAGGCTTCTCCTCCCATCAACGACCTCCCCTAGCCACCCCCATGTCCAGCCGAGCCACCTGGCTCCCCCACTCTCTCTCACTCTCTCATGGACTCTCCCTCATGCACGGCCTAGATATGTCGCCGTAGGCCGTTGTGCCGCCTCCACCTCACCATCACAACTCCACTGGCAACCCCTTAAGCCCTCCATGGCCAACAGACGACCAGCCAAGCCCTCCCTCCGATTTCCCATGTTGAAACCCATGACCTAAACTCCTCCACGAGCTGTTGTGTCTCTGACGTGTGCCACCTCAACACCACCATGAGGCCACCACCCCAGGACCACGACCTAACCCTCCTACGCATAGATCCACACCCGTAGCCATCTTCAATGACCCAAACAGCCACTGTACGTGGCTAACTGCCATTGTACACGGCCTTAGTCGCCACCCAAGGACTCCCCCTCATAGTCCAGATCCACCCACTAAAATCCTAAATCCGATCCTCGAGATAGTCCTGTTGTAAGGTCACGGTAGTGACCGCTACCGCCTAAGCTAGTGGTTTCCGACGCCACTGGCCATGTCGGACAATGAGCAATGCACAGGTTATCTCGTTGATGGTATAACCCTTTATCCATCGTTATTTATATTAAATGTTAGTTGAATGGTTAGGTTGTTGATTGTGCTGTTAGTATTTGTGGAGTTCGCTGTGTAGTGTGGTGATGTGATGTGCTGTGTGTACGTGAAGTGTTGGTCGTAGTTGGGAAGTGTGTTTTGTAGTGTGGTGGACTATGCTGTGAAGTGTGGTTGTGAAGTATGTGTGGTATTAGCGACGTGGCGTAATGTGGAATGGGAAGAGTACACCTAGAGTATACTCTATGTGGTGGAGTGATGCACCATATAGCGTGTATGCCATAGTGGTGATGTGGCGTAGCGTGTGTGAAGGGAGTACACGTGTAGTGTACTCCATGAGGTGCAGCGAGACATTGTGTGGCGTGTCGCGAAGATAATGATGGTTGCGTGGTTGATGAGCATAGAGCGTGATGAGTATTGTCGGGAACTGTGGAACAGTGTCCCGAAGTAGTTATGATGTGGCATGTAGTCTTGAGGTGATAGGTGTCACTGTATAGTTGACTTATGGTTGTAAGTATGTGTGAAGTGGCAGGATAGTATCAGAGTAGTGCAGCGGAAGCATGATGGGGGAATGTCACAAAGTGATGAGTGAGGAGTTAGTGTAAGAATGATGTAGCAGGAACGTGACGAGATGTCACGATGTGACAGGAGTACGTGAGGGACCGTACTCATGATGAGTTAGGAGTTAACGTGAGGATGATGTAGCGGAATGTCAGGTGACATGACAAGGTCACGATGTAGCTTGGGAGTAGCCTTGAGCTATTTGACGTGACGTAAAGTGTAGTTATGAATGGAGTCTTGTGTTAAGTGTTGGGATGAACTGTTAAGAGGGAAGTGTAGCATGAAGAGTCATGCTAGCAGGGTTAAGAGAAGGTTGGTATCGGAGTATGTGGCTTGTTTACGCAAGTAGGTGATCAACAAGTTATATGTTAGTTTTAGGTGATAAGGGGTAAGGTACGTGTGTAATTTGGTTAGACACATGTGCCGGATGGATTCAACATATGTAATAGGTAATCTGTCCTAAGCATGGTGACATGGTGCTTAAGCCTTGAAGTTGTCTTAAAGCCGTGTGGCGTGTATGGATGTAAATGAGAATTTAGTGTGAGGTAAGATGCATGAAAGTAGTGACGGGTGTATTGTTTAGGATTGGGATGCGTGACTTCATCAGTCGAAATCATGCATCGGAATGTGGTTAATATGAAGAGTAAGACAAAGGTCTTTGCGTCTTGACCCCCAAGGTGAATCGTGGAGGTTCCCTTTAGTGGATGAGCACTCGAGATAAGACCTTGAGTTTGGAAGACGTAGTGACCGTAAGTAGATCCCGAAGGTTTTAGCATAGTAAGGGACACGTAAGAGCACAAGATAGAAGGAAAGTGTTTCAAGTAAAGTGTAGTTCTATTCTAAGTTTAGTTGCTTATGCACTAGATAGAGAATAACGCTAAGGTTATATGTATGCATGTAGGTTGTCATCTGATACGCATATGAATGGACTGCATGATATGAAAGTAGCATGGAGTTGAGATAAGTATTATGTTCATACTCTTCTAGAGTTTTTTAAAAGATATAAAAATGAAAATGAAATGTTTCTCTATGATGCTTTACGAAACGAAATGAATTGATATTTTATGAAAAAACGTGCTAAGCTTTCCAAGGTATACGTATATATGGCCCTTCTTGACAGTCTCTTTTTATGCAACCAAAGTATTAATTGTATGCATGTGTATGGATGATTATACACAATATCTATTGTATGTATTTTCACGAAATGAGATATGAGGCCTATGCCTAGTGCTTTTAAGCGATGCTTCAAATGACGCGAGGAAAGTGTTTTAAAATGCCCCTATGAACAGATGTTAAAATGTCCCTATGAACAGATACTTTATGGATGCTATGAAAGATGATGTTTACGCTCATGCTTTTAAATGACATTTTCCAAATTGTTAAATGAAAGGATTGAAAGGACTGAACTGAAAGAAATGACTAAATATTTAATGTATGAAAATACGTAACAGCCACATGAATGAATGAAAAGGGTACCAAAGGACTAGACATATTGCAATGTCGGGTAAGTTATACTGGTAGTGTGCCCAGTGCTGCCCCCTGACTGAAAGGGATTCCCAACCCGTGGCCACGAGTAGATTTCGGGTCCAAAAGAAGATCGTTAACCTCAACACACGGGGCGTCACAGTGTGTACCGGCCAAATAAATTGATAAGAAAGAACGTATGAATGCATTGGACTCTTTAAGAAATGAAGGCATTGACGGGAGATATATTTTACAAAAAGAAAACTATTTTTAAAGAAAAATCATGTCTAGTAATGTTTTCAAAGGAATGCATGTATGCATGTACGTATAGTATGTATGAAATGATGAATGCATGACTGAAAACTTATGTTATTATATTTTAACGGTATGGAGTAATGCTTATTGAGTATTCGACTCATTTTAATTTTTATGTGTACCCCTCCCCCCACAGGAACTAAATGAGCGTACGTTTCAAGACGGACACGGCCCAAGGGGAAAGAATATCGAAGTCTAGGCACGAGAGTTCAGAATACTATTATAGGATGGTGGGAGGGATGTGGAAGGATGATGGTTAAAGGTATAGTGAGATATTATTCTACAAACAATGTAGTACCTCAGCAAGTTTCATGCTTCATCCTCAATTAGATTTTCCTACGCCCTTGTGACAAGCCATTAGCTGTAAAAGCCACAGTTGACGTGTCATCTGTGAGAAGACCACCGTTTTCATCTTCCTCTTGTTGACCAACCCCAAATTCTTCCATACTTGCGTGTCCCATTAACCAAAAAGGGTGGGCTCAAATGCTAAAGATCATGGTTTTGAGATAGTTCATTTAAGTCTATAGTTCGAGTGTTTGACTGCGTTACTATTATTATTTATAAATTATTTATTATTATTTTATTATTTTTTATAAATTATTTTATTATTATTTATAAATGATCCGAAATATTCTCGGCATCCAAAGTTAGGTATACCAATTTTTAAGGATAATGTCTTATTAATAAAAAGTGAATGATTTTATTTGATCTATGTGGTGATATGTACTAGCACAAGTGAATAAATAACATATGATGACACGGTTTCTGAAATTTCTGAAACTTCTCGTGATGAAAAAAATACTCTTCTACTTGCCTCATTTTGATTATTTTTTTTCCATTACCCTAAAAACAATTTCAGCCTGTCGACATTTGCAACCGATTGATAGAACTGTAGAAGAAAAAAGCTACTCTCACTGAAAGTTGGGACTCGATTGGGTTTCGATAATTTTTTATTTATTTAATAATTAAGAAATTATTTTTTTAATGATATGATTTTTTTTAAATGTTTAAAGATAAAAATAAAAAGAATGAAAAAAAAAATTACCCTTTCGGGACCCATCTCGTACTGTAGAATGACGAGAGCGATGAAATAAAGTCCGGATTGAACTTGTGGAATATCTTCTGAAGGAGGCATTGGCAAAACGCACCAACTCTGCACCTCTATGATGACCTCTTGAATTAGTCAAAAGCACTTTTATACAATCGTTGTAGGCCAAAATCATCAAAACTCTGTAAGAAACATATACACCAAGGGATAAATGGGTATATTCCGTAATAGCTGTACAGCTTATATATTTTGTAGAAATCACTGAGGAATTTTGCGTAAAAAAAAAAAAAAAAAAACACAAACAAAAACTCCAATCGAGGAGGATAAGCCGTAGTGGTTGTATTTCAAGGACAAATCATGATTGAGTAACAAGAAGAATCTTATTATAATATAATGGGTTAAGTACAAAAACAGGCCCCTAAGTTTTTGTATACTAATCTTTTTGCTCTTCAATTTTTCAATTTTATTACTTGGCCCTTGAGTTTGTAAATTCTTTCGAGAGTGAAATACAAAATCAGTCCATCTATTTTTATTTTTAGATTTTGTTTGTTATGAGTTGAGAAGGGAGCTGGAGTGGATGGGAATGGCAGCTGAATGAGAAGCATATGTGCGAAGGAAGGGAAAGGGGAAGATGATAGTTAGTTAGTTGGAGATGGAATGATACGCTGCCGTTTCTATTAAATAGAAGTGGTGTCGTAGATATGTAAGTCAAGGATAATAAGTACAATGGTACCGTTTGAGAGGAAATCAATACATAATTGTAATTAGGAGTGACATCGTTTTGGTGTGATGTGTTGAATTGTTGTAATTGTAAAATTGTAAAAAGATACGATGTCGTTTTAATACATATAACACCACGAGCTGGGAAAGAAGCTAACTTTGGAATTCATACAAACTCATTTCCCTCTTTTCCTCTCTCTAAATATATATATATATATATATATATCTCTCTAGCTCTTGTTCTTCTTGGAGGGTGACTATCTCAAAGCAATTAGTAGCAAAAGGGTTCGTTACAATTGGTATCAGTTGTCAGGAGTAATGGGTGAGGAGGGCACTTGATCCTATGCTCAAATTGCTAATTAGTAAACCATATTAAGTAGCAACAATGAAGACAACAAAAGTAGCTTCAAGACACGATTGTAGTCTTGCTCTAGCAACAGGGGGTTGCCAGGGTGGATCAAGAGAATCAAGATAATTTTTATTCTTTTTACATTATTACAAAAAATTTTGAGAATTTCTTGTAATGCTTTTGAAGGGAATGGACAGACAGCAAGAAATTTCCAAGAAACTGAGACATTTTTTCAAAATGGGGATGTTAATGAAGGTGTGGGTGAGGTTTGCTATCGCGACATGGGTGATAGAGGATTTACCAAGGGTATAAAGTTGGATTTTCCAAGATTTGTGGGTAAGAATCCATCGGCTTGGATTTACAGGGCTGGCCAATATTTTCTATATCACCAAGTACCACCTAGGAAGAGAATATTTCTAACCTCATTTCACATGGATGAGGAATTCTTGATATGGTTCCATGATGCAAGTGAAGCTGAAGCTTTCCATTCATGGGAAGAGTTTACTTAAGCTGTGTAGGTCAGATTTGGATCATTGGAAAATGATGACCCAATGGAAACTCTTACACAACTCAAGTATGTTAGTTTTGTAGCTGCTTATAAGGCTGACCTTGAACTGTTGTCTAATCGAATTAAGGGCATTTCTGAGAAAAATAAACTTAGCTATGTTTTGAGCAGCTTAAGGGATGAAGTGAGGTTACCAGTGAGGATGTTGAATCCCACTTCCTTAAATGATACTTTGGATTATCTAAAATTCAAAAGCAATATATTTGAAGTACGAGGAGGTCTTGGAGAAATAATTCTGCAAATTCTCATCAGTAGAATTCTGAGTGGGGAATGTCTAAGAATGTACTTGCTAGATCGATTTTGGGTACACCTAAAACTTTGTCAACTGCAAAGTTACCTTATCAAAAGGTATCTGGAGCCCAAATACAAGAAAGAAGAAAGAAATAAAGGGCTATATTATTTCTGTGATGATAAGTGGCATCAAGGCCATAGATGTGTTATACCAAAATTGTATTTGACGAAGGGCATGGATGTTTTTGGGGGCTGCGGTGAATTTAGAGTAGACCAAAAACCTGTGGTTGATAATGTAAAGGATGAAGTTGAGGATTGTGAGGATATTGCCTCAATTTCCTTGCAGAGCAAGGTTGGTACTCCAAACCCTATGACAATGAGGGTAGTGGGTCAAATTAATTAATATGAATAAAGTTGTGATTATGATTGAAACTGGCAGTACCCATAATTTTGTGGAGACTGTAGTGGAGGCTAGATGTAGTTTTTCTATGCAGATGGGCCACCCTATTCAAGTGAGAGTAGCCAATGGTGAAGTTTTGAGTAGTAAAGGCAGGTCTACATCAGTTGGGGTAATTATGATGTGCACAATATTCACTGTAGGAGTACAGTGGCTTTTTTTCATTGGGGCCTATACCATGAAACTTTGTTCAGTTGAAAATGAAATTTTCTTATGGAGGCAAGACATTTGTCTCAAGGGCCTTACATCTGCTACGACTGATTTCTAGTATCTCTAAAGTGGGGTATAAGTGGTTATGGTTGCAGTTATTGTCTACTGAAAACACTCTATCTGAGATTACTAAATCTGTTGAAGTTTTTGAGTTGTTACAGAAGTACAATAACTTTTTTGATGAACCAACTAGATTACCTCCCCAAAGGTCTTGAAATCATAAGATAATTTTGAATGAGTACTTGCTAATTAGTGTAAGACCATATCAATATTATTATTTTCAAAAGGCAGAAATTGAGAAGATTGTTAATGAATTACTAAAGTTTGTTGTGATTAGACCAAGCCAGTTACCATTTTCTTCTCCTGTTTTGTTAGTAAGGAACTCTGATGGTTCATGGAGAATGTATATTGATTATCAAGTGTTGAATGAGACTACCATTAAAGACAAGTATCCCATACCTATAGTGGGCGAGTTACTGAATCAATTATTTGGCTCCACTATTTTCTCCAAATTGGATTTGAGATCAAGTTATTATCAAATTCATATGAGAACTGATGTCATTCATAAAACAACCTTTAGAACACATGAAGGGTATTATGAATTTCTTTTCATGCCATTTGGACTCATTAATGCTCCCTCAACATTTCAAACCTTCATGAATGATGTGTTCAAGCCATTTTTAAGACAGTTTGTAATAGTATATTTTGATGATATCCTTGTTTATAGCAAGGACTTGCAGTCTCATTTACTGCATCTAGCCATTGTGTTGGAAACATTGGAGAATAATCAATTGTTTGCAAAAAAAATCAAAGTGTCATTTTGCTTGTGCTAAGATCGAGTATTTGGGACACCTAATTTCTAAGAATGGGGTGAGAGCTAATCTAAAGAAATTGGATTCTATGATAAGTTGGCTAGTTCCTAAAAATGTTAAATCTTTAAGAGGTTTTCTAGGACTGACAGGTTATTATAGGAAATTTATTAGAGGCTATGGTCAAATAACTGCTCCTTTGACAACTTTGTTGAAAAATGATGCATTTTAGTGGTCTCCAACAGCAACAGATTCATTTGAATAGCTCAAACAAGTTGTGCCTAATCCTCCAGTATTGTCCTTGCCAGACTTCACAAAGAAATTTGTTATAGAATGCGATGCTTGTGGTGTTGGAGTGAGAGTTGTCTTAATGCAGAATCTGAAACCAATGGCCTTCCTCAGTCAAGCTCTTAAAGGTAAGAACTTATTACTCTCTACTTATGAAAATGAATTATTAGCCTTGGTTATAGCTATTAAAAAGTGAAGGCCTTACCTATTTGGGAGTGCTTTTGTCATTAGAACTGATTATCACAGTTTAAAGTATCTGTTGGAGCATAAGATTGGTACAAACAACTCAACAGAAATGGATCTCAAAGTTGTTGGGTTATGAGTTCTCTATTGAGTATAAAAAAGGAGTTGAAAACAAAATGGTAAATGCTTTGTCAAGGAGGGACAGTTTAGATGATTCTGTGTTGCTCTTTACTATATCATTTCCTACTTCGACTTGGTTGGAAGAATTGAAAAATGCTTACCTTGAAGATAAGTTAGCACAACGGCAGTTTAGCTTGTTGCAGAATGGATCATCCCCTACTTCTTTCACTCTTAAACACGGTTTGTTGTTTAAGAAGAGAAGAATCTATATTTCAGATTGCCCCAAACTAAAAGCGAAGATTTTGCATTTCATCCATGCTAATCCAAATGCAGGCCACTCTGGATTTCATAAATCTTTATAGCGTGCTAAAAGTGATTTTTATTGGCCAGGGTTGGCAAATGAAGTAAAAAAGTACATTAGAGAATGTGAAATCCGCCAAAGGAATATAATGGATAATGTATATCCTATTGGGTTGCTACAACTCTTACTTGTGCCTCAACAAATTTGGACAGATTTTCCTATGAATTTTGTAGAACGATTACCAGTTCAAAGGGTTATTCTGTTATCATAGTGGTTGTTGATAGATTGTCCAAACACTCTCATTTTATGGCATTGAAGTATCCCTTTACAACTGAAAAGGTGGTTTCTTTATTTTTTGAAGTGTTCAAGTTGCATGGTATGCCTAAGAACATAGTTTTTGATAGAGGTCCTACCTTTTCAAGTTCATTTTGGTAAGAGTTATTCAAGTTGCAAGGGTAACTCTTTCCTACTCTTTTGCTTATCACCCTCAAAGTGATGAGTAGACTGAGACTGTTAATAAATGCCTTAAGTATTTTTTGAAATGTTTCACAGAAGATAAGCCAAGGTTGTGGTTCAAATGGTTGACATTGGCTGAGTGGTGGTACAATACTACTTTTCACACTTCTACCAAGTTAACACTCTATGAAGCAGTGTATGGCAAACCCCCTACAAGGCTACAGATGTGCGAAGGAAGGGAAAGGGGAAGATGACAGTTTAGTTAGTTGGAGAAGGAGTGATATGTCGTCGTTTCTATTAAATAAAAGTGTTGTCATTTTGTATGTAAGTCAAGAGTCATAAGTAGAACGGTGCCGTTTGAGAGGAAATCAATACAAAACAGTAATTAGGAAGTTGTGTCATTTTGGTGTGGTGTTAAATTGTTGTAATTTTTAAAAGATATGAATGTCGTTTAAATACAAATACACAAACCATGAGCTGGGAAAGAACCCTACTCTAGAATTCATACAAACTCATTTCCCTTTCTTTTCCTTTCCCTTTATCTTTCTCTCTCTCTAATTCTTGTTTTTCTTGGAGGGTGACTACCTTGAAACAATCAATAGTAGAAGGGTCCATTACATTGATTTAATAATTTTCTCACACATGGCAATCTATATCAACTTGTCTTGTGGTTTTCTAAAGGAATTTTGAGAGAGAGATCATTAAGGTCTGTCACTCCTCATCCTAAAACTTCCAATTCAACTACAATGAAATAAGCCTTTGTTAGGAAAGTTTTAGAAATGCAAGAAAATAAAGAACTAGAAAAAGAAAACTTAAGAACAGAGCGATAACAAGAATTTGACTTTATTTCAAGGAAAAACTCAACCTCCACTTCAATCAACACAATATATTTAAGATGATGCTTATTTCCTTTCTTGCATGTTTTTATATAACTAACATATGATCAAAACACACCATTTATACTAAAGATACAATCTGCCTTGTTTTACTCCTAACTGTAAGGCTAAATCAAACCCTTCTCAAAACTCCATGTTTCACTAAATCATTTTGCACCCTTTTGTTGTCTAATTAAATCACTGCATACCATTTTGTTCTTAGGCCATCAGCATATACTTCCTCGATCACTCATCTTCACATCTAACTGACTGAACTACTTTTCTTCCTTGCACAAAACATTCTCCCCTTCTTCAATAAGCCTTGATCAATAGGCTAATGACTGAACCTCCCTCCCTTACAAGACCTTACCCACAAGATGAGGGTAAAGATCTCTTAGCTTCCACAAGGATTCCCAGGTACTGTCTTCAGGAAGAGTGTCTTTCCACTTGATTAGGACTTCGGTCATTCCATTGTTCCCTACCATTTTCATACGCCTATCTAAGATAGCTTAAGGTTCTGGTTGAATCTTGTACTCTTTGTCTATAGGTGGTAAAGTTGGCAGAGGTGTAATGTGCTGGCCAAACTTCTTTCTGAGGCATGGAACATGAAAAACAGGATGTAGTTTTGATGAGGTTGGCAAATTTAGCTTGTAAGCTAGAGTCATTCCCTTGGCTATGATCTAGAAAGGACCATAATAAAGGGGTGCTAATTTCAAACTGTGTTGTAGAGCCATTTTTTTCTGCCTATATGGCTACAGTCTCAAGAAGACCCAATCTCCCTCTTCAAAACTTTTGTCAATTCCTTTCATGTCAGCAAAAAACATCATTCTTTGTTGTGCTTTCTGCAAATTCTTCTATAGCAAGCTCATAAGTTCATCCCTTGTACTCAATTGTTGATTCACAATAGCATTTGCAGTGGTCCCTTGGATATATGAAAAACGCCTTTGGGGTGGATAACCATACAGTGCCTCAAAATGGGACAATCCAGTGGAACAATGGACTATGGTGTTGTAACACCATTCAACCATTGGAAACCACAAGCTCCAATCCTTTGGCCTTGACCCAATGTACCATCTTAAATAAGTTTCCACACACTTATTAAGAGCCTCGTTTTGGCTATCAGTCTAAGGGTGGTAAGTAGAACTGTATCCTGCAATTGAAACATCTCCTTCCAAATGAACTTGTGAAAATAGGATCCCTATCCGAAGTTATGGATTTAGGCATGCCATGGAGTTTGAACACCCCAGAGGAAAAAACCTGAGCCACCTTCACTACTGCATAAGGGTGAGCTAGAGTGAAGAAATGAGATTGCTTTGTAATTCTATGGATCATGAAAAGAAACAGAGTGAATCTATGATACAATGACAACTCAATAAAATCCATCGATATATCTGTCTAAGGAAGAATTGATATGGATAAGAGTTGCAACAACCCTGCAAGATGAAGGGTTTCATGCTTTGTAATCTAGCTAACATCACACAGTTTAACAAATTTTTTAATGTACCCATGCATACCTTGCCCATATAAATCCATTTTGGCCCTTGGTAGAGTCTTATGATACCCTTTTGGTCCAAATTGTGGATTGTTGTGTATATGCTGGTACCATTACCATTTTTCGGTTTCTAAGCAGCAACCCTTGCACAGAGTAATGCTAGTTAGCTTCCTCCCCACTCTAAATCTTGATGTCAATTTGCTGAATTCTTTGGGACAATGCATAGCTACTCTTTAGTTTATCAATCCATAAAGGGGTAGGGAAGTTGGAAGTATGCTCTTCACCCTTTCTTGAAAGGCCATTTGCTACCTTATTTTCCTTTCCCTTTTTTATAGTCAATGCTAAAATCATATCCCAATAATTTTGTAATCCACTTTTCCCGAGCTTCTGCTCCTACCTTCTATTCTAAGAATAACTTAAGAGCTTGTTGGTCATTCTTGATTTTAAATGTCAAACCCAACAAATATGGCCTCCACTTCTGAACTGTAGTGACTAATGCCAATAGCTCTTTCTCATAGATAGAAAGGAACAAACTTCTTCCCTTAAGAACCTTGTTGAAGTATGCAATTGGTTGTCCCTCTTGCATGAGCACTGCTCCCAAGATAGTTCCACTATCATCACACTCCATTGTGAAATGCCTTGAAAAATCTGGTAATTTCAACACTGGTGGCTGTGTAACAGGATGTTGCAACTCTCTAAATGTAGCCTTTGTTGACTTAGACCAATCAAAGGCATTCTTTTTCATTAATGGTATCAGGGGTTTTGCAATAGACCCAAACACCTTTGATAAACTTTCTGTAGTAACCAGTGAGTCCAAGAAATCCGTTCAAGAATTTCAAGGAAGTGGGAACTACCCATTCTAACATGGAAGTAATTTTAGCTAGATCAGCTTTAGCCTCAGACCCCAAAATCAAATGTCCTAGATAATCCACTTCAGCCACACCAAATCTTCATTTGGATATCTTAGTAGATAACTTGTGCTGCCTCAAGGTATCCAAGACTATTCTTAAGTGCTTCAAATGATCAAAATAAGACATGCTATACACTAGTATGCCATCAAGAAATACAAGCACAAACTTCCTTAGATAGTGTTTAAACACATCATTTATCGGCCCGTAGAAGGTGGCAAGAGCATTAGTAAGTCCAAGTGGCATCACTAAGAATTCATAGTGACCCTCATGGGTCATGAAAGCTGTTTTTGATACATCCTCCCTTCTCACCCTGATCTGGTGGTACTTAGATCTTAGATCTAACGTGGAGAAATTATGCGCTCGAAACAGTTCATCTAGTAATTCATCAATGACAGGTATGAGAAACTTGTCTTTGATGGTTTCTTGATTCAATACCCTGTAATCCACACAGCTTCTCCAACTTCCATAAGCTTTCCTCACCAAAAGGACTGGTGAAGAGAAGGGGCCTTGGCTTATCCTTATAACTCCTGACTATAAGAGGTCTTGAACAATCTTCACAATCTCAATTTTCTGATAGAATGGGTACTTCTAGGGTCTAACCGAGATGGGCTGAGTTCCATTCTTCAAAATGACTTGATGACTTACGAGGTGGTAGGCCAATTGGTTCCTCAAAGGACGATTTGAAAATCTTTAAGTAACTTAGTGATTTATTGTTGATTTATATCTTCCTCACCACTGACTTCTATAGATAGCATCTGCAACAACCAACCTTGCCTCCTTATTGGACAAATTCTTAAGAACTGATTCCCATCTTCCATGGAAGTATCCCCAACATTCAAATCCGGTAACCTCACGTCCTTTCCTTATGTTTGAAACAACATAGTCATTTGCCTAAAATCCCACACAATAGGGCCAAGTGTCGTTAACCATTATACACCAAGAACCATCTCCATCCTCCCAATGTCAATAAATGGAATGAAATAGGAAACTTATGGCCATGGATCTTGACACAGGATTCCTCAGACGTTCCCTTTCTCACTAACTTTTCCCCATTAGCTACTTTAACTTGCAGTTGGGGCCCTTCACACACCTTCAACTTAGCTATTTTGGCAATATGTGGATCCAAAAAATTATGGGTGCTGCCAAAATCCACCAAAATAACTACTGGCTGAGCACCAATAATCCCTATTAACCTCATGATATTAGGACTAGGAGAACTTGACATAACATGGATTGATATCTCTAAGCTTTAGTCCCAATCTATTGACTCCCCTACTTCTCATACTCCAGCCACTTATTTTAACCCTTCTAGTTCCCCTTCACTTCCTTCATTGTTCTCAACTAGCAAAAGGTACACCTTTGGATTCTTGCACACATGTGAGGGGTCCCACTTTTCGTCATAATGGTAGCACAACCCCTTCCTCCTCTTCTCACCGTTTGCACAGAAGAAACCTTCCTAGCATGACAATTATTTCTTTAACTACCCTTCCCCATTCTCAGCTGTCACTTGTGGATTACTATCATTAAGCCCCACTACTGAATTAAGGGCTCTTCTAAAGCTCCACACATACTCCTTTTGTATCTTTGCTAGCCCAAAAGCAATACTCAAGCTAATGGGATTAAGCATTCTAATTGATAGTCTGATCTCATTCTTCAAACTACTCAAGAAGCAACTCACCTAGTGCTTCTCTGAGAGTCTCTTCAACCTGTTGGACAGACTCTCAAACTGGGCTTTGTACACTACCGCAATCGAGGTTTGCTTAAGCCGTCAAGGTTTCCATGGGATCATCATATGTTGTTGGCCCAAATCTAGTTAATAAGGCCTTAACAAACAATTCACACCCATTGAACTGCCCTCCATCTATAGCATCATGTGATAAGGGGTCATCAAAGTCTCTAAATGTGAGGGGTTTGATGATATTCAAAGTATTGGTTGGCCTTAAAGACCCAACCTAAAGGATTGCCGCCATTGAAATGGGGAAAATTCAAGCTTACACCCGTGGGCAAGAAATTCCTATTCTCCTGAACCACCACTCTAGGTTCTTGCATTTCTTCCCTAGCTGAACTCCCATGCTGATTCTCAATCAAAGTTATAATCATATTAGTCAAAAGATCTAACCTATTAGACATGACATGTATTGAATGATGTTGATAATCTTGTTGGCGTTGCATTGCTTTGCCTTTGGCTCATCTCTTGGTGGGCCTTCGAAGATGTGGCTCAAGTAGTTTCAGCCTTGAAAGGATCTTCCCTCTTTGAAACCAATTGTTAGGAAAATGTTGGGAATTCAAGAAAATTAAGAACTGGAAATGAAAACTCAAGAACAAAGAGATAACAAGAATTGAACTTTATTTCGAGGAAAAGCTCATCTTCCACTTCAATCAACACAATACATTTCAGATGATGCATGCTTCTTTCCGTTCCTGCATGTTTTTATACAACTAACATATGATCAAAATGCACTGTTTATACTAAAAATACAATACGCATCATTTTACTTCTAACTGTAAGGCTAAATCCAAAACATTCTCAAAACTCCCTGTTTCACTAAACTACTATGAACCGTTTTGTTCCCAAGCAATCTACATACACTTCCTCGATCAATCCTCTTCACACTTAACTATTTACTTTAACTACTTTTCTTCCCTACACATAACTTAATCAATGTACAGCTAGGGTCGTAATCGAGTCGAACCGAGCCGGCCTTTGGCTTGCCGACCTCGGCTCGACTCAAAATACTCGAGCTTGAGCTTGAGCCCACGCTCAAGATTTTTTATTTATTTTTTGTTCAAACTCGACTCGGTAAGCTAAACTCTCAACTCGAACTCGAATTGTTTATTTTTCCTATTTTTTTAATAAGATTTAATAATTAATAAATTAAATAAAAAATAAACGATCTAATATTGAATTTATACAACTAACAAGTAGAACCTCTATTGAGTTATAAAATTTTAAAAAATTTATAAATAATTAATATCTAATTAGTTGATATTTATCCAAAACAAGAATATGTTATATGCATACATATATTATTAAAACATACAGTTAATATGATAGCATATATCTATTTCATATATGGTTCCGACATATTAGTATATGAAATTATTAAATTTTATTGACTAATTATTATATAAATTATAAAATATACTTATGAAATATATTCTCTATATAGACATAAGTAACTAGATTACATATTATATGTTTAATTATAAAAATGGTATGCTTATATTATTAGTTAATTCATATATATATGTATATATACATATGTGTATGTATATATTTATCAATATATGAATGAGTTTTAATCGAGTCGAGCTAACGAGTCGACTCGAGCATAAACGAGCGGGCCTTAATGAGCCTTAGCCGACTCGAGTCGAGTTTTGCCGGGTATATGTCATTTACAAATTGAGCAGGTATCAGCTTTCACGAACGAACTTTTATTTTTTTACGAGTCGAGTTCGATTCAAGTTTAACCGAACGAGTATCGAGTGGGCTATCGAACAGACTGGTTCATTTACAACCCTAAATGTACCATAAGGTACGCTTAATCTTAGGATCAAATGGAGTAAAAAGTTCAATTAAAAAATAGGGGGAGCAATTTGACTTAAAGAAAAATAGTGCAGAAAATATTGTACTGAAACAAAAAATCATTTTATGATTTAAAAAAGAAATTTCAAAAATTGAAAAATCTTGAAAAGGGAAAAAGTTCTTAAACTTGATAAAAGAAATTAAAAGAAAAGTGCTATATAAGGGTGGCCACCCTTGGCCGCCAACCACGAGTCCAGGCAGCTAAACCAATATTGGACAGCCTAAGAGCACTCCCAATGGATGTTTTATAATACAGTTTTCTTTAAAATATGAAGAATGTTGATCAAAATAAGTATCCAATAGATGTTGTAAATCATCTTTATTTTCCAAGTAGTTACAATAATCCCGCTACATTTATAGATTACTGTGATATTGGCCGGTCATAGTTGCTTATCTATTTACATTTATCTGCTAGAGAATCCATTAAAGTGTATTGAAAAATGGAACTGGATTTCTCAATTTTTTTTTATGTTGTTTTTATAAGTAACTTAAAATAAGACATAATTTTTTCTCTTCTTTTGTTTTTTGTTATATTTTGAAGCAATGTTTAGTTTGATTTAAAATAGAACATAATGATATGAGATTGTAAATGAGGAGATATTATAAATACTAAAAGATATGAAGATATTATTAATAGTTAGAGAAAATATTTGAAATGAATAAAAAATATTAAAAAGTATAATATTTAAATGATATGCTGAAAAAATAGATAAGATAATGTGTGGTATATTGTAAAAGTCAGTATATAAAATAGAAAAAGTAGGTTTCATCATCATCATCTGACGAATTACCACTCCAACATTCATCCTCCCATGAAATATCCATTGTGTATAACTTGGATCAATACCTATCTTAAATAGATGATCTTCGACTTCATTGATTGGTAGGAAGATGCCATCACAACATCTCCGACATGGACACTTGAATGTAGTGCTTCCAGGTGCATGGGCTAGGGCCATATTGAGGAGTTGATTAATCACTTCACCATATTCACGTGACGTAAATCTATTTGGCACTTGTATCCAACTCTTCTCCATTTGAATGTGAATCAAACCAACTAGAAAACCGATATGAGATAAGGCCACTTGAATTTTTTACAGCAAAGAATAAAGAAAGCAAGATGCCATTACGGCATCTCCGACATGGACACCTGAACGTAGTGCTTCCAGGTGCATGGGCTCGGGCCTTATTGAGGAGTTGATTAATCCCTTCACCATATTCATGTGACGTGAATCTGTTTGGCACTTGCATCCAACTCTTGTTCATTTGAATGCGAATCAAACCAACTAGAAAACCGATGTGATATAAGGCCACTTGAATTTCTTACAACAAAGAATAAAGAAAGAAAATGGTTGATATGAGATCATGAAATGCTGAAATAAGAAAATGGTGAAATACACCTAAAAAGAAAACTACCTAAATAATGCTTAACACAATGTCTCTTAAAGGGAAACATTAGATATAACCATAGTTATAAGGCAAATAACAATTTCATATAGCGAAACATTGCTGCTATTTGTATGCTCGGTGGCTAATAGCGTTCGAATGGGTCAAAAGAGGTCATGTTACAAAATACCAATAAGAAGAAAAAATTTAGTTGAGTTGGCATGGATATAAAGAAATTTTATGGAAAGTTTATTCTAAACTCAAGCTCTTTGCACAATAATTACAACCTATGGATTTGTATGTAGATTATTGAACATAGTTTAAATTTCTAATTAATTGTTAACCAAAGGAGACATATGTTTTCTTTTAGATGTTTCATTTCGATCAAGTTACCAATGAAATAAAGAGGAAAAGAAAAAGACTTTTCATTTCACTTTGTTTTTCACTTAATAAAAAGGGGTTGATGATGGAATGATAGATTCATTCCACCAACCATTATATGATCAATCTCACCTTTATTCTGGAAATCATTTTAAAGGATAATATATCTATTTAATGGAATAATGTATTTTATTTATTAATATAATTTTCAAATGAGTAATGTATTTGAGTAATATTACTCTTCGAAGTTAAATGGTTATAAATGGAAACTGTAGAATATACAAGGGATTTCTTAGTTGACCTAGTAAAAGAGTATATAAGAGAGAAAAGCTTCAAACCAGATGGGTGTCATTTTGCATTTTATACCCTCCAATAGAAAATAGACACACAAGAGATTTACTTGTTTTACAATAGAGCCTATTTCGTTCAATTCTTTCTCTCTTCTCTCTCATGATTTATCACCATGCCCCATTTGCATTCTGGTGTATGTGCTATAATTGTTCTCTCTCCCTTCTTATTTGCATTCTGGTATTGTTCATGGATGTTGTTTGTAGGTCTAAACTTTTATTTACTTCTTTTTTTACAACCTCAAGTCAAGCCTTCTCCTTAGCTATCAAAACATCAAAACAAGCCATACAATATATACTTTTGCTGCAACTCGTCATCCTCTGTTTTTCATCCCCCATTCACCCCTTAAATCAAGCCACAAACATTGTAATATTTCTGTCCATAATTCTAGCATCCTTAAAAAACTATTTTTTAAACCCCAAGCCCACCACAAACAGGCATTGACAAGTTTTCTCTACTCTTACATATGTCACACGAATTGATCTCGTCATTTCCCTGTCTTAAGGCATTTTGATGAACTAAGAGAAAACCTTTGATGCCATCTTGGTCTCTAAAAGCTTTGTTCTGGCTTAAATTCCAATAAATTACACACAGAAAATTAAACAACTCCAATAAATTGGCAGCAAGACTTATAAAAAAAAAAAAAATTGGTAGCAAGCCACAAGAATCATATAATCAGATTTGATTGTCATTAATAAATTCTTGAGAACCTGTTTATAGCATGTTCATTCTTAAATGAGTAGGAATCTATTTGAAAAAATTATTGAATGTCTAATAGCTTCATCAATATAAGGGAACGAAAGGGAAAAAAAAACTTATTACCTAATGGGCCTTTACGATGGAAGTTGCTTTGTGCGAGTAACGAAAGTTGTCGAAAGTGCGTCGTGATTACCAACGAATATTGCCAGAAGTCAGTGGCTGGGACAATGGGATAAATACGATCAACCTGATTATCTCGGTCCGACGTGGGACAATTGTTTACCTCTCAACGGCCTAATGCTTTGGACGATTTTCTTGAAGGGGATAAGAGGGCCGATAGCCCTCAAGAACAAATTGGGGCTTTTGGGATGACAGTTTGGTGGAGATTTTCACTTGGAGGTACGAGTATGTAGGATGCTCAAATATGAGGTGAAGGAAGGTTAGAAGTTGAGAAACAAAATTCTTGAATGGCAAAACAATTCTTGATGGACTCTCATAAGAAATTCAAACGAAATTCTTGAATGGCCAAAAAATTTATGCTTTAGCATTCAAATGGTTCTAGGGAATTGATGGAAAATATATTTTTTGCAGTGAAAATCTGGTGGACTCTCATTTGCTGAGCAACTTCTCGTCGTGAGAAACTAGAGATTTTGTAGCAACAAGCAAGTATACATTTTAGCATCCATTTTGGATTTCGCCGATGTTTGGATTACTTGGTGTTAGCTTTTATGACGGCCCAAACTCGCAGCATATATGTTAAGTGTCGACGCAACTACTTGGGGCACCTCTTCATAACACAATAGACTTGTACTTAACACGTTATTTTTATTGCGTACATATATCGCTGTAAATGGTCTCTTCTTATGGCAAATTGTGGTTTGTGGAAAAATAAACTATGGCAAAAAGCCACTGATGTTGTAGTGAGCACCCCAAGAGAATCAAACTTTGAGAAAGTTCATTGCTTTCTTAGTACTTTGTGTACATGTAGCCATGCATTGTGTTTAGGTCACAAAATTAGAATATATTTGTTTTCCCTTTTTAATTTTTCTTGGAATGGTTACTTTTAAGCAAGTTGATTGTCCATGAGATCTTACAAGTGGTAGTTGCAATTAAGAGGATAGGAATTATTTTCAAGTTGAATATGTTTGTAAGGTTCTAGCTCGAAAGTATGTATATATTGATCATGTGATGTCTTCAATGTACCGATTGGAGAAGGGAGAAGTTGCAGATCAAAAAGACAAGACTACATGAAGGACACATGCATCTGTAGCTCCAACAACGCTCCAACAACGTCTCAAGATTTATGCATGAGAAATTTGCTCCCTGACTAGGGAGTGCTTTCACGTACGAACATGGCTGATGTAGGGGGCTCCCAAACCCCTCCACGAAACCCAGTCCGGTAGAGGATGTTTGTGGAATTATTGCTAAATACACCTCAGGCTATCCCTGAGGTTACTATTTCACTTCGGCAGCCTAAGCATGTGGAGGGCGAAGTTTTTGTGCAATGTACGAAGGAAGAACTGGATCGGTCTGTTGTTCCATTTCGATTCTCTTTGGTCTTGAAGTTCTTGCAGCAAAGGCCTTCTCTGGATCGTATTAGAGGATTCATACATAGCCGACAGGGCCTTTCGACGCAGCCAGTGGTGTCTGTGATGCGCAGGCCATGAAATGTTTTTGTAAGGTTCTCAAATGAAGACGATTTTTTGAAAGCCATTTCACAGGAAAGTTGCGACATTGAAGGGGCTGCATACCGGGCCTTTCAATGGATGGTAGAGTTTAAAGAGGATGAGGAACCGGCGCAAGTACCAATGTGGATTATGCTCCCTGGTCTCCCTCCGAACCTATATTAAGAATCATATCTACAGAATATAGTGGCTCCAATTGGTATATTTTTACATAGGGATAATGCAACAAGGTGTGCGACTAGAACTGATGGTGCGAGAGTTTGTGTGCTTATGAACGTTGATCAAGATCCAATCTCTTCTATTTGGATTGGAATGCTAAGGCACCCTACAAGTATTTTTCAAGATGTGGAGTATGAAACTTTGCCAACATTTTGTTCTTACTGTAAAGTGCAAGGACATAATCTGAAAACATGTAGGACTAAGCTCAAGGAAGGTAAAGAACCCAAGAACGGACTATGAAATCAAATAGAGTTTGGGTTCCTAAGGAGAAGGAGGATGAGGTCAATGCAAAGAACGATCCTCCAGTTAAGTCTATAGAGTCTTCCTCTGTTTTGGTTGTTCAAAATTTAGAGGCCAATCATTAGTCGTTAAAAGACAAAAGTATTGAAGGGGTTGTGTCTTTAGAAGCAGAGATTGATAGGGAAGAAGCCGAGCCTTTAGTGCATGAGAAAGACTTGACGATGTATGTAGAATCAAGTGGAGCCCAAGCTAATAGAGAATTGGTTTTGGTTATGAGTGATGACCAGATTTTGTAGCCTATGATTACATCTTTTGTGGATGGACTGGAAGATAATTCTGAGGCGCAAACAGGAGATGCACGGGTTCCTATTTCGGAGGATTTGCAGCTGGTGATTTTTGACCAAGATCATATTGGTATGGAATCAAAATCTGAAGATAAGGCTGAGTTGGCGCATCCAGCAAAGGAGAAGGATGGCAGTTCTGATTCTAAATTAATGAGAAAGAAGATAATTCCTAAAAGAATGCTCAGAAGTTAAACAAGGGTTCCGAGCAGACCCGCTAAACATATTCAATGATGAACAAAATTATGCTTTGGAATATAAGAGGAATTAGCACTTCGAGGAAGCGTTTACGGACGTTGGTTCGGGCACAAAAGCCTTCTATTCTCTTTCTAGTGGAGCCGTTCAGGGGTGATAGTCAATTGAGTTATTGGAGTAATTATTTTTTGTTTAGTGAATGTCTATCTAATGCGGACAAGGCTGGTAAAATTTGGTGTTTCTGAACTATTGGACTGCTGGGCTCTAGGTGGATGTCATGGGTGGATCGAATCAGCATGTTTCATTGATGATTAATTCAACCGTTTTGATCTCAGCAATATATGCAAAGTGCCGGTATTTAGACAGGTGGGTTTTATGGGTTGCTTTGCTTGTTATCAATACTTTGTAGTTGAATCATGTGATCTTGGGGGATTTTAATATATTACGGAATGATAGTGAAAGACGTGGTGGCAGTCCGAGGTTGCTCACGGCAATGGAGGAGTGTTGGTAGGATAAGTGGATGAGTTATGGTCCTTTGAGGGAGAGTTGCTCGATTGTGGGTGATTTGAATTTGAAAGTGAACCAGGTTATGTTGAATAATAGCTAGAATTTGCATTATCTGGAACATTTAGTAGGGTCTAGAAAAGCTGCAGAAATTGTTAATGAAATTAAGGGTCAAAGGTTAGGAGAAGATAAGCTCATCTAGTTGGGAAATTTGGAGGGTTCTTTTACGTCTAGGAGTGCCTGGAGTCTTGTTCGGGAAAGCAATAATAAATATGAATGGACAGATTGGATATGGAATGTTGCTATTCCTAAAAAGTTTTCTGTGTTTATGTGGAAGGCCCTGAACTCAAGTCTGAGTGTGGATGACCGTATAAGGAATTTGGGAGTGCCTTTAGTGTCCAAGTGTGAGTGTTGTCAACAAGGTGTCGTAGAAGAGATTAATCATGTGTTGTATAGTGGGTACATAGCAGCAGTCATTTGGAAATTCAGCTCAAATATGTTGGGTATTCCATTTGTCCCAAATCGGTCTTGGAAAGCAACAGTTGAGGCTTGGTTTCAGAGAGCATCAAAATCATCACAACTTGGTATGCTAATTGGATTTGTTCCGGTGATAATTTCCTAGAACTTATGGAGGTGGAGATGTAAAGCCAGGATGGAAGGTAAAAAAGAAAAGGTTCATGTTTTATGGAGATGGGTTAAGTATTGGATTCATTGGGTTGGTATTAAAATCAGTAAGGCTTCTCGTTTAGTGGATAATGATTTTAAGGTGTTAAGTTTTTTGAATTTACCTATTATTGCAGGGAAGAAGGAAGTTTTGAAGGTAGTCAAATGGGCAAAGCCAAACAGAGGGTGGCTTAAAAATGAATGTAGATGGAAGTAGCCGAAACAATCTGGGAATGTTGGGTGCAGGAGGAGTAGTCAGGAATGAATTCAGGAATGTGGTATATGCTTTTTCCGAGTCATATGGGCATGGGAGTAATAATCTTGCGGAAGTTATAGCTCTATGGGCAGGTCTTAAACACTATAAGCAATGGGGGTTCAATAATCTTGCCATTGAGATGGATTCTTTAATAATAGTGAATTGGATTAAGAATGGAAGATGTACTCTTTGGTATCTAGAGGACTTTAGGAAAGAAATAGTTGAAATATTGGGAAAGATAAATTTTTATGTGAGTCATATATATCGGGAAAGAAATAAGGCTGCCGATGTTTTGGCACGGCTAGGAAGTAGTGGTGTTTCCCGAGTGTGGGTAGGTCAAATGGAGCTTCCACATTTGTTGAAGGGGGATCATCAGGAGAGATGCATGTGGTCTACCTCAGATTCGAAAGTGCTGAATGTAAATTTAGGATGTAATATTCGATAGTGTAATTTATTTTTGATGAGAAGTTACGCTTGATAGGTTTTTTTTTGGTTTTTTTCTTTGAGTACTTGGGGATTCGTTTTCTTTATTTTCAATTTTTTTGTAAATGCCAAATACTGTGATTGTTACCATGGTTTTCCTCCGCCACAAGTAAAGGCTCAGTAATAAACTTGGACAGGAGTCACTATTGGACATGTGACTACCTTCACTTTGATAAAAAAATGAAAAGAAAAGACAAGATTACAACACTCATCAAATTAAATAAATAAATAAAGATAAAAAAGGTAGAAAGTAGAAACTAATACATGATTCATTTTAAGGATAGAGGTTAGAGTTCTTGATTGAATCTTAAGGCTCAAAGTGGGTGAAAGATAGGCATGTAAAATGGATTCTATAATATTTATTGAACATTTACTGTTACCCGAAAAATTCATTCAGAGAACTACAAATGTAGATTCATTTTATATGTTTATCTTTGATCTGTTACTCTAGTTAAGCCTCTCGGCCAGAAGTTAAAAGTATCAAATCCATATTTTATTATCTAAAGAAGTACTTAACAAACTTAGAACAAAAAATATGTGATACCTTCAATGTACTAATTTGGAGATGAGAGAAGTTGAGATGACCTGGTTTGGTTTGATAGATGAAACACACACAGTCTCACTTCGTCTGTACGGTAGATCAAATGGTTTGTGTAATCAAATGCCCACTTTAGCCCACAACCATGCCTTGACACACTAGTATAAAGCATTCTGACTTTTGTCCACCGCAAGCCTCCTTTCAACAAGCACTAGTTTTATTAGATTTTTCCAAACTAGTATATTGGAAAAAAAATAACGAACAAAATTTCTTAATATAAAATTTTATATATTTTTAGCTAAATTTTATTTTAGTATATAATTAAAATAAAATAATTACAATATTCTAATTTTCTAATATATAGAATAATATATAATTGATAATTAGAATAATATATTTTAAAAAACAAATTGATATTTTTGGGAATATTGAATAATATAAATTTCGGTAAAGCAAAAAAAAATTTGGAATTGAAATATGTTTATGTGTATTTAAATTAATAATAGATATTGTTGAGATTAACTAGCTATCAACGGCTAATTTGAAATATAAAAGCGGAAGCAAACAAAAGAAAATACAACAATCACACAAAGAACACCAAGATTTAAGTGGTTCGACTCAGTGTGAGCATACGTCCACTGGCAAGGTCGATCTATATAAATTCACCATCAACAAAGGTGGAGTACAAGAGATCAATCACAAAATCTTCAATCCCTGAGCCCCAATACACCTAATGCACTCTCAGGATTCTCACAAAAGGATAGCTTTCTCTCTCTCTCTCTCTCTCTCTATGTGTTTCGGCTGCACAATGATATCAAATACAGAAAAACAACATGTATTTATATTGTACTACATGAGGAGCCCTAAAACAAAACATTCGCTCGAGCGGCATGTCAAGTGGTGCTCGAGCAAGGTCTCGGGTTGGCACTTCGCTCGAGCTGAGTGTCGAGTGAGTGTTGCGTTAACTTACAAGTTTAGTTCTGCTCAAGCTGACGGTCGAGCAAGTGATGCACAAACTTTCTCTCTAAAGCTTCGCTCGAGCGGCAAGGGACATCGCTCGAGCAAACAATCTGTAGAGGCACTTTTTCAACCTGAATCAAGCTACCTCTCAACAAATCTCCACCTTGACTAAAATTTCATCAAGCCTAAACAAAATCCATTAACTAAAAAGCTGACCTCCTCCACCAAATTCCCTAAGGGAATCACTCATCCCTAACACCAACCAAGTCCAAACAAAACACAACGTCTATCCTTGAATAACTCAATTTCCAACCAAAAGTCTTCAATTCTATAGACAAATTGACCAAATCACAAGCTTGGTCCTAATAAAGAGATTCAACCTCTTCACACAAAAGACAAACACACTATGATGCAATTTGCTTACTTGAACAATGGCTTTTGAATACACACGAAGGCATAACAACAAATATTCTCTGCGAAATTAAGTACACCACAAAGTTTGCATGAGCATATCCAGAAGGTGGCCAAACTTCCTCCTCTATCTATTAGATGAAACTGCAAACTTGCTCTCACTGTGCACCAATGCCAAAATTAGAATCATGCTCGTTTCCAATAGCATGATCTAGAGTACTACATGCATTCTATTGTGAAGCTTTCCCAAAAAATCCACCTTCTTGCTATGACCCTGCTCTCCTTCGTTATGGAAGACAACAAATGCTATAAAAGAAGAACAATTGACCTAATAGCAAGCTGTGTTGACCGCTTCACCCAAATCTGTAGACAAGCCTAGCATACCAAAAGCATACTACGAGCTCTCACACAGGAATTCGATTCATTTCGTTCATCTATCCCATTTTTGTGGAGTGGACCCAACTGTATGATACTTGACAATATCAAAATTTATTCTCAAATGTCAGTAATGATACGAACCTGTGAGAATGGAATCCTTTGAATCCACAATCAATTTGAAACTCACCTAAGAAAGCTGAAATCAAGCCAGTGGAAAATTTAGACCTATTGACGAACTCGTTTCAAGAACCAAGATTATATGAAAATCTAGACCCATTGAAGAACCTGTCTCAAGAACTTAAATTATAACGAAGAACACCAAAATGGTTGTGATTTGCATTTGATAAGTTCAAAAGTTCATTCCAGAACAAGATAAGAAACTCAATTCACAATGAATAAATTCATCAAATTTCATTAAAAAACTCATGAATAGTGTCACGGCTACAGTAACTTATATATTCCTTCCCCTAAACAAAATAAATCCTAAGCCAAAGTAAGGCCCCCTTGTTCTCAAAATACCCTTGGGCGAAATCCAAGGCCTTCCCAAAAGAAACCCTAGCTAAAAATTAAAACAATCCCTAAACTACCCTTAAAACTTCTCTTGAAACCCTAGTTCATAAAACATAAAACATATGTGGGCCAAACATCCTCAAGCCCAATTATTCTAAAGTAATAAAATAAATCGTTTAAATGATTTAAACAAATTGAAAGCCTTCAATAACAATAGGCCCAAACAATAACTCTAAATCATGTCTTCCACAGCTTATATCAAGTGGATCAAAACTAGTTCTTCTTCTTTAAAGCTCATCTAGTGTGTTGAGCTCTTGCTAGTTTCATCCTAAGTGGATTGCACTAATCCTTGCATTGTTTGATTGATCTTCTTAGCTCTTGATCTTATAATTGGCCTATCTAGAACTTGCAAATGATCTTTAAGACTAGGTCCATGTTGGTTCCCATCATTCCCCTGCTCCTCAAAAGGATTCAATCTCGAATTTTCACCTACATCAAAAGGAGAAAGGTCAGAAACATTGAAGTAGCAGACATTGTACACACCTGGAAGATCCACTTTATATGCATTGTCATTAATTTTCTCAAGAATTTGGAACGGTCCATCTCCTCGAGGATGGAAGTTAGTCCGTCTATGAGTTGGGAATCTTTCTTTGCACATGTGAACCCAAACCCAATCTCCTAGTTCAAAGATGACACGCCTTCGCCCTTTATTAATTAGGGAAGCAATCCTCTCATTCTTTTGGGCGATTTGAAGCCTTACCCTCTCATGAAGTGACTTCACTAACTCCGCCTTCTTTTGTCCATCCAAGCTACTCCTCCGGGATAATGCATCTAACGCATTAGCTACAATGCTTTCCTTACCTTGGTTGTAATGGATGACATAAGGAAATGTCTCAATTTATTCCATCCATCTAACATGCCTTTTATTCAACTTACCTTGACCCTTGAGATGTTTCAATAATTCATGATTGGTGTGGACCACAAATTCCTTGGGCCATAGGTAGTGCTGCCAAGTCTCTAAAGCATGAACAAGAGCACAAAGCTCTTTGTCATAAGTAGGGTACTTCAGGGACACCCCACTTAGCTTCTCATTGAAGAAGGCTATAGGCTGCCTATCCAGCATCAAAACGGCTACAATCCCTATTCTTGAGGCATCACGTTCAATCTCAAAAGCTTTGTTAAAGTCAGGTAATGCTAACACAGGTGCAGAGCACAACCTTTCTTTGATAGTAGTGAAAGCATTCTCTTGATTAGCCCCCAATGAAACCCAACATTCTTTTTAATTACTTCAGTGAGTAGCACAACAATGTTGCTAAAGTCTTTAACAAAATGTCGATAAACGCTAGCTAAGCCATTAAAGCTTTTTACCTCAGTGATGCTCTTAGGCATTGGCCATTCCTTGATGGCCTTGACTTTCTCTTCCACCTCGATACCTTTTGTACTAATAAGATAACCAAGAAAAATAAATTTTTTCCATGCAAAAGGTACATTTCTTAAAATTGGAATACAACTTTTCACATCTCAACACATCAAACACATATCTCAAAGGCTCAATATGTTCATTTAAGTTCCTGTTGTACACTAGGATATCATCAAAGTACACAACCACAAACTTGCCTATGAACGCACGTACGACATGGTTCATTAATCTCATAAAAATACTAGGCACATTTGTAAGTCCAAATGGCATAACCAATCATTCATAAAGCCCATATTTTGTCTTAAAAGTAGTTTTCCATTCATCACCCTCTTTCATTGTAATTTAATGGTACCCACTTTTAAGATCAATTTTACTAAAAATACATGAGTCATGCAATTCATCAAGCATATCATCTAATCTAGGAATGTGATGGCGATACTTTACCATGATATTGTTGACCTTCCTGCAATAAACGCACATCCTCCACATCTCATCATTCTTTGGCACTAGTAGCACTGGTATTGCACATGGGCTCATGCTCTCCCTCACGTACCCCATGCTCATCAAATCCTCAACTTGCCTTTGAAGCTCCATTGTCTCCTTTGAATTACTCCTATAGGCTGGTTGGTTTAGAATAGCAGCTCCGGGTACAAAATCAATCTAATGCTCAATGCCTCTAATGGGTGGTGACTCATTTGGCATCTCCTCTGGGAATACATCTTCAAACTCCTACAACAAAGAAACAGCCAAACTAGGAAGAGACTGGTTAGTTTCATCAAGATTAAAATAAGTCTTTTTATAGACAAGAAAAATCATAGTACGATTTGCTAAGAAAGCCATCTTAATCTCACTCTCTTTTGCATAGAAACTCACTTTTGTCTTTCATTTCTCTCCACAAACTCTTTTTTTTCTTTTTTCTTTTTTCTTTTTTTTTTTCTCGTGGCTCCACTCTTTTTTCTTTACTCTTAGCCACCTCTTTATTTTCTCTTTTATTCTTTTTTTTTTGCTCAATCTCTTTTTCACTCTTTCTTTTTTGATCACTCTCACTTCCACTCTTTCTTTTTTTATCATTTTTTTATCACTCTCATTTTCACTCTTTCTTTTTTGAGCAACCTCACTTTTCAATTTCAGTTGGTCCTCATGGACCTGTCTTGAAGTTAAAAGAGCAAGCTTGATTGTTTTGCCCTCCTTTACAAAGTTGTACATGTTCTTGAACCCATCATGGGTCACCCTCCTATCATACTACCACGGCCTCCCCAACAATATATGGCCAGATGCATAGGCACAACATTACTAAGCACCTCATCCTGATACTTCCCAATTGAAAAAGTAACTAATACTTGTCTATCCACCTTAGCCTCCCCACAATCATTCAACCATTGCAATTTGTATGGTCTTGAGTGTTTTAAGGTAGGTAAATTCAATTTCTCAATTAAAATAGTGCTAGCCACATTAATACAACTCTCCCATCAATGATCATACTACATACCATGCTATTGATGTGGCATATAGTATGAAAAATATTCTCCCTCTGTTGCTCTGCATCATTCATCTTAATGTGTGTATCGCGAGCACGCTTGGTAACAAGAGACTCACCTGTCATGGTGTATTCCACTCCATCATCATCACTAGCATCAATTAACTCAGGCATCTCATCACTATCATCCTCAGTCTTAGTCATCACCTCCTCATTGTCACACATAGTCATCACCCGCTTGTTTGGACATTGAGAAACGATGTGTCCTGAACCCAAACACTTAAAACATTTAATATTTATATTCCTTGAAGGTTGGATTTCTATCTTGGGTTTGTTCTTGGTAGTTCCCTCATCTTTTCCCTTAGGTGGTTCAATCTTTCTCTTTGCTATAGCTTGATCATTCTTATCCCATTTTGCTAGAAACCGAAGTGTACCTTGCTGTTCCCTTTCCTTTTAACTACCTCACTACCTTCATACCCATGTGCATCATGTCCTCAATCTCCACATAATGCTACAATTCAACTACATTAGCTATTTCCCTATTCAAACCACTCAAAAATCTAGCCATGGTGCCCACTTGGTCCTCCTCTACATTAGCTCGAATCATCGTCACCTCCATCTCTTTATGGTAATCCTCCACACTCCTAGACCCCTGTGTAAGATTTTGTAATTTCTAGTAAAGGTCTTTATAGTAATGGTTAGGTACAAATCTCCACCTCATGAGAGCTTTCAACTCTCCCCATGTCTCTACAGGCCTCTCATAATTCTCCTCCTATTGGTCACTAATTGATCCCACCAAATAATAGCATAATCTGTTAACTTAATTACCGCCAACTTCACTTTCTTCTCCTCTGAATAATTATGACAATCAAAGATCAACTTTATATTTTTCTCCCACTCTAAATAAGCTTTAGGGTCAGTTCTACCTTGGAAAGATGGTATTTTCATTTTAATGCTCCCAAGGTTCCTATCTACTCCATCCTGATCCCTGGGTTCCCCCTAAGTCCTCTTTCACGCCTAAGTCCTCTATGTTTGCCCATTCCACCTATCCCAACTTCTGATGTTACATCTTACTCATTATCACCATATTCTTCATTCTCATACCCATTTTCAATACTAGACTCACGTCGTCTCCTATCTCTCTTGCCTTGTAAATTTCTAATTACCGCTTCTTGATGATCCATCATATCCCTCACTTTACCCAACACCAAGTTCAACCGTTCAAACTGTTGTTGCATAGCTTGCAATACCAATGATGAGTTATCTACCATTCCCTTTGGTGATGAGTCACTCCTATGAGACATCGTAATGTGTTGCACAAAAAGAATGTTAGTAGAAAATCTCACACACTCTCTTCGTGTTTCACTCTTAATTGAATTTTTCCCGATAATAATCTCACACTCTCTGAACTTTTACCTCAATAGTTTTCCAGCTCAAGTTCTTTAAGAAGTAGTTGAACTAAATTAAGATAATACAATCTTGTATTATTCCAACCAGCAATAGGTTTAAGAAACAAGAACAAGAAACAAGGAAGAAATAAAATGACACGAGACTCAAGGAATTTATACGAGGGAAAGAGTAATTATAAAACAAGATACCAACTAGAAATATGTATTCAACCCCTTTGATGATAAATCTCAATCAATAAATGTCTTTCTTTCTCTTTGTTGTAACTATGTAGCAAACATTGGATATGCTACATTTTCTTTTCTCTTCTTTAATTTTCTTTTCTTTAATTTTCCTTTAATTTCTTTTCTTTTCACTTCTTTTCTCTAATTCAGTCACAAAAAGCAATATTCAATTATGAAAATCAAGCAATTGAATTCAAATACACAAGAATTGATAATGAAGTAGAAGAGAATCAATAGAACGGCACTCCAAGCAATTAACAAACTTAGAGATGCAAGAAACCCCAAGTGAAGCAAATTTCGGCCAAATAAAAACCCTAAGAATTTCGGCAGCCTACTTTTTGTTTTTGTTTTTGGTTTTTTTTTTTTTTTGCAACCCTAAAACAATGAAACGCTATAATTAAATTTAAATATACTAGAATTAAAAGATAGAATCAGACCTGATTGGAAACCTGTCTCTGAATACCAAATGATATGAACCCGTGGGAATTGAATCCCTTGAACCCACAATCAATTTGAAAATTCACCCAAAAAAGCCAAAATCAAGCTAATAGAATATTTAGACTTGTTGAGGAACTCATTTTAAGAACCTAGATTATATGAAAGTCTATACCCGTTGAAGAACCTGTCTCAAGAACCTAAATTATAAGGAAGAATGCCAGAAAGGTTGTGATTTGCCTTTGATAAGTTCAAACGTTCATTCAAGAACAAGATGAGATAAACTCAACTCACAATGAATAAATTCATCAAATTTTATAAAAAAACTCATGAACTGTGTCACGACTACAGTAACTTATATATCCCTTCCCCTAAACAAAATAAACCCTAGGCCAAAATAGGGCCCCCTTATTCCCAAAATACCCTTGGGCGAAATCCAAGGCCTTCCCAAAAGAAACCCTAGCTGAAAATTAAAACAATCCCTAAACTATCCTTAAAACTTATGTTGAAACCCTAGTTCATAAAACATAAAACATATGTGGGCCAAACATCCTCTAACCCAATTATTCTAAACTAATAAAATAAATCATTTAAATGATTTAAACAAATTGAAAGCCTTCAATAACAATAGGCTCAAACAATAACTCTAAGTCATGTATTCCACAACTTGTATAAAGTGGATCAAAACAGGTTTTTCTTCTTTGAAATTCATCTTATGTGTTGGGCTCTTGCTAGCTTCATCTCTAGTGGATTGCACCAATCCTTGCATTGCTTCATTTATCTTCTTAGCTCTTAATCTTATAATTGGTCCATCTGAAACTTGCAAATGATCTTTAAGACTAGGTCCATGTTAGTGCCCATCAACAAAGTATTTTTACCTTCTTGCCTGTCAAATTCTCAATCAAAACGTTCCAATGTTTGAAAATTATCAAACACTTCATCTCAAAAAATAATTAAATAAATTAAAAATAAATATAAACCCAAATTTTTTCTCAAATGGTCATCAACAAACATGAGTACAATTAGGGCAACACCTTGCATAAGATGTATCCCAAAAATTAGAAAACAAATTGTAGTAAACCTGATTCTGCACTGCTTAACAGGAATACAATTCCAACACAAAAAATGAAACTTCCCTTTTTTTGATCACACAAAACAAAAGCTGCCTACTCAAATGACCATGCTCGTTCACCCATATGCCCCAATCACATGTGCCATAGACAAGTAATACCTAAGTCTAGAGCATTTGAAGATGCAACTGCACCAATAATTGTCTCACCAAGAACAAAAAAAGACCGTCTATCTTTTATCCTGTCATTACAACCAAAGAGCCATTATAGACTCGAATGACTTCACCTACAGCTGAATACTGATAACCAAAGGAGTCAAGAGTATCCAAAGATATAAGATTTTTCTTCAAAGATGGAATATGCCGAAAGCTAGACAAAACTCTAACGGTTCCATCATACATCCTAATATTGACTGAACCGATCCCAATAATATCACTAGCCATATCATTCCCAACCAAAATGAAATTACTGTTGACTGATTCATAGGTAGTGAATCAATCTCTCCTAGGACACATATGGAACGTACAAGCTGAATCCTTGACACACTGGTCACCAAAATCGCTGCTAGAGCCGTTGATTGTTAGGAAAATATCAGAATTGTTAGACTGTTCTTCAACGCTAACAACATTGAAGGAACTTTTACCTTTCTCCTTGTTCTTCAATCTAGGGCACTCGTTCTTGTAATGACCAAACTATGACAATTGTGACATTCAACATTTTTCTTGATAAATTTTGAACTACCACTGGAATTAGCCCTAGTCTTTTCCAAATTTCTTTCCTCGGATCTACCACCAGAAGAACATTTCACAAACAAGCCATTGACTTGATTGTCCGTGTCTTGTACACCCAATTTTGTTATTGACTCCTTAGAATTCAAAGTAGATTTTACATCTGCCAATGAGATAGTATCTCTACCATACAACATTGAGTCCACATAATTATCAAATGAAACTAGCAAAAAACACAACACAATTAAGGCTTGATCTTCATCATAAACATTAATATCAATATTACTCAGATCCATAATGTTTTTATTAAATTTATCTAGATGATCGGAAATAGGTGTACATTCCCTCATCACGAGAATGTATAATCGTTGCTTCAAATACAAACCTTTGGTAGTGACTTCTTCGTGTACAAACTCTCAAGTTTCTTCCAAAGTCCAGCAGCGGTCTCCTTGTCCTCAAAACTCCATCTGATAGTGATAGCTGGATCGCACTATGTGCTTTCTCTTCTTCTTCTCTTGACGGTGCAAGAGAATCACCAAACACCTCCCATCCATTACCTTTGACAAACTTTATTGTCGTAGCAAAGCATTCATCTTCATGCACCATAAACTGAAACCGTTTTGTTCATTGAATTTCTCCATTTCAAACTTTACAAACCAACTCATCTCATCTTTACTCAAATATCTAACTACTATTCATAGAATTCTCATCTCATCTGTGTAACCAAACTAGGCCTAAGTTAGACATACGAAGTGGGCCACATATATAGCATTTGTTGAGCAATTAGTGTTGTCAAAGAAAGTTATTGGGATGACTATAAGTATAGATTCATTTTATGTATTTATCTATCTTCCACTCTAACTAAATGCCTAGAATTCAGTCAAAATTCTTTAGGGAAGTCAAATCCTTATTTTATTATATATGAAAAGAATAAAGTACTTGACAAACATAGAAGTATAAATATTATATCAGATTACAACATTTAACACAAGTTAATTAATATCATGAGATGAAGATTCATTCTTTTCTTCTCTCAACGGCTTTTCCCGCTTTGGAGAACCCTTTGAGGTGAAGCGGTTACGTCTTCTTCCTCTACTGAGGAAGGAAGGCTCTCTTTGCTTGCGAGTGCAGGCTTAGCAGTGTGATGGAGGAAGTATGGAAGAGATTGAAGCTGAACGATGAGGAGGATTGTCCGATTGAGATTGGGAAAGGTGTACATGGTTCGACGGAACTGAAGGGGAAAAGAAGTTTGGTTGGGAAGATAATCTTTGAGCGCAGCATCGGAAAGGAAGTTGCTCCATATATAATGGAAAAAGTGTGGAAGGTTGGTAAGCCCCTTGAATTTCAATAAATTAGAGGTAATTGCTTTGTGATTACCTTTGTTAATTGACGAGATAAGTGGGAGGTGCTTGATGGCTATCCATGGTTGTTTGACAGTTACCTTTTTGTTTTGCTTGATTTTAATGGTGGATTGCAACCAAGCTTGTTTGATTTTGACCATGCGTACCTATGGGTGCAAATGTTAAATCTACCATTGAGTTATATGAATAAACAAATGGGGCAATTGATTGGGAGTTCGATGGGGAAGGTTAGTGAAGTTGATGTGCAAAAGGATGGTTCGGCATGGGGGAAATGCTTGAGGGTAAAGGTGGAGTGTGATCTGAGAAGACTTGTAGCCAGAGGTAGGACCATCATTGTGGATGGAAGGAAAATTTGGGTACCTTTTCAGTATGAAAAATTACCTAGATTATGCTTTAGCTGTGGAAGAATTGTCCATGGTAAGGATGGTTGTAAGGAGAGTGAGGGGAGTGTAGGTCAGTAAGGTGTTTGGCCTCGAGCTCTTCCTCAAAATAGAAGAGGTGCAATTAAGGTGGAAGAGCAAAAAGGGGAGGAAGAGGAGAGGAGAGGAGTGATTGTTCAAATCCTTTTCATGGAGTTGATGAAGAAGAGAGGAAAGGGGAGGCTCAGGAGGAAGGGAGGGTTGAGGAGGCATCTGAGAAGGGAAAGGGAGTGGATGATGTGCATTCTCAACTGTGTGAAAATTGGGAGTTGCTTGTGAAACCTCAAGAAATAGTGACTATACCCCCAATCTATGTGGGGAATGATGATCAAGAGGTGAATGAGCTGCAGAAGAACAATTTTTTGACTGGGAAGTTAAGCTCCAATGAATTTGAACAAAACTAGGATTGCACAAGATCTTCACGATGGAAGAGAAAGGCTAGAATTAGGCCTAAGTCAAGTAAGTCTTCTAGCATAAATTCTGGGGTTAAGAGAGGCACTGAGTGTGTGGGGGATGGAGATGATATGCGTATGGAAGGAAAGAAAATGAAAAGTTATGATGATATGGTCTGTGATGATGGACTAGGGGTGGTGGCTGCTGTGCAGCACCACCTGGCATTATGAATACCATATGTTGGAACTGCCGAGGGCTTGGGAACCCTCAAACAGTTTAGGATCTTTACCTTTTGGTGAAGAATAAGAGGCCCAAAATTGTGTTTCTCATTGAAACACTCATTAAAGCTACTGTTGTTGAAAAGTTAAAAAGGAGGTTGGGGAGGGAAGGGTGTTTGGCTATTAATCCACTGGGAAGAAAAGGTGGTTTAGCTTTGTTTTGGGAGGTGGAAAATGATGTAGTGATAGAGAGTTACTCACAGTGGCATATTAGTGCCTCTGTTACAGTTGGGGATCATGGAAGCTGGTGTTTTGCTGGATTCTATGGACATCCAGATGCAAGTAAGAGGTGGCAATCGTGGGAGCTTCTTAAGCAATTGAATCCACTTGATGGAAGGGCATGGTGTGTAGTTGGCGATTTCAATGAATTATTATCACAAAATGAGAAATGGGGAGGTAATAGAAGAGAGGAGAAATTGATTTCAGGTTTTAGGGAAGCTTTAGAAGTGAACAAACTGGTGGATGTGGGAATGAGTGGTAACATTTTTACATGGCGTAACAGACATTCAGACCACATTTTTACAAAGGAAAGGCTGGACAGATTTGTTGTTAACAGTGAATGGATTAATATGTTTGGGAAGGCTAAAGTGGAAGGACTCACAGCAAGTAGTTCAGATCATGTTCCAATTATGTTGTATGTGAGGCAGGACAGGAGATTTGGTTCAAGAAGACAATATTCTTTTAAGATTGAGGCAAGTTGGATAAGAGAGGATGAATGTGAAGAGGTAATTAAAATAGCTTGGGTTGACACTACTCAGTGTGCCAAAGAACCTCTTGTGAGTGTCCAGAAAATGTTGAGAGTGTGGTGGCAAGTTGAGCAGTACTTTTCGAAGAAGGGATGGGGAGAGATGTCAAGATATTGAATTATTGAACAAGAAAATCAAGGAGCTGCAGGATAGAGAAGGGCCACACAATGTTACAGAACTTCACAGATTACAACAAGGGGTGGGCTTATTGTTGGCGAAGGAAGATATAAGGTGGAGGTAGCGGGCAAAAAGGAATTGGTATTCCGTAGGAGATAAAAATACTAAGTTCTTTCATGCTTGTGTTAAGCAGAGAAGGAAAAAGAACCAAATCATTTCTATTTTGAATGCTAACTTAGAATTAAAGGAAGGGAATGAGGAGGTAGTGGAGGCCTTTAGACAATATTACACAGGTTTATAAAACAGCAGCCCCTTCTTGTGATCAGGTGATGAAGGGGATACAATCCATTGGGACTCGAGTCACTGAATAGATGAATGATGATTTGGAAAAGCTTTTCACTAGGGAGGAAGTTGATGCAGCCCTCAAGCAAATGGGTCCATTGAAAGCCCCTAGCCCTGATGGGTTTGCTGCATGCTTTTTTCAAACCTTTTGGTCTACAGTTGGGGATATGGTCTGTGATGTAGTGCTGAGTTTTCTAAATAGGGGTGTACTTGACAAATCTATCAATTTTAATTTTTTTTATAGAAGAGCCGGAAGCCACCTGTCCAATAGTGATCACATCCCAATTTTATTAAAAACCCTCACTTATGGCAGAGGAAAACCATGGTAACAAAACCGACACTCAGGATTTATAAAAACCACACATAAAACCATCCCGTGTATCCAACTAAACAACACCAAAACCAAACTAACCAGCCACCTAAAAAACATCAGACCTATACTAACAGAACCAAAAAAACCTGCTTATAAAACAAAACCATAGACACAAAACCGAACCTCGCCTCTACGTAGCAGATACTTGCGCGAAGGAATACCAGGAGAAGAGCAAACTGGCAAAACTTCTGCAACACTTAAACCCATCTAGCTCTTCCGCCTAATTGAAGGAAGACCCCATTTATCTACTCTGATCAAACCCCGCAGCAGAGGAGAGATCTCGCTCATACTCCTCCATTCCACTTCCCCTTCGCTTGCCCCTCTTCTAGCCAACCAATCCGCAACCGCATTTTCTTATCTATGAATGTGCATAAACCTTGTATCCATATTAGTGAGTAAAAATTGCAATTCCTCCCAAAAATCCTCCAAATAACAGCTGCCGCATCTTTTATTATCCAACCATGACAGAATCACTTTAGAATCCATTTCAATATCTACTGCACCAAAATTCATATTTTTACAATGTTTAACACCCTCCACTAGCGCTCTTAACTCTGCGTAAGTGCTATTGCCATACCCAATATTCTTTGAAAATGCTAACAACAATGCTCCATGCATGTCCCGAATCACACCTCCAGCCCCTGACACGCCTGGATTCCCTAGACTACTTCCATCCGTGTTTAGCTTCACACGACCTTGTGTCGGCTTAGACCAGGCTATATAATTAATTTGTTTCTGCTTGATTGGGACTTGCTGTATATTGAAACAATTAAGAATGTAAAAGTTAAACTTCTTAGGCTTTGAAAACCCTTGACAGATTACACCTACCCACTGTTTGATAGATTGCCACACAGCTTGCCCAGATTCCAGTTTCCCTTCCATACGGGCCTTACATCCTCTAATCCATAACCTCCACGAAATAACAGTAGGTAATACACCCAAAATGACACCTGTTTGAGAGGCAGATGAAGCTCTCCGAAACCAACTAAGGCAGGTTTCATACCAGTTTCTTCCAATCGGTAGACCAAGCATAACTCCAGTTTTTTTCCAAACCTTAGCAGCCACTTCTCCTTCAAATAAAACATTATTTAAATCTTCATATTTCCCTTGAATACAACAATTGCGTCTCGAGACTAAAGGAATGCCAATTCTCCTAATTCTATCATCCACTGCTAAAACTCCATGCCAAGCCTTCCACATTTGGACAGAAAATTTTTTTGGAAGTATGCTATTCCAAATCCATTTATGCCCCTCGAAATTCTGGCCTCTAACCCAGACACATTCCCAAGAGATTTTGTTGAAAACTTACCACTTTCAGTTGGAGTCCAAATTAACAAATCACTTCCCTCCTTACCATTAGCAAGAACCTCTAGTACCTTCTCCGCATTCTCAGTCCCCACTAGCCTCTCTAACCGAGCCATATCCCATCCTCTATCCAATTGACAATCTTTAATTCTCAAAAGAGGTTGCTCACTCACCAAAAAATTATCAGCAAGAGGCCCCTGCTCCAGCCATTTGTCATACCAAAAAAATACATTTCCTTCTCGAATTTTCCATTTAGAATTACTCAAGACTGTAGGAATACTTCTAACAATCATCCGCCAAAAACTTGTACCCTTTTGAGAATCCAGAAGCATCAAAGGTTTATTCCCCGCATATTTCGACCGAAAAAAGTTTGTCCAAAGAGAATTTTCATGCATCAATTTCCAGGCGAGTTTTAAATGAAGAGCCTTTTGCATTTCATCAAAAGATCTAATACCCAAACCTCCTTCTTCTATTGGCTTACAAATATTCCTCCAAGCAACCCATTTTTTCTTACCCTTTCCATCCCTTTCTCCCCCAAAAAAAGAGCTCATTAACCGATTTAAAGAAGAAATAATTAACTTTGGAACTTGTAAAACTGCCAATTGATGTAACGCCATACTAGCAAGCACATGCCTCAATAGAATTACTCTTCCCCCCGCCGATAATAATTTCATTTTCCAATCACTAATTTTTCTTTTAACCTTATTCTCCAACTCTTCCAAATCACCAATTTTCATTCTTCCCGAAACAATATCTATCAATTTTACTTATGTGGCCCTTATACCAAAAGTGTCTGAGCCTAAGAAGGTTGGTGACTTCAGACCAATTAGCTTGTGCAATGTTTTGTACAAGCTAATTTCGAAGACCCTTGCAAACAGGCTGAAGTTGATGCTTGATGAGATCATTGCTAAAAACCAGAGTGCTTTTATTCCTGGTTGGTTGATCTTCGATAATGTGATAACAGCTTATGAAATATTGCACTCAATGAAGACCAGGTCCAAGGGGAAAGGCGGAAGTATGGCACTGAAGATGGATATCTCAAAAGCTTATGACAGGGTTGAGTGGGTTTTTTTAAAAGCTATTATGCAGAAAATGGGGTTTGGAGAGAGATGGGTTGGCTTGATTATGGAATGTATAACTTCTGTATCTTATGTTGTGTTGGTGAATGGAAGGCCAGGTGATGTAATAGATCCCTCATGAGGCATTAGGCAAGGGGACCCAATATCCCCATACCTGTTTTTGTTGTGTGCTGAGGGGTTGAGTAGCCTTATTAATGCAGCTGAGGAAAATGGTGAAATCAAAGGAATGGCTGCTGCAAGAGGAGGTATAAGGGTCTCTCATCTCCTATTTGCTGACGATTGTATCATCTTTGCAAGGGCTAAATGGACTGAATGGTTGAAAGTGAAGGAAATCCTAAGGGTATATGAAGAAGCCTCTGGTCAGTGCATGAATCTACAAAAAACCACTGTGTTGTTTAGCTCCCGAGTTAGACAGGAAGAGAATGAGAGGATTGTGCAAGATCTTGGGGTAAGGGTGCAAAGTAGCTGTGAAAAATACCTGGGGTTGCCTACTATGGTTGGAAGAGCTCGTTATGACACTTTTAGAGGAATTAAGGACAGGGTTTGGCAGAAGGAGAACTGCTGGAAAAATCAATTTCTATCTCTTGCTAGTAAAGAAGTTTTAACTAAAGCAGTTATTCAGTCCAATCCTACATACCATATGAGTGTGTTTAGGTTGCCTAAAAGGTTGAGTAAGGAAATAGCTGGTATTATGGCTAGATTCTGGTGGGGTTATAAAAACTATGAGAAAAAAATTCAATGGGCTAGCTGGGAGAATATGGGATGTGCAAAGATGATTGGTGGACTTGGTTTTACAGAGTTGGAAAGTTTCAATACTGCTCTCTTAGCAAAGCAGTGTTGGAGGCTTGTTAATAAACCAGAGTCTATTGCTACTATGGTGTTAAGGGCTAAGTATTTTAAAAATTCTGATGTATTGAAATCTAAGCTGGGCTATGGACCTTCTATGATCTGGAGAAGCATATGGGGATCTATGAAATTGCTGAAGGAAGGGCTTGTATGGAGAGTGGGCAATGGTTTAAATATTAAAGTATGGGATGATAAATGGCTACCCAATAAACCTTCTCATCGAGTGCAGTCTCCTATTAAGTATCTGAATGTTGAAGCAAAGGTGGCAGAGCTGATTGGGAATGATGGTAAGTGGAATAGAGAGGTAGTGAAGGCTACTGTTAATGATGAGGAAACTGAAGTCATCTGCAATATCTCTGTGAGCTATTCTGGTTTGGAGGACAGAAGAATATGGGCTTACTCTAAGAATGGGTATTATAGTGTAAGGAGTGCCTACCATCTTGATATTAGCAGGAAGAAGGATTTGAAAGGGGAACCATCTGATGGGAGGAAGATTAAAGAAGGATGGAGAGAGTTGTGGGAACTTAATACCTCGGGAGTGGTTAAAAAGTTTTTATGGAAGGCTCTTAATAACTGCCTTCCCACTAATGAGAACCTCTATAGAAGAAAGGTGGTAAAGAAGCCAGTTTGTCCAATTTGTTTAAGGGAAGATGAAATTGTTTGCCATGTCTTATGGAGCTGTCCTGCAACAATGGATGTATGGGCTGAGAAGGAAAGTCCAGTGTAGAAGTGAATGTCATATGAGGTGGATTTGGTTGTGGTATGGAGGAAATTAATAACTGAATTGCCCTTGAAAAGTATGGAGTTTGTGGTATCTGTTATGCGATCTATATGGCTTAGAAGGAATGGGTGGATTTTTGAAAGGAAGTTTACTAGCCCTGAGAGTGTATTGCAGCAAGCAAGAGCAAATCTTAATGAGTTCCAACAAGCACAACAGAATGGGATAGAGAGAATTAAACCTACTGCAGTGGAGAGAAGGATGGTTAGATGGGAAGCTCCAAAAGAAGGCTTTGTAAAGGTAAATTGGGATGCTGCTTTCAAGGCAAACCAGAGAAAGATGGGAGCTGGAGTGGTGGTTAGAGACGAGGAAGGGAATGTACAAGTTTCTCTATGCCTGCCAAAAGATTGTATCCAATCTACTGTGATTGCTGAAGCTACTGCTTTATGGAGGGCCCTTTGCTTATGTGCAAAGCTTAATATACAGAAGGTAGTACTCGAAGGTGATTCATTGGAGGTGATTAAAGCTGTGAATGATAGAGAAGAGTGCTTGGAATGGCATGGACAGATTATAGAAGATATTAAAGGAATTATTTGTACACATCCAAATTAGATACTTAAACACACATTTAGAGAGGAAATAGAGTAGCTCACTTTCTTGCACAGTTTGCTATTATGTCTAGTGAGGAGTTGGTCTAGATAGAGGATGGCCCTGAGGGGTTTTTTTCTATTGTGTTACAGGATAAGAGTTGTAATGACTATTTTACTGATATATGAAAGATGACAGATTGTTTGATTCAAAAAAAAAAAAAAATATCATGAGATTCAAAACTTTAGTTCCAGTCACTCGATGGATAAACAAAATTTATGAAATTATTATTATTTCATACATCTTTCTTATCTACCCTAAACATAATTTCATGCAGTGATTTTTCCTCGCCTCTGAATACCAATGGACAGACGCCAAGCATCGAGAACAGTGTCAGGGAGGAAACGTGCAAAGCCCCACTGAAGTGAGTGAGCCCAGTAGGGCGTGCATCGCACTTCATACCCAATTCGGCGAACTGCAGCTCTTGCATAATCCTCTGCCGATGGTGTAAACATGGACGTTCTGTCAATCGCTGCTACTTTCGACACCATTTTTGTGGCCACATATAATGGTACCTGCAGATCATCAGCCATGCACCCGCCCAGAAACAAGATCCAATTAATATTCAAAGCTTTGTACTTTACTTCTTTAACTCTCTAAGTAATATAATATTTTCTATTTCTCGCAGGAACACGGAAGCAGAGACGTCACCAGAATCTCGTACCTGACACTGGACGTGGATTCCGTACTGCATGTATTCCACATGTAGAGATCTTGAGAACTGATCTATGTAACTGCACAATGCAATCATATTCTCCGTTAAGGCGTCCTTTTGATTTCAAATTCATCCCAATTCATTTCAATTAATTATTATAATTTTTTTAAATTTTAATATAAAATATAATAAATAATTTAATTTTTTTAAATTTTAAAATAATAATAATATTAAAAAATAATATTCTAATAATATTTTATCATCTTAATTCAACTCAACTCAACTCATTTTAACATCTAAATACAACCTAAATGTTTGCTAAAAAGAGTTCGATGGTTGCATTAAATACACACACCAAACTGATCCCACGTCTTCAAGATCACTGTGTGTACATGTGATTGTGTCTCCATTTACTTGGTCCTGATTTTTTATTCGCACGATTGAAAAATAAATGTAAAAGCTTTAGAGGGCCGGGAGAAAAAAAATTTAAGAGTAATGCTATCTATATGCAATAGATCCTAATTTTTATCATCATTTTTAATATTTTATTGGACTAATTATTTAATACTACGTTAAATGATCCTTATAAGAAAATAATGATAAAAGATTCCTAGTTGAAAAAAGAAAGCATGCATGTGCAGTGTAATGTCATACATCATACTTTTATCTTCTTTTGATCATATTAAGTGATATGTGGCACATTTATCACTATGATAATAAAGAAACATATAATAAAATATCATTTAATGGTAATAAATGTGCCACATAATATTTAGTGGGATGAAAGTGAGATGATAGTATGATATATAGAATTTTCCTTGTGAATAATAATAAAATAGTTTATAAATAGTATTGAAATAGTTTGAGTTGAGATTTTTATAAAGTTTTAGAAAATGAGAGAAAAAAATTGATTAAAAATATTATAAAATTAAAAAATTGTTGGAATATAATTTTTTTTTTAATATTATTTTTATTTTGAGATTTGAAAATATTGATTTTTTTTTTTACTTTATATGAAAGTTTGAGAAAATTGTAATGATTAGATGAAAATGTATGAAAGAAAAATTGAAAATATTTATATTTGAGTAGTATTTAGATGTTGAGATAAGATGAGATGAGACCAACTATGTATTCAAACGGGGCACATATGAGATTTTCAATATATATTCCTACAGTATTAAAAAAATATCAATTTTAATTTCCCCTTTTTAAAAAAATCTTAAGGTGATGGGAATTGAGATAATCTAGATACAGTACTTATCATTTCAATGCATCCAAACTTAATATGATTATTCATGATATCGAAACGCCTCATATATATAATATGTAGTATACAATTAATAATTTAAATAAAAAAAAAGACTTAAAATCTAAACTCACTATAAGAAAACTGCTTATTTGTGGCTAGTTAATTCCAACAAAATAATTATTTACAGTTAAAAAGAATTTATTTTAGTCACAAATAATCTTTTCGCCGTAATTAAATAGTTACAAAAGCTAATTTTTCTTATAATGACTAATTAAGTTTAAAGATGTTATATGAAATCATAGCATATATATTCTTTTCTTGCAAATTAACAAGCAATAATAGAAGAAGAAACAAAAAGGATGTGCATGATTTATTGGAAGCTAGAAATAGGCTGGACACACACACATGCACAATATAATATAAATATATATAAATATATATATTTATATATATAGGTACTACAATTAGGGATCAAGGGGTACGTCCGGCCGCTGTCTAATTAAGCCAGCATTAAATAATCATTAATATTTCTTTTCGTAAATTATTGCATCCCAATATATATACACACACATGCATTCACAGACACGTCATGCATGTTTATATAGGACCTCATTACATTAGCTGTGATCTTAAATCTTCATCCATATATTTATATATATATAATTAATGGCCTAGCTAGCTACGTAGTAGCACTGTTTATTGAGAATCTTTTTAAAACAGCCAGCTCACAGATGATGATGATCACATTATTGCATTGATTTTTTTTTCTTCTCTAATTTTAAAATTTCATTTAATTAAAGATCATGAGCCACTGGTCATGAAGAATAAAGTTTTTTGCAATATTTGTAACCATGCAAGTAATTTAGGTTCTTTTAAGCTTATAGACTATATATATATATATATATAGATAGTATATATATACGTACCACAACAAGAAAAAAGAATATTTATGGCAGATTTTTTGTGATAAGAATGACTATTTAAGACAAAAATGTACTCATTTTAATAAAAAATAATAATTTTTATAAAAAATAATTAGTTACAATTAAACAATTTTCTTTTAATATAAGTATATTAATATTGATCAGCAAGCTATAGGTCGTTTAATTAAGTACTTACGCATGTACAGCAGTTTTTTTTTTTTTTTTCTATATTACATGACCAATTATATGTATAAAGTATGTGCGTAATATTTTTTAATTGAATTAATATTCTGGTCTACATATTATATCTAAAGTACTTGTAAGTGCCATGCATTCTTCAATTTTGAAATTAAATTACTGTGCAACTAATTAATAGAATAAACGAGGCTTACGCTTTAGTAGCAGCATAGATTGTGTAAAGAGGATGGGAAGGTACGACAATGGCGGCTCCAGAGCCAATATTCACAATCGTCCCTCTCTTCCTTTGCATCATATCTGGTAGAACTGCTTTCGTAACCCTAGTAGTCCCCTCCAAGTTCACCTTAACAACGTTCATCCACACCTTCTCATCCACCTCATGAAAATACATGGCCGCAGGATATGTAATCCCCACGTTGTTTATCAGAATACCGACGTCCACCCTTTTGATGGCCTCCTCTAACAGCCGGACGCCGGCCAAGATGTCGCCGGAGAAATCAAACCCAACAATCTTCACTTGGGTGTTTGGAAAATCGGCTTGAATTTCCTTCGAGACAGTTTTGAGCTTGTTGGGGTCTCTGCTGACAAGTATTAGGTTTAGACCTTTGCCGGCTAGTTGGAAGGCAAAGGCTTTTCCGATGCCGTCTGTTGCTCCGGTGATGACCGCCCAAGAACCATATGATTTCTTGAGATTTCTTGTGGGTCGTAGGAAAGTGATGAAGACCCATTTGAGAAGAGAGAAGGAGGGTTTCAGGAGGGTGAGAAAACCAGTAAATGAGAGAAAGAGAAGCCATGGAGGCTGGGTTTTCAGGTGATGAATGCATGCTGATAGCATTTTTGTGGGTCTTGAGTTTTGGGTAGACGGAGTTAATGTTATTGCTTTGGGTTGGTAAATGTTATCTTGATTCTTTCTCAGTCATATGCAGGTCTGTATTACTCTTCCGAGGCTTCTTTATAGAGGGAACGGTTTGAGACCTATACCTTCCAAAAAGAAACCGTTAAAAATCCTTACTTTAATTTCTTGTTGGACAACGTCTCAATAATTTTATTTGAAAATCTTTACACCACCTATAATTTATTTGACATAATTTGATTTAAAACATAAATTTTATAATTTGAATTTTAAAAATTAAATTATGCCATGTGAATGATTTATGATGTAAAAGGCCTTCAAATGATAGTATTCGAGATTGTATATATAGAATGCATTTTCATTGGATCTGAAACAAATAATCCATGATGATTTATATAAACATGAAGTATAAGATCATTAATTGTTCATATTAATTAATAGTCACTTTATTTTATTATTTATGATTATAGTCTAAAAGTAATCTGAAAGATAAATATTAGACAATTTGAAATCTTAAACATATGGATTAATACTTTTATGTCTTTCTTTCCTTACTAAAACATTTTGTCTTCGCTATTGTATAACTAATTTATAGAATCAAGAATCAAATTAGAAACACCATTTTCATTCAAAGTAGGTTTTAAAAAAAAAATGATATTTGCAGTTCTGGGATGTGTAAATATCACACACCCTTTTGAAAAAAGTGGATAAATTCAGATCTACGTAAAAAAAAAAATTAATTTTTAATTGTGGTCCCCACTTTTTTTCAAATGGAGTATGTGGTGCTTGAATACTTTAGGATGCTATCTAGCATTAATTACTCTTAAAAATGATTGGATGTATCCAGTAAAAAAAATGAATGGAACGGATCTATCCATGCCATTTATGAGAAATTATACATGAAAACCTTACACCACACACATCAATTTAATCAATATGTAATTTGTAATTTTTGTTATTTTATTTTAATACTTAAATACGTATATGTTTAAATAGAATAACACAAATGATAAATCACATATTAGTTAAGTAAAAATGAATGGTGTAAGGCTTCTAGCTTATGGTATTTCTCATATATTTATTCATCTCAATCGATTTTTTATGTTCCCCAAACTTCTTTTCACTAATGAAAACTAAACTCGATAAAAATGTAAAATTAATCATTAACACCACATATCTCAATCTAATCAATATATGATTTGTTATTTTTATTGTTCTATTTTAATGCTTATAACTAAACTCCATAAAGATGTAAAACTTGTAACTACACAATTAAAATATAATCAATTAATTAGAAAGAGAGCTAGAGAAGATAATTTAATGCAGCACCGCGCTCATGGTGCGAGAGTACTACCAAGGAGGATATCATGGACTTGGCCAGATGCCATTTTCGAGTACTTCAAGCCATTGTTAATCGTTAAACCTAGGAATTTCCATTATATATTGCAGTAAAAAATAAAAAAAGAAAACAAACGGTCCCCACGAGTGCCAGATTGATCGAAGGGGCAAGATTTCAATGACTCACACCTAACTATACATTCACACAAAAGTACTAGGAATATGCTACAACTCCAGCTGGGATCTCCTGCTGAAGTAGCTAGCATGTGTTTCCATATATTTCTATTTTTTTTAAGTAATTTTTTATATAAATTTTAAAAATTTTTAAAAAATAAAATAAATTTAGAACATTATTAAAATTACTTTTTAATTACAAAGTGAACAAAAATCATTAAAAAATACTTCTTTAATCACGAAATAAAATAAAAAATTATAAAAAAATATTTTATTTCGTGATTAAGAAAATATTTTTTTAATAATATTTTGATTTTTTTATTTTTTAAAAATATTAAAGATTATTAAAAAAAACTATATAAAAAATAACTTAAAAAAAATACATAGAAATACACGCTAGAGTTCCAATGGAAGCTCCAGGTCTAGCATTATTCAAAGTACTAAGGTGATCATCTAATAATGTCACGCCGACACCCTCCGAAATTTGTGGTGTGTGCGGTACGGCACTCAATACATTCCACTAGCCAACCGTCTTCTTCTAGGTTCCCACACATAAAAATAGAGGAGCGTTTCGTCTAGAGAAAAAAAAATCTTACAACGTAAAGCTTGTAAAAATATATATAGGATATACATTAAACTTATTTTATAATAAAAGATATTTTACAATTTATCATACCATAATGAGATATGATACGCGCGTATACAGTCCGTTTGGATAGATAGCACTTTACTATTATTCATTATTTTATAATTACTTTTTGAATACTTTTAAATACTTTTTTTATTACTATGTACTATTTACTTAATATTTTATCATTATTTTCTTATTTTTATTTACAGAATATATGAGATCATCAGACTGACCAAATACCAACTTAAAGCTGAATCTAATTGTATCCGTACATTGTTTTCTTCATTGAGGGATTGGTGTTTATTTTAGAACGACTAGAGCTTAGAGCATTATTAGCAATGGTTTAGTCAAAGTTAAATTCAAAATTTGCCTAAAACTATATGTTTTGCCTAAAGTTAAAGAGATTCAACGTATGACCCCAAATTGGATTATCTATATATTAGTCAAATATAAATATAATATTAATTTTTTAATAATAATATATTTTTTTTCATATTCTGCAATTATACTAACCATATGTCACTACAACAAATAACGTCTTTTAAAACGAAACTTTTCGTCCCAAAAGACTGGCATTTTGTCTCAAAATATATTTTGGGGTGAAAAAAAACTGTTCCAAGTTCGTCCCAATAAAATTGTCCCAAAAGGTATTTTGGGATGAAAATCACAAATTCGTCCCAAAAAATATATTTTGGGACAAAATTAAGCTGAACCGTTCGATCGCGTTTGAATAGATTTTTGTTTTCTGGGACAATTTAAATTTGTCTCAAAAATTCGTTCAAATGTTGTAAATAACGTTCGAACAATGAGGAACTATTCAAACAGGTATTTCATGGTCGGTCGATCGATACCAGTCCGTTCGACCAAATACATATGAAGAGATGTTCGAACAAACAAATTAATGATCGATGTTTGTTCGAACGCTAATAGTGAATTGCCTATTTGAACGCGTTCGAATAGTGCGCAATTTTTTACCTTTCGAACTCTAACTTGTGATGTTCAAACGGTTGTGTTCAATTATATATGTTTAAACGTTTGATGAGAGTTCGAACGGTTATTATTTTCTTGGACAATACTAATTTAAAACCAAATATATATTTATATTTCAAAAATACATTACAAATTGTTCAATATAAATAAAACTAATCTAATAAATCAGAACTAAATAAAGAAAATACTAATAATACTAATAAAATTATCAGTACATGATATATAATTGTTCAATATGCAAAAACACTTCTAATGAAAATCAATTCTTTGGAGGCCTGAATTGTTGCATAAGCATCTGCATTTGAAGCTGCATCTGTCTTTGTTGTTCTTGCATTTGGAGTTGCATCTCTCTTTGTTCATCTTCTTGCTGCTTTATGTGCATCTCCATATCTCATTGTTTCATCAATTGAGCCTCTAACTCTTGCTGTTTTGCCATCAATTTTTCAATCTTAAAATTTGCATTCTCTAATGCAATGACAGTAGTGCTTGATGTTGATGAAGACCCTGAAGGCTTTACACAGCAACCCAAACCCCTCAAATAGCCCGAACGTTGACCTAGGACTTGTGTAAAAATTTCAACATCACTTGTTGATGAATTATGATCTGATAAAGCTTCAGCATGAGGACAACCATTTTATCCTATACACAACATATAAAATTAATATTGACATAATAATTTAAATATGGTTAATTAAAAGAAATTATAATACTTACATAATTCTCACGAGCATCGGGATGAGTCCACTCTCCATTACTATTAGTATGTGATGTAGCAAATAATTTTTTCATATCATAATTGGTATCTGACTCTTTCTACAAGAGACGTTGTTAAGATATAAAGTTTATATTAAAAACAAACTATTAGAATAAAAAAAATAAAAAAAAGTACAATCCCAATTTCTGGGAGAGGCGATAGAAAGATCTTGAGCTTGCATGATGATGAATCTTTAACTTTGATCCATTCGTTTTGTTTATAAAACTTTGCTTCTACAAAGAAGTTGTAAAAATTAGTAGGTGAAAATTATAAATATGACATATAAAGAATTCGTTTAATTTACCTTATATGATGGATCCTCAAACATGTCGTAAAGTTTTTTCCATTCTTCAAGTCGGACATCCTGAATAGGATGCTGTCGTACATCTTCCTTGTTCTCGTACTTCTTGTAATACTCGTGACAGCTCGCCTTCTACTTGCGGAATGCATTACACATGAGCTTTTTGACAGTCCTACGCTCCTCTCTCTGACCAAAATTTAGTTCGAACTCATCCTTGAAAAAGTATATACACAAATATATTATCATTTAGAATATTAAATAATATCAATATAAATTTATTATTTAAATATAATGTACCAAAAAATGCTTCTTTATAAGCTATTTCACATCTTGCGAGCCTTTATGCCATGAACACGTAGCCAAATATGCATAACTCTGTACAAGAGCACCCACATGCGATGTAAGCCAAGCTACTTGTTGTCCTTTGCCTCTGGTATGTTCATCAGGAATGCTAACCTTAATCTTACATACTCTACGATATTTCTCCAACGTCATGCCTCTAGTAGTGCCTCGTCCATGAAGAGATTGTATTGTTATCTCTATAAAATAATATTAGTTCTTTACCTCGTATCAATTATCATATATCTTAATTGAAAAAATGAGTATTAGCTATTTACCTTGTTCCGTAGAGTTAGTCTCTAATGATGAGTCAGACGGAGAACTAGGAATAGGTGAAGATGGGATGCGAGCTTCCTTCCTCTTTGGTGGCATAATTGCGAGATACTATATAATGTGAACACAAAACCTATCAATCATCTGTATTAGTTTCATCTATAGATTCGCTCTCATCATCTGTAGATACTTCGGATGAGTCAACACTTTGATCAATTGTCTGCTCAACTATTATATCTTCTCTATGTAATGGGATCATCTCATACTGGCTCAAATCCACAAATAAGTTAAAGACAGGTTGACTCTCTTGGTATGCTTCTTGAGTAGAAGGATCATCTTCTTCTTCATTTTGTCCCTCTGCCTCAGGGATAACGTCATAAATATTTCTAGAAGAAAATTTTTGTACTACTTGCCATTGATTTCCTAACTGATGATCATCTAAATAGAATAGTTGTGATGCTTGGGAAGCCAAAATAAAAGGATCATCTTCATACCATTTTTTTGATGTATTAATATTTAGAAAATATTCATCCTGACATTTTCCCCTTCAAGGATTGCTTAAATCCCACCAATCACACTTAAATATATAAACCATAAGCTCTCCAACATATCTCATTCCAATTATATCTATGATAACTCCATATAAATCAACATTGTCTCCATCATGACTCCCTTCGACAAGGACACTACTATTTTTTGTTTTTTAAAAAGTTCTCGATCAATTATGTGATACCTACTTCCTCGAGAAATACATACAGAATATCGAGCATTGCATCTCGAGGGGCCACACGCTAGTGCATATAGTTCATCTGATATATCGTTCGGATTACAAGCATGCATTTGTACAACCTACATATTAAATAAAGTATAAATATTCAACCGTTAACAATCCTCTATATTTTAAATATGTTAGTGCAAAATTGCATCTATATTAATGTCATTACCCATTATTCAAACCATTTCGGGAACTCCTGTTCATGTCTCTGGTCTATATCATTTACTCCCAGCTCTTTTAGCACGCTAATATGATCACTGAAATTAAAAATTACCAACAATAAGTATATTCATATAATTGTTTAATAAGTAAATTCAATGATTAATTAACAATTAATTTAAACTTACTTCAAGTGGCTCTCTATCTCTGGGCAATTATTTAGCATGTACCACTGAACTTTCTCGAACTCCCTTTCACACAAATCATACCCACGCTGAGCACCAAGTGGACGTACTTGTTGGAAAAATACAGAAAATCCATTCTATTGTCTTGCTTGGTCAACATCAAAATTTCTTTCCTGCCGATCAAACCTTGTGTCAACGCCGTGGAAATATTGGAACAAAATGTATTACACTCATCATCAATATATGTTTCTGCAATTGATCCTTATGGATGGACCTTCTTACCCACTGTGCGTTTCAACTTTCTTAGAAACCATTCAATAGGATACATCCATCTATATTGGACTGGTCCCGCAAGTCGAGTCTCACGTGGCAAATGAACAGCTAATTGAACTGTGATGTCGAAAATTGACGGTGGGTAAATACTCTCCAAGTTACACAATATAAGTGCAATTTCCCGTTTCTTACAATCCAAAACTTCTACATTCAATGTTATAGCACATAAATTTTTAAAAAATGCACCCAACTCAATTAACGCAATCCCCATATCTCTAGTCAAGAACCCACGGATACCAACAGGTAAGATACGTTGTAAATATACATGACAATCATGGCTTTTTAGTCTAGTAATTTTCCAGTCATTTGTTCGCACACATGTTATTAAATTCGAGGCATACCCGTCTGGTAATTTAATCTTCTGCAACCACTCACAAAATGTAGCCCTTTCATTCTTTGACAATGTATACCACCTAATTGACATGTAAATAGACGAACTACTTTGTTGCAAGTGCATTTTAGATCTAATTCCCAACCGCTTTAGATTTTTCCATGAGTTTATAGTGTCCTTCGTTTTACCTTCAATCGACATGAACGTTCCTAACACGGACTCGTATATATTTTTTTCAATATGCATAACATCGAGACTATGCCACAATTTTAACGTCGACCAGTATGGGAGTTAACAAAATATACTTTCTTTTGTCCAATTCAAATAATTTGCACTTCGTTTTTTCTTCCGTTGTTTTTTACCAAAATCATTATTTCCAACATCCACTAACTGTGCAATAACATCTTCACCAGACAAGAATGGTGGACGGTGCCCCCATTCAATAGTGCCATCAAACATCCTACCATTTCCACACCATCTATGGTCACAAGTAAAAATCGACCATGACCCATGAAGTATAGTTTCCTCCCATACGTAAGCTATTCAGATTAGGTATGTTTGTTAGAAGTCGGACATGCCAATTTCCCCTTAGTGCTCCAACCTAACAAGTTTCCATAAGTGAGAAAATCATTTATTGTCCATAACACCGCATCATGCATCTTGAACGACTTGCCTGTTGATGAATCAAATGTTAAGACCTCATTCTCCCACAAATCTTTCAATTCTGCTATCAGTGGCTGCAAGTGTATGTCTATATCATTTTCCGGTAATCTCGGACTTGAAATGAGCAAACTCATCATGAAATATGAATCTTTCATACACTTCCATGGTGGTAGATTGTACGATATAAGTACAACTAACTAAGTACTATGACTAGTACTCATGTTCCCAAATGGATTAAATCCATCTGTTGCTAACCCAAGTCGAATAGTACGAGGTTCTTCAGCAAACCATGGGTGTTCCAAGTCAAATTTCTTCCAAACTTGAGAGTCTGCAAGATGTGACAAAACATTGTCATTCTTGACTCTAGATGATGAGTGCCATGTCATATCCACAACCGTTGAACATGACATAAATAACTGTTGTAATCTAGGTATCAATAGAAAGTAATGTTACAACCTTCCGTGGCACATTCTGCTTCTCAGTTGTCCATCTTGATTCATGGAAAATGGAGCACTCGTTCAACTGTTCATTCTCTTGCCAAAATAACGCACAATCATTCTTATATGCATGTATTACATTGTAATCAAACCCGAGTCCTTTTTTCAACTGTTTTTCTTTGTAGAAGTTGCGGGGTAAAATATTGTCTGATGGAAGTGCATTTTTAAACAGCTCGAGCAACATATTGACAGCCTTACTGGATATTCGGCACATGGATTTTATATGAAGCAGTCTAACTATAAATGACAACTTACTGCGCCTTCTACACCCTGGATATAACTCAGGTTGTGAATCATTACACAAGCGGTTAAAAGTGTCATGGCACAGATCATTTGAATTTGATGGATCTGTTCCACTTTCATCCATAAACATTCCAGCACCAATGTCGCCCAGCATTTGCTCCATATCCTCCTCGGGATCGTCACCAACAACCTCAGGATGTACATCTTCATCAATGTCTTCTTCTTCATCTCAAAGTTCGAATGACGTTAGATACGGTTCTCCATGTAAGACCCAATCGGTATAACCTTAGTCAATACCTTTGACAAATAGAGGCTTTCTCACCAACTCTATCTTATGAGAACGCAAATTCTTGTAAAGTCGGCATGGGCATCTAATACGACCGTCACTGCCAATTGTACAGGATGCGAACTTTAAAAATTTCTTAACTCCTTCAGCATATACATTGTAATCTTCACCCAAACGATCTCTAACTCACATCCAACTCTTATCCATGTCTAGTATCCTATTGCAAACAGTCACGTGCATCAACAAACAATCAATTATCTATCATATTGTGCAATTTCTTCATTTTACCGGATAGTTGGTCCTAGAGGTGGGCAAACTGGCCCGCTTCTGCTCCACCCCCGTTCAACTGGGCGGAGCACCCCGTCCGTCAGATGTGGGGGGCGGGTGGCCTCACCCGCATATGACCCCCAAAGTGTGGCAGGGGGCAGGATAGGGGTGACCCCCCCCGGTCCCGTTTTATAAATATATATAAGTATATATATATATAAAATAACCCAAGCATGAAACGATGCCTGGGTTTTTTTTTTTTTTTTTAAAATATACCCATAACAAAACGTTGTCGTTTCGTCAATGATGAAATGACGTCCTTTCATTTTTTGTTCAGAATCCCCCCCCGGCGAGATCACCCAGAATCTCTCTCTCTCTCTCTCTCTTCGTCGCTCGCCATCACCGTAGCTGTTGCCGCTGCCTTCCGTGACTCCATCTTCATCTCCGTCGTCGAAGGTAAGAAACCCTAAATCTACTACAATTTTTTGTGATATTTATTTTATGGAATGGAGATTGGAGGAAGGATGAGATTTAATTGAAGATGGAGGGTAAGATTTTGTGAATTGTGTGCTGTTGAGAGTTGATTGTGCATGTGGTTCACTGGTTTGAATGGTTGGTTTTGAGGTGGAGGTTAAGATGCAAAGTTAGGAATTCTCTAGAGTTTCAAGATTTTTGTTGTTGCACAATTAAACTGCTCTCCGTTTGGACATTCATACAAGCTATTCTGTCAAAATTCAGAAAAACAAGTCCAGACACCTATGATAATGGCCAGCTGTGTATCCTATATTGAAGTTATTGAATGCACATATGAGTCTGGAATTTGAATTCCTCTAGAGAACCCCATTTTGACACACTAAACATTGAAAAAGGAAACTTTCTGTGAAATACAAAGTTATAAAATTTTGAATAAACTTTTCAACGTCACCAAGTTTCCCTTCATCCAATGTATAGATCAAGATATATTTCCGTCTCAACTTTGACTAGTTTTTTCCCAAAAAACAACATATATAAACTGGAATCTGATAGGTCCCAAATGAACAGAAAATATTGAAGAAAAAATTGTATTCTCTTCGGGTGAGAATGTACCACACTCTGACTCAACAATGATTAGATGCTTTATTCATAATTCTCCTCTGCTTAAATAGTAGGATTGCACCGAAATAAAAGGAAACAGATAACAGACTTGTGGACTGACTTGCGGAACAATAATGGAAAGACGCGGACTGACTTGCGGACTAAGTACCGAAACTGCAGCTCACAAAATAGAGCCTAAAATAGAATAAAAACAGAGCGTAAAAACCGAAAGCTTAACATAGATTGACACTAAACGGAAATCCTCCGCTTCGTGCGTTTGTGCGGATGTCATGCGCGCTTCATGTGTATAAGCTCGCTGATCAGTTATGCATGCTACGCTCGCGCGCAATTATGCTATGCTCGCGCGCAATTCATGCGCGCCTTACACGTATATGCTCACGGACCCAGTTGCCCATTGACCCAGTCACGCCGCATGCTATCGTCCGTAACAGATTATCCCAAATATTTGGGATTTGGTTTACGAAGTCTTGCGGAACGACGTGGCCTATCATTACTCCCCCCAACAAGCGGATCCTTGTCCTCAAGGTCCAGACGCGGGAACATTTCTTTCAGCTTGGCAGTTGATTCCCATGTTGCTTCTTCGGGTGGAAGGTGTTTCCATTGCACCAAGCCTTCTTCAACCATCTGAGTCCCTTGTTTGAGCCATCGGTAGTCTAAAATAGTTTGAGGTTCTAAGATGACTTCTCCCTCGTCGGAGAAAGGTGGTAACTCAACTCGTTTAGCTTCAGCCCCCTCTCGGTTGAGGTCTTCATTAAACTGGTAGCTTTTAAGTAGCGATACATGAAACACTGGGTGAATGCGTGCTTCCTCCGGCAATTTTAATTTATATGCTACTGGTCCAATTTTTTCGAGAATTTGGTAGGGTCCGAAAAAACGGCTAGCCAATTTTTGGTGGACTCGTTTAAAGACCGTTTGCTGGCGATATGGATGTAGCTTCAATAGCACCCAGTCGTCGATATTGAACGTAATGTCCCTTCTTTTTTTATCTGCCAACTGCTTCATTCGATTCTGCGATCGCTCTAAATTAATCTTCAATTGCCGTAGCAGTTCATCTCGGCGCATGAGTTGTTGGTCAACTTCGTGTACTGAGGAGAGGCCATCTTTGTACGTCGGAATAGAGGGTGGTAACCGCCCATACAGCGCCTGGAAAGGAGTCATTCCCGTCGAAATGTGATATGTTGTATTGTACCAATATTCAGCCCAAGGTAAGTATGAACACCATTTCCGGGGCCACTGGTGAACAAAACATCGTAGATATTGTTCGATGCAACGGTTGACGACTTCCGTTTGGCCATCCGTTTGTGGATGGTATGAGGAACTGAGTTTCAGTTTGGTGCCCGACATCTTGAAGAATTCTTGCCAAAAATGGCTGATGAAAATCGGATCCCGATCGCTGACAATAGACTTGGGCATCCCGTGCAGCTTGATAATACCTTCGACAAATTTTTCTGCCACATTTTTTGCAGTGAAAGGATGGCTTAATGTCAGGAAATGTGCAGACTTACTGAATCTGTCGACAACTACCATTATGGTGTCTCTCCCTTGTGAGGTTGGTAAACCTTCAATAAAATCTAGGGAGATGTCGTCCCATACTTGACACGGAATGGGTAATGGCTGAAGGAGTCCGGCTGGAGACAAGGTTTCTGTTTTAATTTTCTGGCAAACTTCACATCCTTTTACGTAGTTCTGCACTGCTCCATGCATCCCCGGCCAGTAAAATTGTTGTCCCAGCTTCTTAAATGTACGTAAGACACCCGAATGACCCCCCACCTTGGTGTCATGCATCTCGTGCAGCAATTTAGCCCGTAAGGCTGTGTCATTCGGAACAATAATCCTGCCTTTGTAACGTAAGAGTCCTTTGCACCATGTATACGAGCTTCCAGGTTGTTCCATGGCCACACGGTGTTTTGCTTGAATGTATGGATCCTTTTCCGCAGCTCTTTTTATTTCTTCCCACAAGCTAACTTGCGGAAAAAAAATAGTTTGAAGGACGGGACTGCCCTGTTTTCGAGAGAGGGCATCAGCTGCAGAGTTTTCGCGGCCTGGTTTGTATGTAATTTCATAATCGTAGCCCAACAATTTAGCGACCCATTTTTGTTGCTCCGGAGTTGCTATTCGCTGCTCTAAAAAATATTTAAGGCTACATTGATCGGTTTGAATGTAGAATTTCTGGCCTAGAAGGTAAGGCCGCCATGTGCGTATGGCTTCGATGATAGCCAACATTTCCTTAGCGTACGTTGACCATGATTTCTTAGCCACTCCGAGAGCTCGACTCATGTAAGCCACTGGCTTGCCGCGTTGAGATAGGACTGCTCCGATGCCTTCTCCCGACGCATCTGTTTCAATAGTAAAAGATTCATTGAAGTTTGGCATGGCCAATATAGGAGTGGTCGTCATGGCCCGTTTGAGCGCAAGAAAGGCACGTTCAGCTTCCTCGTGCCATCCGAATTGCCCCTTTTTGAGAAGATTAGTGAGAGGTCTAGCTATGATACCGTAGTTTTTGACGAACTTCCGGTAATAACCTGTCAAGCCTAGAAAACCACGCAGTTCCGAAATGTTAGTGGGTTGTGGCCAGGCTACCATAGCGGCAATTTTATTGTCATCCACCTTCACGCCTTGACTAGTGATGATGTGCCCCAAGTACTCCAGTTCTTGCTGCCCAAATGCACACTTGCTCGATTTTACGAAAAATCGATGCTGCCTCAATATTTCAAAGGCTTGCCTTACATGTAATAAATGGCGGTCCCAATCCGGACTATAGATTAGAATATCATCAAAGAAAACTAATATAAATTTTCTAAGATGCGGACGAAAGATGGAGTTCATGATAGCTTGAAATGTTGAAGGCGCGTTACATAAACCGAACGGCATCACTAAGTATTCATAATGACCATTATGTGTCCAAAAAGCAGTTTTATGGATGTCACTTGGTTTAACTCGTACCTGATGGTAGCCCGCTCGCAGATCGAGTTTGGTAAAATACGAAGCACCGTGTAGCTCATCCAACATATCATCTACTGTTGGTATCGGAAATCGATCTTTAATCGTTGCGGCGTTGAGTGCTCGATAATCTGTGCAAAAGCGCCAATTCCCGTCTTTCTTTTTTACTAGCAACACGGGTGATGAAAATGGGCTAGTGCTGGTTTGAACAAGCCCTGATTGCAGCATGTCCTGAACCTGCTTTTCGATCTCATTTTTCTGATAATGTGCGTACCGATAAGGCCGAACGTTTATTGGTTCCGTTCCTTCCTTCAGATTAATGCAGTGGTCGACTTCCCTTGGTGGTGGTAAGCAAGAGGGCTCTACGAATAGATCAGAAAATTCCTGCAGTAATTTTTGCATGCTGGGATGAATCTTCATCGGTGGTTCTGCTTGAGCGATCTGGAAGCATAACGCAAACAGCGTTTGACTGGGGCGACATTCCTTGGTTAGTTCCTTGAGTGACGCGGCTTGGATGTCTTGCCCGTCGACGCCGATTATTCTCCTGGGTTGGTTTTCCCATAAAAATTCCATGGTTAATTGTTTCCAGTCGCACACCACGGCACCAAGTAATTCAAGCCATTGTATTCCAAGTACTACGTCCAAGCCTGTGAGAGGTAAGGAATAAAGAGTTAAGGAAAACACAGTGCCCTGCAAATTGATTTGTACCCCTTCGAACCTTCCTTGACATCTAAGAGATTCTCCATTGGCAACCCGAACGGGAAAAGTCTCTGTTGGAATAACCGGTAATCGCAACAAGTTAGCTAAACGCTCACTCAGGAAATTGTGAGTTGATCCGCTGTCGATTAATATAATGACGTCGTGGTCACCGATTCTAGCCGTTACTCGCATGGTCTTGGGCGCTGGCCAGCCCGTTAATGCATGCAACGTAATTTCTGGTTCTAGATTCTCCTCCTGGTGTCTTCCCATATCTCTTTCTTCATTGACTTCATCATAGGGAACGTTAATATCATCCTCGTAGCCCTCCAACATTAGTATCCGTGGCCCTTGACATCTATGACCTGCAGTAAAACGTTCATTACAATTGAAACATAAACCTTGGAGACGTCGTCGCTGCATTTCCTCCCAACTCAATCGTCGAACTGGAGCGCCATTTGCTGCTCGATTTGCTGGTGGAAGAGCTGGGGGAGCTCGTAATGGAGGGGTAGGTCGTAAGACCCTCCTTTGTCTCATTAGTTGATCATCTCTCATCCTTGCAAAACGTATAGCATCCTTCAAAGTTTGTGGTTTAAACATACGGATTCCATCCGAAATTTCTGTCTTCAAACCACCCATGAAGGTGCCCACCAACGCCTTTTGTGTCCAACCTTTGACCCGGTTGCCTAATTGTTCGAATTCCTGTTGGTAATCACGCATGGAACCCGTCTGCCGGATACGGGACAGAGCCTCGTCAAAGTCTTCGCAGTCTGATGGCCCAAAACGCGCCCAGAGTTCCTCTTCAAAGTCGATCCAGGACAGCACTCGACCTTCATCTTGAAAAGTCTTGCGAATCCATTGCCACCACTGGTTGGCTTCTCCTTCCAAATGGTAAGATGCTAAAGATACCTTTTGGTTGTCGGGAGTATTTTGGAACTCGAAAAACTGGTTTACACGGTTGAACCATTCTGTCGGATCATCTCCCGAAAATCGCGGAAATTCTAATTTTGCCGTTTTGGAGGATACTACAAACCGTCCCCCATTGTGACCTTCACGGTTTGGATTACCATGGTTTGGAGGTTCTTGGTTGGCCAGGAGCACATCAGAGAGACGGTTAAGAGTCTCTTCAACGTGTCGCAATCGATCTGCCATGCCCAGCTCCATCCGGTGTAGCCCCTCTTGAACTTCACCAAGTCCAGCCTCCAGATGTTCAATTCTTTCTTTATTGGTTCCCATAGTAAAATGAACCTGGCTCTGAGGCCAATTGATAGGTCCCAAATGAACAGAAAATATTGAAGAAAAAATTGTATTCTCTTCGGGTGAGAATGTACCACACTTTGACTCAACAATGATTAGATGCTTTATTCATAATTCTCCTCTGCTTAAATAGTAGGATTGCACCGAAATAAAAGGAAACAGATAACAGACTTGTGGACTGACTTGCGGAACAATAATGGAAAGACGCGGACTGACTTGCGGACTAAGTACCGAAACTGCAGCTCACAAAACAGAGCCTAAAACAGAATAAAAACAGAGCGTAAAAACCGAAAGCTTAACATAGATTGACACTAAACGGAAATCCTCCGCTTCGTGCGTTTGTGCGGATGTCATGCGCGCTTCATGTGTATAAGCTCGCTGATCAGTTATGCATGCTACGCTCGCGCGCAATTATGCTATGCTCGCGCGCAATTCATGCGCGCCTTACGCGTATATGCTCACGGACCCAGTTGCCCATTGACCCAGTCACGCCGCATGCTATCGTCCGTAACAGATTATCCCAAATATTTGGGATTTGGTTTACGAAGTCTTGCGGAACGACGTGGCCTATCAGAATCTTTCAAGTCCTATATCGAATTCATCACCAACTTACCCTTTAACACTGAATATTTTAACACAAGAACATGTTTTGACACGTGAATCTTCCAACACAAAAATAAAAGAAAACAATCAACGTATGTATTCAAATTATAAAAATAATTAATAGTAGTTGAATGATAGAAATTGTAGCTTAATTCCCCAAAAACATCTTTGTATGATCTATTAATATTTGAGATGATTAAATGTTACTTATGTTAGGAAAGTATACACACTTTGCACTCAAGCTCATGTCTAATTAATACGTTATCAATTTAAATCCTGAATTTAAAAGCTTTCCAATAATTTTCTTTTGTGTTCCGCCATTTTTAAATAACGATCTAATTTGTTTTAGTTTCAAAAGCATAGTCATAGCATGATTTGGTTATGTTTTTTATTTAGGTTTTTTTTTTTTTATATACTTTCACATTCTTATATTTTTATGTAAAAATTCTTTACAATTTTATAACCCATTTTAATTGAGTATTTAATTTTTTTTTTATGTTTGATGTTTTTAATTTTGGTATTTCATTTTTTTTTTTTTTTTATGTTTGATGTTTGATCTTCCAACTTCCAATATATATGTTAATGCTTGAATGTTAATTGTTTGACATGTTGCTATGTTTGCTTTAATTTTAGATTTCTTATTTGCTTGAGTTCATGGATATGACAGCAGATTCTAGTGCGAGCTCTCATTTCTATGCCTAGGGTACCCCTACACCTACCCCTACTCCTACTTCTACTCCTACCCCTACCCCTGGCCCAACACCTACCCCTACGGTACCTTGCCCCGCCCCCAAGCCCAAAAAGAAACCTGCTTCTATAGTTTGAGCTCATTTTACCAAACTAGAGGGCGGTGACCTCAATAACCCCCAAGCCAAGTGTAACTATTGTGGAAAAATATATGGATGCCACTATAGGAAACATGGCACCTCACAATTAAAGATGCACTTAGAAGAGCAATGTAAAAAAAGTCTAATATTAAGATCATTTCAAGAGAAGAGTCAATCTAGGCTAAAAATTGGACTTAAACAAATGTCGGATGAGACTAGTGGGGGTGAAACTTTGAGGGGGTATACTAAGTATGATCCCGATGAGTGTAAAAGACACCTAACTCGTATGGTCATCATGGATGAGCTACATTTTCAAGTTATTGATAGGAAATGGTTCCAAGCGTTTGGTTGCTACTTGGAACTAAAGTTTAATATTCCTTCTCGCCACATGGTGGCAAAGGATGTAAAAAAATATTTTTGGTCTGAAAAAGAGAAGTTGAGGGGTGAATTGGTTGGTCAATTTGTTTGCCTTACCACTGATACTTGGACATCAGTCCAAAATTTTAATTATATGCCTTTAACTGTGTATTTTGTGGATTGTAATTGGACATTGCATAAGAAAATTATAAACTTTTATCAAATCATAAGGGTGAGACAATTGGGAAGGCCTTAGAGGCCGCAATAAAGGAGTGGGGGTTGACTCGAGTTCTTACAGTCACAGTTGATAATGCCTCGTCTAATGATGTCGCATTGGGACATCTGAAGACCTATCTTAGAGAGGCAAATAAGACAATCTTGGGTGGTGAGTGTCTGTGTAACACCTCGTATTTTAGTGTATTTTTAATTGAAAGATTATTTGTTATTAATTTAAAAATTTATTCTCTTGTTTTAAAATTGGTTGGATTTTTAGTGGGTTTATTTTTATGATTTTAATTTTGTGAAAATTATTCTGAAATGCTTTCTTATAATTGATTATTGTAATACATTTAAATTGTTTTTCATATTAAATCAGCTTATTATTGGGTTTAATTATTTATTTTCATTTTAATCACTGCGTTTGAATTATTTTATTTCACTTGCTGTTTTAAAATCGTTTCCGTTGGATCATTTTTGTGACCTAAGATGTGAGGATTGGATCTCATTTCTTTCCCTACATTTTCTCTTTCCTCTTTTCTTTTCTTCCTTTTTCTTTTTCTTCTTTTCTTTTCTTTCTTTTTTTCTTCTTTCTTCTTGGTTCTCCCGCGCGCTCTCCTCCCTCTCTCTCCGTCCGTTCCTTCGTCCACCCAGCCCCGCCGCCTCGCGCCGCCGTGTGCGACACCACCCGGCCCACCGTTCTCCCCAGCCACCGGCGACCTCCCCCTGTAATCTCAGCCCTAACCGTGTCGCCGTTAGCTCCCACGCGCACTACCAAGCCGCGGCACTCCTCGCGCCGCTGCACCGCCGTCGCGCCACCTTCGACCACCATCTTCTCACCACATCATCATCGACCTCCTAGCAACCCAATGGACCCAACCCCACCTCCGATCTGTCACCGGTGAAGCCTCACCATCAATATTTCTATTTTGGGTGTTTCTGCACTTCAACCGCCTATTGCGCCGCCACCCACGGCCAACCACCACCACCACTAGCTTCACCGACACCCGTAAGACCTACCCTATCAATCTCGGGTCTTCGTTTACACTCGTTCAAAAGTGAGTTTTTAAGACCCACGGCCACAGTGCATTTGATACTGTTTTGTTACTGCGTTACCGCTTCTAGCACCTCCGTGATCTTTCAAAAATTATATTATAGCATTGTAAGTATTTTTCCCAAAGAACTTTTGAGATTTAAATGTATTTCTGCACTAAGTCATATTTACTGTGAATTCGTTGGTTGTGCCGGACTGAGTCCGAGGAGTAAGGGGGTCGGTTGGATTGGATGATGGAGTTGTTGTGTGAGATTGGTTTATGCTATGAAATTTGTTGGCTGTTTCGGGTTTAAATATTGGTGTTTTGAGTTTGATGTTCGTCATGATAAATATTGGTGATTTTTAGGAAGTGATGATATATTTTGGGATTATGAGGGTTGTAAGTTTTCAGATATTAAAATAGATTATTTTAGAAGTTTAGGCTTAAATATCGAAATCTGTGATTGATTGAAAACTTATGAAAATTATGTGATTATTTTTATAGGTGACGATTTATATTCGACTCAACATTTTTTAGGAAAATTCTGAAAAGCTAAGTTTTCCAGGTAAGCGGGGTTCCTATGCTAGGCTTTACACGAATTATTGAGACTGAGGTTGATTTTCTGAAAACTTTGCATATTTTTGTTATGAAATGAGAACTTGGGAAAAAAGAAACCAACCTCGGTCGTTTGTTTGCATACTCATGAAATCTGTGTGGAAAAGAAAAAATATGTTCTGACATGCATTGTGTAGACATGAGCTAAATTCTGTCATGTGGTTTCTAAAATCTGAAAAATGAGCGATATTGAGAATATGAAAAGTTGTGCATTTATTTGGAAAGATGTTCTGACTTTTATGTTCGTTGTGTGTAAACTGGCTGATTTTGTTTTGGTACTCTGTATTATTTTGATATAACATCTGAAAACCTTTGGCATGGTGTACTGGTATTTGTATCTGACTCTGTCTCTGCTTTGCTCTGTTATGCTCTGCTCTGTTTGGGTTGGTACCAACTTCTCTGTCTCTGAGTGCACCCACTTTGAAAACAAAGTGGTTTTATTGTGGTCTTTCTTGTGTGCACACTCGGGGCTCCGAGAAGAATAAATGAAAGATTTCACCTCTGTCTCTGTCTGGTTTGGCCACCGGGGTTAGCACAACCCTACCACGGGGGTGAAACATGGCCTCTGCTCTGTTTGATGCTTTGTTTTGATCTGATGATGATACTCAGTTTATGTTATGCCAAAGTATTATGGGTTTTACGTGTCTTAAAACCATCGCTCTGTTACTTTTGAAAATATATTCTGCTCTGCATGAAAACTCTAGAAAATGTTTTGTTCTGCATGCTATACTTTGTAAATGCTCATGTTTGCACGCTAGCATATGTCCTCTGCTTACTGAGTTGTTGATAACTCACCCCCTATTTTCATAATATTTTTCAGATGATGTGGAGAGTCCAACTGAGGACCTGGATTAGATTGGTGAGCATGATTAAGCTGGGAGAGGATGTTAGAAGAAGGAATTCTGATGTCCTTTAGTTTTAATGTCTTTTAGATTTAATTATATCTTGGGCTTGGGTTTAGTAAGACTTTTGAAGTTATTAGTTTGGTTTGTTATGACTACCGGGAGATTTTGAACTCCTTAGTTTATTTTGCTGCAGTAATAACTTTGTAGAGTTTCAATGTGGTTATTTAGAGTACTTAAGATTGAGTTTTTCTAATAAAGTTTTGGAGTTTTACTTTAGTTGTGTTGAGAAACATGTTCTTAAGTAACAGGTAATAATTCTCCAGGCCAACCAGGTTTGGGGCGTTACAGTCTGCATGTGAGATGTGCGACACATATTCTGAATGTTATTGTTACTGATAGTTTGAGGGATCTTCATGACTCGATTGCTCTGGTCAGGACTGCTGTGAGATGGGTGAGATCTTCTCCTTCAAGGTTAGAGAAATTCAATGTTACTTCAACGTCTGCGGGCCTAACATCCAAGAAGGGCCTTTGAACTGATATGTCTACACGATAGAACTCAACATTTTTTATGTTGGAGGCAGCCTAAGAATATAGGTTGGCATTTGCACTATTGGGTGATGAAGACATCCAATATGTTAAATATTTTGATGATCACGGGGAATTGGGGAAACCCGTAGATGATGATTGAGAGATTGTATCTACTTTTGTAGAGTTTTTATTTTTTTTTATGAGGTCACCACGATAATATCTGGAACTTTGTACCCTACATCCCATCAATTCTATCAACAAATATATAGGGTAAAAGAAGAATTAGATGACATGGTCGCGGGTGGTCACATTAGGCTGCGAGAGATGTAATTGGTTATAAGGTCAAAGTACAACAAGTATTGGGGAGATTTTATTAGGGCTAATATTTTGTTATATGTAGTTGTTATCCATGACCCGAGGTTTAAGCTGAATGACATGGTATTTGGATTGGGCCTTGTGTATAGACTAGCATGGCCAGAGCTTATTGCAGCAAGAGTTCGGGAAATCCTTAGTAGATTATTTGATGAATTTACCGTCTTGCAGGGTGGTAATATGGGAGAGCCTGTTATATTTTCAGCAAATAGACTCGCTGCATATCTTGGTATTCCTAGGCTGGTCGATGCCTATTCAAACCTGCCGCCTAGAGAGTATGATCCTTCAAGTGACGCAGAGATGTCTCAGGATGATATCACATCGTACACAGATGAGATCGATACACTTGCTGATCATGAGGTCAGAGACTTGATTGTTGGTCCAGATGCTCCAGTGTATGATGGGACGACGAGCATTAGGTAGGCAGATTTATCTTATTTCTTCAAGATCCTGATTTTAATCTTCGCCAACAATATTGACCCTCGACAGCACAAGACCGAGGTTGTCATGGATTGAGCGAGATTTATAATACGGGTCGCTTGTGGCATTCCGATTGATCTCGTGGGGTATATATTTGAGAGGATCCGATTAGAGGCTCGGTACATTTCGACATATATACTACCGTTTGAGATTTTGACCACTCGATTTTTGCTACATTCCGGGGTCGTGGCAGATATTACCGAGCGTTCATGGCAGCAGATGGGACCGATCAACAGCACCACCCTATCACCGAGCACAGGACACTCGAGATTTTGTTTTCGTGCACCTGTTCCTAACGATAGGGCTGATATTCATAGAGATGCACAGCCGGGAGATACTGGAATACCGGCTGTGAGGAATCTACACAGGCCGAGGCATCACGCACATCTACTTGCAAGGAGATGGCCGACATATTGAGTGGTGAGATCGGCATACACACATCAGCGGTGATCGATGTAGTGCGTATTGCATTGCATACTGCCATGATTGAGTTGCGTACAGAAAATATGGCTAGCATCTCTAAGTTACGTACAAGGTTAATGAGTTACGCACAGAGATTAATGCCAATAATGCAACTTAAGTCACGCTACTCGACTGGCACAGGTAGAGAGACAATTAGCTGCAGTCGAGGATGTGTGCAGAGACCTCGCATCAGAGTAGTTTCTATTTTTTATTTATATATTTTTTTGTTATAGTTATGGACAGTATATATGGTGTTTTGATAATTTGGTTTAGTTGTAAATTAAATATTTTATTTTTTCTGGAGTAATTATTAATTTATATTATGTGGTGTATGGCTGATAATATTTATTTAACTAAAAATCTTATTTAACATAAAAGAAATCATTAAAATATTTTTAAATTAATTACATAAAATTAATTAATGAATTTGTATATATAATATATATAATATATATTTATATTTTGAGTTGCGTACCGAGATTAATATTATACGGTCGAATGTATAAATGTGGTGCTTAAATATGTTCGAACTAAATATATACCGTTCAAAAGGTTTAGAAACCTTCCAGCCAGGTTTTGCCACCAAATATTTTCCGTTCGAACATAAATAATTATCGTTCGAACGGTTTTGAGCTTTCCTTGGCATAATAAATTACTTTCCTGTCAAGATTTTTTTGTTCAAACATATTGTTTTCCGTTCGAACAGAAAAAACTTTTTGAGATGCTTTAATTTGTCACAGAAAATATTGTTCGAACGGATATTTTACCGTTCGAACGGTTTTATAAAGTCATCAATTTTTTGAGAAGAAATTTAAATTTCATTCCAAAAAATGACTTTTAAAGATGAAACCTAAATAATTTCATCCTTAAAAGTCAATTTTGTTGTAGTGTCTTAATTAATAATTAGAGATAACAACATTAATAGCCATACACAAAATCAGTTAATTAATATTATTATTGACATGAATGTTAATTAAAAATTGGAGATAACAATATTTAATAAATATGTGTTTTGCCTATCAACAGTGTCTAACCAAAGATGAAGAAATATTTAGATTTACTGTAGCTCGTAGAGCTCCCAAGTTTTGACAATTCGAATGCCAGAGGATTTCACTAATATTAAGCCAAAATTTTTAGATACGCTAACATTTAGTTGGCTACGTAACACGTGCCTTCCCATTTTCTTACTACTTTGATTCTTTGAAACCTTTTATATATATATATATATATATATATATATATATATATATATATATATATATCAAGTTATTATATTATTATAGTCGAGTAATGGAATCTGGGCAGAAAGGTTCCCTCTGCCACTTAATGGCATATAAGTAGGAACCTTTATGTTCTGAGTGGGTCACCATGCTCACATGACGTGCGCTTTCTAATCGTTGGCTAGTTGTGGACGTGGAGGAGTATTCAAATTGGTTAATGAGTTTATTAGGAAGTTGCTATTAATGTGTAGGACTGCTGCTATTAATATGTATTCAAATTGTTTATGTAATTCAAATTGATTAATGTAATTATTTGATCGAATTAGATTGTTTAAGGGTTTATTCAGAAAACAACTGTTTTCAGATTTTCTTAAATAATTTCATTACTATTCATAGGTCATTTGAAATACTTTTAAAGGTTGTTTGTATGCTAAGATGATTTCATCTCATCTAATCTAATATCATCATAACTTAATATCCAAACACCACTCAAACATACATTTTTCGATTTCAAATTTTTAATTTTTTTATCTAATCATTATATAATCATTACAACTTTCACAAACTTCTAAATAAAATATAAAAAATAATTCAATTTTTTTAAATTTTAAAACAAAAATAATATTAAAAAATTATATTCTAATAATATTTTAATTTTATAACATTTTTATTAAATTTTTTCTCGTCTCTTTTGTAAGACCCCATAAAATATAATAATTCAAATTATTTTACTACTATTCACAAATTATTTTATTATTATTCACAAATTTATCATCTTATCTTATTTCTCAAACATCCTCTTTAGAGTAGCTTATTCAAACAAATTGTCTTGTTCTTCCTATTTTTGGAGATATCTGTCACAAATTTTAAACCGTCACAAAAAAAAATATATATATAAGTTGTGAGATAGTGACTTCTTGTGTGAGGCAGGAGATACCTCATGCATATGGCAATTCATTGTCAAGCAATCTAGGCTTAAGCTAAGGATTGAGGACCTTATTTCTTTGCGTGTAAACGAACATAAATGCTTCAACAACTTGTTGAAGTCACTATTGAGACGTGCGACCGAAGTGTACGTGACCATATGTATAAAGAATAGCTATATTCTACTGCTAATAAACATATACTGTAACACCCGGCCCAGCACTAAGGCCACCGCATTCTAAAATTTTTTAGGTTTATACGTGGGAAAGCCCACTTGAGATTATTTTTGAGTTTATTTTTGTAGGATGTGGATTCTTATTAAATCTGATAATTAGGTTAAAATCATTTGATATTTTATAGATAAGGTGGAATTGTTTATTTAGTAATGGGCTGAAAAATTTATGGCAGATTGTATTAGTTTTAGAATTTGAGTTGAGGCCCATTAGTATCGATAAAATATCATACCAATGAGAAAAATTGTAGACAAGCCGAAGAGATTTTCAAACTGCTCTAACTGCCCAACCCATTCCATTTGTTAATTCTATACACCATATGTGGGCCCAGATACTTTGAAACGAACCCTACCCGATCCACCCCAAGGCGCACACCCATTTGCTTTAAATAGGGAGACCAACGTGCAATTATTTTTAAAATTCCCCGCCATGAACGTTTCCCTTCCACTACATTCACGACAACAATCCCTATATATATAGAACACATACATGTTAGACCCCATACTGATCTTTTTTCTCAAGTTAGGGTTGTCGCACTTTCTCCATAGGTTTCAGCAAGCAAACCTCCAACCAAAATGCTGCACGTTGCAGCCAACCAGCAGCAAAACAGTGAGCTGCCTCTCTTCTAGAACAAAACCATCGCAAGCCACTATCGCGCATCCATTACCATCACCAAAACCCGATCAAACACCTGCCTAAACTATGCCACTGTCTCCCAGTAGCTCAACCCTGAAGCCACAGCAGAAAAGTTGTGAGTCCACTTTCTACTTAAAACCGACGCCACATCCCATCCCTCTATCATCTCATAGCGTCACTACATTAGTGCACCCCCACTATAGCGCCCCCTGCTTAGCCACCGTGTGATAGCCCACTGCACAACTCCACGCATAACAACCACCTGCATAAAAGAAATAATGTATGCATAAAAAATAGAGCAACTTTGGACTCCACCATAGAGCAACGTTCCCCCTTGTCAACCGTCGTTCCTCGCCTAAAACGGCCACACCACAAGGCCGCAGCTTGGTCATACTACTCCCTGGACTACCATACGTAAGTCCCTCACGCTTTCCCTCACCACTCTCTCTCTCTCTCTCTCTCTCTCTCTCTCTTCTCCGTTCTCTCTCCCTCAAGTTCTATCTCTCACCTTATTTTCTATCTTCATCTCAGTGCTTTTTTGTTACACTTGCAGCTGTTGATCTAGATCTGGCCACCTAGGTCCGTCGTTGCAAGCTGTACTTGGTGAGTCGAAGACTCCATCGCACGACTTCATTACGCAGGTGACTATTGATTTCGTTTGGCACTATTGTGAGAAAACTCAAAAAAGTTAAAAAATCTAGGTAAGCCAGGTTCCTATGCTAGACTTTGTATAAAAGAAATGAACCGAGATCGGTTTTGGAAAATGTGCATTTTTTTATGAAAAGAAATTTGAAACAACCTCAGTTATTTGTTCTAAATTACTCATGAAACTTTGTATAAGAAGAAAGTATTTTATATCATGATTGGTGTAGACATGAGTTTATTTTTGGCATTTTGCTTATGAACTATGCAAAAAGGAGCGAATATGAAACTTTGTGCATAATTATATGATTATAATCTGATTTGGTTGGGTTTTGAATATGTTCTGTACTCTGATATGATATGATGTGACTTCTGAAAACTTCTGGCTTGACATTCTGCTTCTGTTATGTTTTGACCTTACCACAGGTGTAAAACTATGGCTTTTGTTCGGGTTGGTACCAATTTTTTTTATTTCCGGTGTATCCGCTTTGGAAGCAAAATGGTTTTCTGCGTGGTCTTCTCATTGTGCACACTTGGGGCTCCAAGAATAGTAAGAGGAAGATTTCACATTCTGTTTCTGCTCGGTTGGTCGCCGAGTTTGCACAACCATACCACAGGGGTTAAACATAGAATTTCATTATGATATGATGTTTCAGTTATGCTTTGCCAAAAGAATTTTTAATAAGAATATTTTTAAACTTTCGCTCTGATATTTTTGATAACATGGTCTGATTCTATATTCTGAAAATAAAAATATTTTGTTCTGCATTCTGAACTTTGTAAATGCTCATGTTTACATACTAGTATATATTTTTTGCTTACAAGGTTGTTGATAACTCATCTCTTATCTCCACAATATTTTTCAAATAATATTGAGTCATGGTTTGATGGTCAAGAGTAGGAAGTATTAGCAATATTTGATGGTCGAAGAGGAATAAGTGTCAAATGGTACAAGTATTTATTGGAGAGTTTTATTTAGTAGTTTTATTATTTTATGTTATTGTGGTATTTTGAGTCATGGATATGTCTGAGTCATTGTGGAGATTTTAATTTATTTCATTGAGCTATTTCTTTGGTGTCTCCAGTCTTGGTGGAGGAACATGTATTCTTGGTTTTGAATAAATGAATTTATATTTTATGAAAAATTTGAAGTATATAAATATGTTATAGGAGATGATTTTAGGTTATTAGAGCTAACTCTCTGAAACTTCGAGACTGGCATGTTACATATCAAGTAATAACTCTCGGGACCTTCGAGATTGTCAAAGTCAGATCTAAAGATGACCCTATGTTCATAAACAATAGTGCAGTAGAAGATCACATCAATGGTATAAAAAGCTTGTTTAAGTCACAATCATATATTCATAATCCTATAGCTCAACAAAATTAAACCAAAGCAAGATTTAATATAATTGTCTCAAACTTATAATATCCAAAACAAATAGAGAATTGAATCCTAGAATCTTAAACCATAAAGTTTAACATATGAATTGAAATAAAGTCAAAGTATTTTCACCAATCAATTTTGATCCTAGACTTTACCCAAGATTTAGTTCTCCTTGGAAGAACTAAAAATAAATAGAAATAGTATTTTTCTCTTCTCTAGATCTATGCCTCCTTCCTTCAGCAACTCTCAATTTTGTGCTAATGATATGTTTATGTAGGATAGAAAAGAAACCATAATGTCTTCATATTCCCGTATAAAAAATTGCCTAAATTTTAGGACTCATCTTGGCAACCACTTACACGCTTTAAGAGTTCGAATGAAGAAATCCTTATTAGAGACAAAGTTTGTAGTCCTTTAAGATATCTTTCCAATGCATCAAGAATCGAATCAATCTAATATTTGAGTGGAAAGTTACGATCAAAATACGAAAGTATGTCCAAGCTGTCTCCTAGCGCGTTTTGGACTCCGACTTTTTCTCTTGATCCGAATCACTCTCAAACCCCATCATTATCCTTATTTGAAGAGTCCTATACTCGTTGAAAGTTCTTAGGTTGTTCCAACGTCTTCCCCACTTGAAAGTCCTTTGAATTTGACTGGATTTTGACTTGCTCTTTTATAGACCCTAAAATTAAACATAAAAATCTGCTTAGGAGTATCCCAAAGGAAATAGAAACTCAATTCAAAAATATACATTAATTCCTATAATTTCTATTCATATTTTAGCATTTATGCCAATAATAGAGTATTTAGAGTGCACTTTTCTACACTCATCACACCCCCCAACTTACTCATTGTTAGTCCCTAGCAATTTTCATGCCAAAATAATGAAAGAGACTAAAGAAAATCACACACAAAGGCCACCAAGTCACACTTTCCAGATTCACATATCAAAGTAATCTTAGGAATTCAATAACTCTATCATAAACAATCCACATATAACAATTCACAGAGTGTGTGTGTGTGTTCCAAGCTATATCCATCTAACTAGGAGCCTTGACACATGCAACATCAATAACATCTCAAGGAAAATAATACACAAAGGCCACCGAGTCACACTTTCCAGATTCACATATAAAAACAATCTTAGGAATTCAATAACCCTATCACAAGCAATCCACCTGTAACAATCCACAGAGTGTGTGTGTGTTCCAAATTATATCCATCTAACCAGAAGCCCTGCACATGCAACATCAAGAACACTTCGAATGAAAAGTTCAACTCCATAACTCACGTGTATGAAAGTGTTTTGTGTGAGGATTCTCTCTATGGAGTTGACAATGGGTGTACACACACTCTCTTGGAGAATTTGGTAATTATGTACAAGCAATAAGCAAATATTGATCTTATGATAGAAACATTGACAAATCAGACTTCCACCACTCTTTCCAAAAACTTACTTAGGATTAGAATGGTCAACACAAAAGGTTGTAACGTGGCTTGGGTTAGAGGGTATATAAAAAGAAAATGAAAAATGATTAAAAAACTTCCAAGTACATACAAAAGAAATCTTATTAAATATCTCAGTAGACCACACTTCTCACTTGATGTACTCTCCAACTTTTTAGATCATCGAATAATAATGTTTTTCCTTCTTCTTCCTCTTCTATTTTTTTTTTCAATAATTTGATGAACAAACACACGCCACTTTGGTATTCTTGCCACTTCTACCCAACCTTGACTATTTTTTTTTTATACTCAAGAGCCCAACACAAAAGAAAGAAAATGCAAATTCCACACCTAGTATACACTTGGAAGTAAAAATGATAGAAAAATCAGTATATAGGCTATACTCGAATCTGGAGAGGCATGAATGATGTGGGCATATGAAAATAAAAAACTACAAGTGTTTATTGGCTCAAAGTTGGTTACTAGGGGTCTACAATGGAAAGGGTTAGCTTGAAAGGCTCAAATGTCGACCTCCGTCATATCCCAAGTATATTCACCATCTTACTACAAACCATGTAATTATATTCTCAAAAGAAGTATCCAATTCAACAGATCAATGAACGCTTATCACAATTTACTGCATTTGTAGGCTCTCAATCCCCTCTAAAATTCACATGAATACTTGAGCAGAAGAGTTCTCTAGTTATAAGTGTCAAATCACTATCTTACCAGAAAGCATGGATGAGTGCATTAGGGGTTCTGTGAATGCTTTAGCAAAAAAATGATTATGGTGGGTTTGATGAATGCACGAAGATGGTTATGAATGAGAATGAGTACACATGTGAAAATGATGCACGTGTGATGCAAATTAAAAAAAAAATTGACACATAAAAATATGCTATAGAGTTCCAACAAGCATTTTAAATACTAAATTTGCACCACTACCCCCAATTTAAATGAAACATTGTCCTCAATGTTTAAAAATCAAATTTGAATGGGGAAGTAACTAAAAAGGGTATAATACACTTGATGAATGATGTGGGTAGCTCGCTAAATGTCAAAGATGGCAACCTAAAATGACAAGATGAAACTAACCTGCAAACAAAAATAAAGAAAACAACAATAAACAAAAAGGAAAAGAAAGAAAATAAAACAAAACAAAAATAAAACAAAACAAATAAAAAATAACATACCTGCGTGGTGTGGTCAAAGTTGATAGATCGAATCCACAAGTGGAATGTTTTCCACTTTCGGAACTTTCCTATCAATTAATACTTTAAGGCATTGACCATTTATTTTAAAGATCCAACCATCCTTAGGACCCTTTATTTCTACCGCCCCATTTGCAAAAATATTCTTCACTACAAAAGGGCCGATCCACCTAAACCGAAGTTTTCCTGAGTGCTTATGGAGTCTAGAATCATATAAGAACACTTGACCATTAGGCCTAAACTTTTTTCTCAAAATGTTTTTTATCGTGAAATGCTTTCATTTTAGCCTTATAGATTCTAGAGTTCTCATAAGCATCATTTCTCAACTCCTCTAACTCGGTCAACTGAAATTTTCTAAGCTTACCTGTTTCTCCCAAGTTAAAATTGAAATGCTTGATGGCCTAATAAGCTTGATGCTCGAGCTCCATAGGTAAGTGGCAAGACTTTCCAAAAACAAGCCTATAAGATGACATGCCTAAGGGAGTTTCGAAAGTTGTAGGTAGGCCCAAAGCGCATCAAGTAGTCTCAAAGACCTATCTTTGCAATCCAGGTTGACCATTTTTTCTAAAATTTGTTTAGTTTCCTTTTTGCAAATTCTACCTGTCCACTTGTCTGGAGGTGATAGGCAGTAGAGATCTTATGTACTACCCCATATTTTTTCATCCAAACTTTAAAAGAACGGCTGCAAAAATGCGTACCCTGGTCACTAATGATAGCACGTGGTGTACCAAATTGAGATAACACATTCTCTTTGAGAAATTTAATTACCATCCTATTATCATTGTTCTTACAAGCTGCTGCCTCTGCCCATTTTCACACATAATCTACTATCGCAACAATACATTGATATCCAAAAGAATGAGGAAATGGTCCCATAAAATCAATGCCTCAACAATAAAAAATTTCAATCACTAAAATTGGGTTTAAGGGCATCATATTACAATGGCACATAATTCCTATCTTTTGACACTTTTCACATGAGTGACAATAGATGTTTCCATCTTTAAACAAGGTGGGCCAATAAAATCCACACTGCAGAATTTTTACAGTGGTTTTCTTCATTGAAAAGTGGCCTTCAGAAGCTTGAGAGTGACAAAATTCCAAGATGCTAGCAATCTCCTCATCAGGGATGCAATGTCTTAAAATTTGATCAGGACAATATTTGAAAAAAAAAAGGGTCATCCCAATAGAAATTACGTACCTTAGTCATGAACTTCCTCTTATCCTAAGCGCTCGAATCCATCGGTATCTCACCTACAGTGAAATAATTCACAATATGAACAAACCATGGTAGAGAAGTAATAGAATGTAAATGCTTATAGAGAAAATCATTCTTGATTGGCAGGTGGCTAGAGGTGTCCTCAAATGTAAGCCTTGAGAGATGGTCAGACACTATGTTCTCCACTCCTTTCTTGTCATTGATGGTGATGTCAAATTTCTGCAAAAGTAAAATCCACCGTATTAGTCGTGCCTTAGCATCCTTCTTTGTAAGAAGGTACTTAAAGGCTGCATTATTTTGAAAATAATAATAGGAGAACCAATCAAGTAAGCACAAGACTTATCCAAAGCAAACACTATAGCTAGAAACTCTTTTTCAGTGGTAGAGTAATTCATCTGAGCACTATTTAGAGTTTTACTAGTATAGTAAATGACAAAAGGCTTCCCCTCCCTTCGTTGTCCAAGAACAACACCTACAGTAAAATCACTAGCATCACACATGATCTTAAAAGGTAAAGTCCAATCAAGTGGCTGCATTATGGGTCCTAAGGTAAGCTTGCCAATTAGCACTTTAAAGGCCTCTTGACAAGCTTGTCTCAACTCAAATGGGGCATCTTTAGCTAGATGGTCACATAGTAGTCTAGATATGGTGGAAAAATTCTGTATGAGCCTCCTAAAAAAACCCGCATGACCAATAAAGGATCTCGCATCCTTTACTGTCCTAGGTATAGGCAACTTAGAGATTAATTCAATTTTAAATTGATCAACCTATATCCCCTAGAAGAAATAATATGCCCTAAGACAATACCTGAAGGTACCATAAAGTGGCCTTTTTTCCAATTCAAAACCAATTCCTTCTCCTCACAACAAGTCAACACTCTCTCTAAATTCAATAAGCATGCATTAAAAGAAGATAAAAAAAATAGTCAAGTCTTTCATAAAACTTACATGCAATTTTCAACTACGTCACTAAAAATGCTCATTATGCAATGATGAAAAGTAGCAGGTGCATTACACAATCCAAATGGCATTCGACGAAAAGCATAAGCACCAAAAGGACAAGTGAAAGTGGTTTTATCATAGTCTTCTAATGCAATTTCAATTTGATAATAACCAGAATAACCATCCAAGAAACAATAAAAAGGATGACCAGCCACACACTCAAGAATTTGATCAATAAAAGGGAGAGAAAAATGGTCTTTCCGAGTGGCAGCATTCAATTTTCTGTAATCAATGCACATCCACCACCCAGTCACAAGTTTTGTAGGGACTAACTCTCCCAGGTCATTTTTTACCACAGTAACACTCAACTTTTTAGGAACAACCTGTGTAGAACTTACCCATTTACTATCAGCAATAAGATATATGATTCCTGCATCTAATAGTTTCAACACTTCATTCTTCACCACTTCTTTCATAGTGGGATTAAGTCTATGCAGGGGTTCTCTACGAGGGTTAGTTTCTTCCACCAAATTAATTTTATGAGAATAGACCAGGGGCTAACACCTTTTATATCAACAATGCTCCAACCTAAGGCTGACTTATGCTCACTTAGGGCTTGAATTAATTTCTCACCTTGAGACTCAGATAATTCAGATGAGATAACAACAGGAAAAGTATCACCTGGACCAAGGAAAGCATGCTTTAAACCCTTAGACAGATGCTTCAATTCAACTTTTGGTGCTTCCACACTTGAAGGAATTTGTTTTTCACTTTTCTCAGGTAACTCCTCAAACTTCGGTTGCCATGCCCAAGTGCCATAATCCTGAGTTCTATAAAAAATAACACAAATATCAACTACATCAGATGGATCACTGATAGAATCAAACTCAGAACTAATAAGAAAATACTCAAGGGGATCAAAATCATGAGCTGTAGAAACTCCCCTATCCATGAGTGAGTCAATCATGTATGTCTGGTGGCTTTCGTCATCATCTTCTGGCTATTTCGCAATATGGAAGATATTCACCTCGAGAGTCATGTTTCCAAAAGACAACTTCATGAGCCCATTCCTGCAATTAATAAGAGCATTAGCAGTGGCAAGGAAATGCATACCTAAGATCAAGGGAATTTTAGTAGTATAAACAACAAAGCTAGTGTCAAGGATTAGGAAATCAACAGGATAATAAAATTTGTCAATTTGAATTAGAACATTCTCTAACACACCTCGATGTACTTTGACTGAATGGTCAACCAATTGCAATACCACAGTGGTTGGTTTGATTTCTCCCAACCCCAACTACAAATAAATAGAATATGGCATTAGATTCACACTAGCTCCTAAATCTAGCAAAGCTTGCCCAAGCTCTTGATTTCCAATGCTGCATGCAAAGGTTGGAGAACCAGGATCCTTGTGGGAGGAATCCGTTGCGCAATTAGAGCACTAACTTTCTCTATCAGGATCGCAGTCTTATTTAGATGGTGCTTCCTTTTAACTGTACAGAAATCCTTGAGAACGTTTGCATAAGTAGAAACTTGTTTAATCACATGCGAAAGAGGAAGATTGATTTTTACTTGCCTTAGATTCTCTAAGATTTGATTATTAGGATCCAGAGTTCGCTTGCTTGATTTTAAAACTTGAGGGAATGGTACCTTAACAGGACTCTTTATCACCTCAGGTTCCTTGGGTAGCTCGGCATCACTACTATCATGATCCTTTTCAACATCTTTTTATTTGTTCGTTGTTGGGATGTGTAATGACTTACCATTTTGTGTCACAATGACATTTACATCCCTTAGATTCTATTGCGACATGTGTTGTCCATGGGGGCAGACTGAGCTTGAGAAGGGAACTTATCTCGCTCATTCACACTCAAGGAGCTCATCAATTTGGACACTTGGCTCTTTATCTCCTTATTTTCTTCAACAACCTGCGTAATCAAATATTCAAGTTTTTGGTTAGTCGTACCTTGTGCCCCAATAAAAACATGCAAAGTATCTTCTAAAGGACTCCTAGAAGATGAAGGTGCAAGATATGATCTAGGGGGTTGTGCAGGCCGCTGGTTTTTAGACTTCTAGCTAAAATTGGGGTGATTGTACCACCCCTGATTATAGGTATCAGAGAAAGGTGTAAAAGGTTTCTTGTATATACCTAAGGCATTACATTGTTCCTCATACATTCCTCTCATCTCAGCAAATGCGAGACACTTTTGGACGACCCCGCCACGCACAAAACATGGTCCAAAAGACTTTGCATGATTAGCCACATGTGTTGGCTTTATGTCCTTAGTCTTTAATACATCCAGCTCCCTTGTGAACATCTCAACCTTAGCCTTTAGGTTATCCTCTTCCCTGAGATGGTAAATTCTACCACCATTTGGGTTTTCTGTAAGTCGTGACCTATTTGTGTTCTCAGTAGTACTAGGTCCAGTCCAAGTGTGAGCTTTTTCAGCAAGCTCATTGAGCTATTCTATGGCCTCATCATGATCTTTCTGTAAGAACTCACCATTACACATCATCTCCACAACTTGGTGCTCTCTAGGTGTAAGTCCCTCATAAAAATAGCTCACTAAGTGCCAATTCTCATACCCATGGTGAGGACACATACTCAACAACTCTTTAAATCTCTCCCAAGACTAATACAAAGTCTCATTGTCCTTTCATGTAAAGGTGGAGATTTATCTTTTTAAAGTGTTGGTTTTATGTTGGAGAAAATATTTATTAAAGAAGATCTGAGTTATCTCATTCCATGACTCAATAGATCGTGGTCTCAGCGATTATAGCCAACTCTTAGCTCTATCCTTCAATAAGAAAGGAAAGAACTTAAGTCTTACCACGTCATCAGTTGCATTTTGACTACGAAAAGTCAGAACTACTTCCTTAAACAACCTAATGTGCACATATGAATTTTCATTTTCCAAACTATAAAAAGTAGGGAGTAAATTTATCATCCATGTTTTAGAATCCATTTGGCGAGTATTAGCTGGAAACATGATGCATGATGGTGTGGCTGTGCATGTAGGTTGGAGGTAATCCTAAAGAGTTCTAGTGGGTTGATCTTCGTGTTCACTCATTTCTTCGAGATTAGATGGATTGTCAAATAAAGGATTTAAAATGTTTGATTCTGATTCCAGCACAAGCCTACAAGCAAATCCACCCAAAGTGTCTTTATATTTGTGCATGCAAGTTAAAAAAAAATTAATACCAAAAACTAAAAATACTACTAAAAGCAAGAAAAAAAAAATAATGCAACAAGCTAAAAGAGGGAATGAAGTTACCGCCTTTACAAACTGCTAAAAAGAAAAATTATCTAGCAATTCTTCTAGTGTCTCCCCGGCAACGGCACCAAAATTTGAATATGCCCAAACTAGTATGCGGTGCTATAGTATAGTTTAGGGTGTCGATCCACAGGGAGTCGAAAGAAACACAACAAAACGCAAGCTTAAAAGAAAATATCAAATTATAATATGACAAGAATTTGAAAATTCTACCTAAAGCATGTAACTAAGATGAGATTAGGGCACGGATAAGAAGGCAAGTAAAGCTTTTGGCTTCCATCAACTGGATCCAATACTCTGACTTTTTCAATCCAAACGATATAAACAATTAAGAATTATAGCACCAAATTCGTAATTGGAAGATATGATATTATATTCATCTTCTTTCTCAAATTTAATTTTGGAATTTATTGTCCTTTTAAAAAAAAAATTCATATATAAAAATTCATATCAGATCTAAAGACAACCTTATGTTCATAAACAATAGTGCAGCAGAAGATCACATCAATGGTATGAAAAGCTTATTTAAGTCACAATCATATATTCATAATCCTATAGCTCAACAAAATCAAAGCATAGCAAGATTTAATATAATTGTCTCATACTTATAATATCCAAAACAAATGGAGAATTGAATCCTAGAATCTTAAACAATAAAACTTAACATATGAATTGAAATAAAGTCAAAGTCTTTTCACCAATCAATTTCCATCCTAGGCTTTACGATTTAGTTCTCTATGGAAGAACTAAAAATAAATAAAAATAGTATTTTTCTCTTATCTAGATCTGTGTCTCTTCCATTCAAAAACTCTCAATTTTGTGCTAATGATATGCTTACATAGGATAGGAAAGAAACCCTAATGTCTTCATAATTTTGCATAAAAAATGCCTAAATGTAAGGACTCATCTTGGCAGTCACGTACGCACTTCAAGAGTTTGAATTTAGAAATACTTATTAGAGACAACGTTGTATCCCTTTAAGATATATTTTCAATGCATCAAGAATCGCATCAACCCGTTTGAGTGCAAAGTTACGATCAAAATACTAAAATATGTCCAGCTTGTCTCCTAGCATGTTTTGGACTCCGAGTTTTTCTCTTGATCCGAATTACTCTCAAACCCCATCATTATCCTTATTTGAAGAATCCTACACTTGTTAAGAGTTCTTAGATTGTTCCAATATCTTGGCCACTTGAAAGTCATTTGAATTTGACTGGGCTTTGACTTGTTCTTTTATAAACCCTAAAATTAAACATAAAAATCTATTTAGGAGTATCCCAAAAGAAATAGAAATCCAATTCAAATATACACATTAATTCCTATAATTTCTATTCATATTTTAGCATTTTAGTCCAATAATAGGGTATTTAAAGTGCACTTTCGTACACTCATCACTCGCTCTTCAACTACCCAGCCTGCGTCAAGATATATTAGCCCTATGATAGCATGCCCCTCCCTATAAATACTTCCACACCGATTGGTCTCAAGACAACCTCTTTTTTTAGAACCTAAAATTTCTCTCTCTCTCTCTCTCTCTCTCTCTCTCTCTCTCTCTCTCTCTCTCAATCCCTCATTCAACCCCAAAAGCACTGAAATACCCCGTATTTTAGCATATTTATTTATTTTATGTTGAATTTTTTTTAATTAATTTAAATATTGTTTGTCTTGTTTTAAAATTTATCGAATTTTCTCGTTGGTTTTATTTTATAATTTTTTAAGTTGTGAAATTTACTTTGATGTGCTTTCTTGATATTAATCAGTGTTTGTAATTAAATTTACTCTTTAATTTTTATTGTTGGGCATTTATTATTTTATTTTATTAATATTGAGTTGCAGTGTTTTTAATTGGCTTTTATTTATTTTTATTGTGCTTTTTTTTTTCTTTTGTTGAACTTTTCTTTTTCGGACTGGGCCTGTTTAAGTGTCTTTTAGTTTCTTTTGGGTCCTAAATCATTTAGTGTAACTTACCCATAGCGTAACTTACCCGTGGGCCGAAATGCATGGAATGGACCTATAAGCCCAGCCCGATGCAACCAGGAAGCAGTTTCACTTCCTTACCGCATGCACGTACGTGATCTTCTAGGGTTTTAATCAACTAAATGCATGTTTTCTCTCTAAAGAAGTGGCCGCAGCAACCAGTGCAGAGCTACACTCCACCCTGTCGTCAACAACTACATTGACCTTCACCCCGCACCGTGCACTTCTGCAGTGCACCACCCACGGCCAGCTCAGGTCAATCTCGACCACGAGCATTAAGATCACGGCAAGAGACCCTTCCACCGTGAGCCACTCCTTGAAAGCCAATCACGCGTAGGTCCACCACACGGAGCCACCCTGCCCAAGCCTCACAACCACCACCGAAGCTCTTCCACGCCGCAACCCACACGGCAAGCCCACTGCACGACGGAAGACGCTGTTTCACTACCACCGAACGACCCTTGTTTTTAACTCCCGAAACAGAGGATGTTTCTCCTCCTTCTGTGAGCCATTGCAACCTTTAACCACCGTGAGCTTCTTCATGTTGCGGCTCCGAAAACTGCCGGCGAAGTTTTCCGTCACCCCAGGTCCGCCTCTTGCCGCCCCGCCGCATGGTATCTCCTTCTCTGTTTTCTGTCTCTCACGTTGATTTACTCTCCCGTAAGCTCTCTCTCACCGTGCATCTCTTTCTCGTCCAGTGCATAGCCACCGAGTGCACCACCTCCCGTCGCACGCCGTGCAGTCGCACTTCACCAACTCGGTGAGTCCCTGCCGCCGCTGCATGTTTTTTCGTTTATTCTGTTGTTTGTTTATCGTCTGTTTTACGTATAGGCTGCTTATATATATATATATATTTATATATATATATATGTGTGTGTGTATATTTATAAGTAAAGTTTTAACTTGGGCACTTACTAGTTTTAACCTAATATATATTAGGAAAGTCACGGTTTGAGTGTAACAACCCGCTAGAAATTCATTGGTGGAATTTCTATTGACTTTAGGAATCTCGTGAAAACCCCATAAGTTTTTACGAATCGACCAATCGCATAGGTTTTAGTCTGTCAACATAGTCAGTATTATCACTCACTATGGTGCTAGTAATATGAGTTTAATTATTTGAGGTAGTTAGAAGTGTCAGAATGCATTATGGTCTACGCCATTGGACTCAGATGATTATTTAGGATTTTATGGCGCAATAACTTATTTTCATAATTCCGGACGAAACATCTGTTGAAAATTGTGAAATTATTTTTAGGGGCACTTCAGGGTTGAATTTCGTTAAACGATTTTCACTATAAGTTAATATGAATATTTAGAAATTTTTAGTACTAAGTTTATTATGTATTTTTTTGGAGTGAATAGTAACCTCGATAAGCGCACCCATTGCAGTGTTTTCAAAATCACAGTGTGGAATGTCCAAATTAGGTTAGACAAGTTTTATTTGGACACTTGGCAAGATTTTAGCCACACTTAGTGAATGGTATTAGACACTTGACACAAAGAAGAACCATTAGATAGATTTGTGAAGGAATCAAGGTGTGAGATCATGCCACCTAAGCAAAGTTGTGTTTCATCTGTTCAACCAAATTGTGCCAGACCAAATAGGGTTTCAACCCTAGCAAAACCCTTAATGATTGGAATCCAATTGAAACCCCAAAAGCTTGGTTGAAACCAAAACCCTAAATGGTTTTCCCAAACCCTAAGTTGGCCTCCAAACCCTTTTAATCCGATTTCTAGCATTGTGTTTAATCACTTGATTAAATCACTTCCACATGCTATTAATTAATAAAATCCTTGTTATGACATCATTATTCAACCTTTTAAACCTTGGGAATTTGATTGGGCCAAGAAAAATTGATTTTGGGCTTGATAGCATCTCAAACCCTAACCAAACCCCCTTTAAACCCCAAATTGAAGCCCACTTGGTGGGGCCCACCAAGGCCCACGAAATTGGCCACCTTGGCAAAGCTTCTTGGAGAAGTTTCCTCCCCACATGGCAGACCATCCACTGCCATTGGCTGCACCCAATAGTGCCTTGATGTGAAGGAGAAATCCACTCCATCAACCTCCATCTTTCACAGCTGCTGCAAGCAGTCTCTGCCCCTCTCTATTCTCCACTTTATGTCACATATCCACCTCCAATCAAGGGTCATTCAAGCCCATAACTTCTCCCTCCAGAAGTCTAAAGTCGTGCAAGACATACTTCTCTCCATTTTATCACTTCTTTCTCCCGTTCTTAGAGAGAAACCCAAAAGAGCTCTCTCGGGCAGATTTCTGGGACTTTTTGCGTGGCCATTTACGACCCTTTGTATGTATTTTCGCACGATGATTCCTTCACATAAGTTGTTCGTCTTTGAGTCTAGTTTCCGTGGATATATTATTAGTCTCATTCCATTCTCATTTGGTTGGTCAAAAGTATTTTTAACCATGGAAAGGTCATTCTGGGCTTGAAACTGGAGAGTATGTTATGTTTTGGAAGTTTTGACCAAGCTAATGGACTTATCTTGGTCCGAAAATTTTATAGAGTGTTGTTAACATGGGTTTATGAATGTTCATTGAGGTTTTGTTGCATGAATAAGGCTTTTGATGATAGATTTGCTTAGAGTTAGAAACTTGAAAACTGGAAGTGGAGAAACAGTTTCTGTTTGGTGAAAGTTTGAATATTTCGTGGTTTAATCTTATTCCAAAGGCTTTGATATTTTTATATGATGATCCTAAGCCTCTTATATACATGTTAGGATGTTATTTCGAAGATATTTAGTATTATTTTTAAAGATATGATTTTCTATGCAAGAGGATTTCGGTTAGGCCTAAACTTTGATGTTTTTGAGTTAGATCCATGTTTTATTAAATTTTAGCCATGTGATTTTAAGTTTGATGGTTGGATCTTCTTTAGGACACATTTTTAAACCATGTGATGTGTTAGTTTGAAGATCACATGTCTTTAAGCCATGGATCAAGAGATTGATCATAGTTAGTTGGGAAAATCAGTTTCTGTTTTGGACTAAGTTTAAAACCAAAAACTCCAAGTGTTGTTTTGTGTTTTTTGGTGAGTTTTGTTTGATGTTTTAAAGCATGTTTGATCTTAGGATGATGTTATGAATATGTTAGAAGTAAGATTTGATTTTTTGGAATTCTTGGAGATGTTTTTATTAAGGTCAAAACTTGTGATTTAAGGTTTACTTTTGTTAAAAAGTTTGGGTCTTTTTACAAAAAGTTTGGTATTGATAATTAGCTTTTTCTTAATGGATATTTTTTAAGGGTGTTTTTAAACTTAGGATAGGAAGATCTTTGTTACAAGATTTTGGTTTATTCATGAGTTTTGAAACTTGAAAGAATTGCAACCAAAATCAAGACAAATGGCCTATGTAGGTTTCGGCCATAGTGAGTTTTTCATAGTTGTGATTGGTTTTAAATTTTTCTGAGTTGATATTTGAGTTTGGGACAAAATTTACATGAGGAATGTAAATTTTGGTAATTTTTGGAATTAGGATATCAAATCCTTAAGTTAGGGGGTAAAATGGTCATTTGCCCACATGTAGAGGGTAAAATGGTAATTTTACTCTAAGTTGTCTCTTTTCACATTTCTAATTGTTAGTAATTAATTTCTAACTTTTAGAATACCCTTTTACAGTTCCTCGTGTTTCGCGCTTTATTCTAGTAGAACGTGACGATCGAGGTAAGTTAGCTTTTAACTTACTATCAGTTTAATGTGTATGAGTGATAAGTAAGGGAACTAAATTGTATGTATGCATGTTATCATATGTGCCATGCCAAGTCATTACATATTTATCTGTTACACAGAATTTATTCTGTCATGAATTATTCATCTGTTACACAAGATATTCTGTCACGTATTCCTATACATTGCAAGTATGTCATGTTAAGTTAAGTATGCCATCTGTTACATGTATTTCATGTCACGTAATATTCACTGTCACATGTTACACCATGTTAAGAAATGTTGTCTGTTATATGGTATGCCATGTTACGAAATGTTGCATGTTACATGTATGCCATGTTATGAAATGTATTCTGTTACATTTATGTCTTGAAGTATGTCATGTCTGTCATCTTATGTTCATGTCACGTTATGCTACGTCAAGACTTTTGTCTTTTATGTCACGTTCATGTTACGTCACGTTACGAAATGTCATGTATGCCAGTTAAGTCATTCATGTCAATCACGACCCTAAGCGCTAGGATGGGGTAATATCCTAGTGGAACTCCTTTGTTCACGCTGGAGTGTCTAAATAGGTGTGAAATTCCCTGGGTTGACGAAGTACAGTCAACAGGTTGCGAATGGGGCCTAATTAGCTGGTCACCGGAGCGCGCCAGGCACTAACGCCGATGGTGCCACACATTATGTTACGTGTGTCCACAGCAAGTGTGGCACAAACAAATAAGTCATGGGGCCACAACAACTGTGGAGCATGAAGTATGGGGCCACAACAACTGTGGAGCATACACTACGTGAGACACAGCAATTGTGACACGTAGAATACGTGGGGCCACAACAACTGTGGAGTACGTATTAACGCACTCACAGCTGGTATAGAAACCTGTGATGTGATGCGGTAATCGGCAGGGACACACGGCTCAAGGGGACCTGTGTAGCACCCATATGGTCACTTTAATGATTAAGTCTATTGAATAAGATTTTAAGTTCATGTATTTCACGTTCAAGTCATGTTTCAAGTTCACGTTATGTTATGTTCAAGTTTACGTTCACGCAATCATGGTAATCCCATGAGACAAGAATATGTTTCAAGTTCATGTTATGTTATGTTCACGTTTACGTTATGTTCCAAGTTCACATTTATGTTATGTCATGCTCAAGTTCATGTTCAAATTATGCATGTTCACGTTCATGTTATGTTTCAAGTCCATGTTATATTTCAAGTTCACGTTCATGCTATGTTTTAAGTCACGTTCATGGTAAACTTCAGTTTCAGTTTAAGTTATGCCAGTTATGTTATGTTGTATGTCAAGTTATGCTATGATTACTTATGATTTGATTATGCATTCATGCTTTTACTGCCATGCATGCATCATTAACCTGTGTGGAAGTTTTCTGTTAACTTGCTGAGATTTGTAATCAAATCTCACTATGGTAGTCCCAACTACCATTCCCCCCGAATGGTAGATTTTGTTATAGGATCTGAAGGAGAACCGGGAATCGACCAACTGGAAACGGCCGACTAAGCGACGGTGCGACGTAGATGGTATTACAATAGTTACCTCAGATTACTACTTGTATTTGTGGAGTTCAATCTCCAGCACTCTTTTGATCACAACCTTATGGACTATTATTGTGATCTTAGTTGTTTAGTATGTCGTTAAGTATGGAGTATGTTTTAAGTATTTGGGATATTTTAGTTTGGTGCATAGTATTGCTAAAGAAAAAATTACCCGCTGCGAATATTGCATAATGCTAGATGCATGTTAGGAATATTGCATCTTATATGTCATGAACGGGGGCAGGTAACCTTGTGTTGCATGTCTCGACACTTCAAATGTCCGTCCGATCCCAAGCGGAATTTGGGGGCGTCACATTGAGTTTCGGCTGAGTAGTATTTTTGTGTTGAGTTTATATTTAAATAGAATTTTGTTTTAAGTTTCAATAAATATTGTATTGTATTTTAATAATATTGTTAGTTAAAGTAAGTAAATCTATTTCTTCTTAAGAGGTGAATTTTTTCATGAATTATTTTAAGAAAAGTTTATTAACCAGTGTATTCTTTTTAGTTATAAAATATTGTTGGTATTTTAGATATTTTAAATATTAATTTTTGTTGAGTTCTATAATTATCATAATGCTTATTCGATAAATTTTCTTCTCCAATATGAATTCGATTAAGTGGATATTGATGGTCTTAGAAAATGTTGGTATTTTAGGTATTATGAGAATTTTAGGTTTTGAGGTTCTTAAAATAGGTTCTTTTAGCATTTTTAAGTTTTAATATCGAAATACGTGGTTGGTTGGAAATTTATTGAAGTTACGTGATTATTTTATAGGTGACGATTAATATTTATTTGGTATTTTTGAAGAAAATTCTGAAAAGCTAAGAAGTCCAAGTAAGCGGGGTTCCTATGCTAGACTTTGCATTAAAATAAAATGAACTGAGGTCCTTTTTGGAAAGGGTGCATGTTTTGTTATGAAAAGAAATCTGAAAACAACCTCAGATAATTGTTTTGCATTACTCATGAGATTCTGTTTAAGAAGAAAGTAGTTTATGTCATGACTGGTGTAGACATGAGTTTATTTCTGACATTCTGTTTCTGAACTTTGAAAAAGAGAGCGAATATGAAATTGTGTGCATAAAGTATGTTTTGTGATATGATTTTGTTCTATTCTGTACTCTGTTATGATGTGGCATCTGAAAAACCTTTGGCATAACTTTCTGACTCTGATTCTGACTCTGATATGGTGATTCTGATTCTGTTTTGCTCTGATATGTGGCCCTGTCACGGGATATAATAGTGACATCTGGCCCTGTCACGGGAGATAATAGTGACCTCTAGCCCGCAACGGGATATAATAGTAGTTTTCTATTCTGAGTGCAATCGCTTTGGTAACACGGTGATTTATGTTCTTCTTGGCTTTCCGCATGATGCACAACCCTACCACGGGGGTTAAACATGGTCTCTGTTCTGATATGATATGATAAGACGAAGTTGTTCAGTCATGTTGTGCCAAAGGAGTCTTTGAACATGAAAAGTTGGTTTCTGAATATGAAATATTTGAGAAGTCGCTCTGATTTTCTGATAAAATGTATTTTTTTGATATTTGCATATTGATACTGAAATGTTTTGTTTCTGCATTCCGAACTCTGTGAAAATGCTCATGTTTACACACTAGTATATGTCCTCTGCTTACTGAGTTGTTGATAACTCACCCCTTATCTCCATTCATTTTTCAGATGATTTTTGAATAGACCAGCTAAGGATCAGGATTATGGAGTATCGGTGAGATGATTATTTAAGCATAGTGGATTACTCATAGAAGATTTCTGAGAAGTGTCGGATTTTATTAAGAGACTTTGTAGTATTCTGATGACGTTATATTTTGGAGTCTATAAATTTGTTGATGCATTGTGAGTTTTAAGTTATAGGGAGTAACTCTTCGATCCCTACGGGACCGGGGCGTTACAAGCACACCCCACTTCCAAAGGTTCTAGACTCATGTGAGAGGATAGCAGTAGGACTAGCAAATCAAATTTGAAGTTTGAAGCATCAATAATCGGTCGATAAACATAATTGCTAGAGGTAAGTGATTGTGTTATACGCATACAATTTGTTTGTTAAGCTTATCATTTCAATCTAGCAACAAAGAAAATATAAGTTGGGCCTCTATTTCCAGATTACATTGATGATATAGTCTGATGTATCCTTGATGTTGTTTCTGGGACTGTTGTTATTTTGGTTTGCGTATTACATCTCAGCAAAGGGCCCATTATGTGGATTTCCTGATTTTGCCTCACTTGGTTGGGCTGAGGTTTCACCATCGTTGTACATTATTTTGGGGAATTGTTTTCCTGTAAAAGCTTGTCTTTTTAGGCTACATTGCTCGCTATTTATATTAGAACGAGACATTATATTTTTGTTGTTTTTAAACAAAAGAGGAGCATGTTGTTGTGTGCGTGAATCAAAACCTCAAGCTGAGATGAGACATTATTTTGGTAGAGGTCCTCTGGTTATTCAAGAACATATACTAATTGAGTGACATTTCCTGGGTTGTCAATGGGCAAACAAGGGGCTCGAGCGAGACGGTAATGCTCTTGGGTCCACGTCATTGCCTCTTTATTGTTGGAGGCTAGAGAACATTGTTATCAAGTATGGGATGTGAAGCCAAGCGTTGCTTGTAATGAAATCATACAAGAGGTCATTACTTGCGATGGGATGAAGGGAGCCAGGGTGTGCGAATCACCAGTTTTACGGTTGACTGTGGTGCACATGTTAATGAATAAAATTTGGTTTAAGTTGGTTTTTATGCTGTTGGGGTCTTCTAGTTGTTAGGTTAGTAATCATATGTTCAAGTTTTAAGCAGACAGGCGAGCAAGTTCCTCCTTCGAGGAGAGCAACGCTTATTCCAGCTCCAACACCTATTGGGCCCGCTTCTTGACCTTCGCGTTGCAGCAAGGAATCATTGAGTTTCTTCTGGTTCGTTTCTGCTTAGTCCCAGTCCTTGTTCACTACAGCATGCCTCTGGGAGAGCTCCTCCAATGCCCCTTGCACGTCAGAAAGCTCGAGGCCAACATGTCGCAGACTCTATTCGGCGGTCACCACAACTTCTAAAGTTCAAGACATTGTAGTACTCGTCGATTCTCTTTGGGAGGAGCCCAGTTCCTCTAGACGACCAAACAACTTTGAAGGCTAGAAGCCTCCTCATGGAGAATATTCATGTTGCCCTCTAGTGAGTTGGCATAACCGCTAGCTTGCTTGAGGAGGATCTCCAACTCAGCCCTCTCGGATTTCAATTTCTCAAACTCCCTCTTCGCCAAAAAGTTAAACATGCACCTCGATCAAACCTCCTCTTCTAAGTCAGCCCAATCTAGCACAATCCAGGCGGCTAAGTTATCCACGCTCTACAGAAATTAGGTAGCCAAACACAACGTTAAACAGGGAGGGGGGAGAAACAGAGAGCAAATCATACTGAAGAAAGTTCCTTAGCTGGCAAATCATTTCACTAACGAATTCACTCCTAGGGGGGCTAGAGGGGTACATGAGCCTTTCTCCTTGAGACCTTGACGTGATAGGAATAGAAGAGACCACACCCCTAAGGGTACAACCAGGCCCCACCATAGCAAAATGTTAGAGAACAAGCCTCACCTCGCCTCCACCCTCCTCAGTTGGAGCATCTTCCTCAAGAGGGGAAGACCCCTCATCACCCCAAGGACGAATCAAAGGGAGAAGGGATAGAAACTCATTCCCTACTCGCGTCCAATTCTCTCGGCAGAGCCTCTCCTCCAGAAGCAATAGTTGGGAGAGAGCTTGGAGTGGGTTCCTTCTCCCCCTCACCCAATTGGGGGCAGGGTCGATGAGAGGCATTCCTCGACGTGAGCATAAGCCTCTATACCTGACCTGGCGCTAGGGGTGTAACGGGTCCAGTTCAGTCTTGTTTTGGACATATTTTAAAACCGAACTGGTATATATCGATTTTTTTGGTATATTATATAATATATATATATATAATATAGTATATTATAATATATAATATAGTGATATAGTATTAGTATAACTATTAATACAATAGACTCCAGTGATATATGGTTTTAAAAAATTAAAAAATATATTATATATGAACCGGTCCAGTCCGATCTGGTATTAGGAAAAGGAAACCAGAACTAGATCGATTTTGACTGGTTTTGAGAAAAATGAAACTGGTACCAGAGCGAACCAAACTTGGTATCGGACCAAACCCATCGGTTCGGTCCAGTTCGATTCGTTTTACCGGTTCATCGGTTTTTTCTTTTACCCGTACCTGGCACCACTTTCGGCCAAAGGAGGCATGGTGGCCCAAGTGCTCCCTTGGGGGTGGGGATCATCTTCTTCCTGAGTAGCTATGCCTGTCGGGTGGGAACGTTTACTTGCTTTCTTCGGTGGAGTAGAGGAGGGCCTCTTCTTGGGAGAAGCTATTGCCTTTGTCAGAAACAGACGACCACTCACACTCGAGCGTTCAAGCAAAACCAAGAAATGGTCAATGTTCACTGGGGTTAATAGGACCTTAGTCCAAATGGCATCCTCATTCTCTTGAACCCAAGCGAGGACCATATCAACACGAGCTTGTTCTCACTCCAAAAAAGCAATTGCCATTACTTTGTTGTCAGGAACTCTGTGCCAATTGGTGTTAACAGGGAATTCGCCCTTTACAGCCTCACGGCCAGGGAACTGCCAAGCTTGACCGGAAAGAAAAAGGAACTTCTTTTGCCAATGTTTGGCATTGGAATGATGAGATTTGAATCACGCAAGGTGTCCAGAGCGCATAATCAGGGTATTCCTCCCTTGCAGGCTTTAAAACCATCCGCCAAATGATACAACTACATAAGAGAACCCTCCAAGCATGGGAGTGAAGTTGAGCAGGAGCCAGGTTTAAAAAATAAAGAACGCCACACACCGGGCGTCAGATAAGAAGTCTTAAGCCATGTAGGAAAGCGCAGGCCGGCAAGGCGACTTTCTCAATGAAGTTTTCTTCATCAAAAGCACCCTGGCGAGGGAGTTCAAGAATCCCATAATAAGTCCTCAAATTAATGAGATCCTTAGTGGTGAGAATCGAGTGTCAATCAAAGACCTCATAATAGGGAACATCTCTCTGAATGGCCAACGAGGGAGTGCCATGAGTGGGAAGCCGAGAAGAACCTTGTTAGGCCATTAAGAATCGAAGGGAGTCTGGGTTTCATGGCAAGGACAAAGAATTATCGGAGGGTGTAGGGAAAACATGAAGAGAGAAGCACGCGACTGAAAAGAAAGAAGAAAGAAGAGAGAAGACGGAAGAAGAGGGAAAACACGAAAAGAGAAGCACACGAATGTAAAAGGAAGAAGAGGGAAAAATAGTAAAAAAGTGATTATGAAGGGGTAAAGGAGCGACGATTACTTGATCAAATAAAGAAATCAATAGCGGGCTGACAACAACATCATTATGCAATCTAATGATGTAATGGAAAGGGGGGATTCGCTGAATTTGGGAGACACGTGTCATGAAAATGGGTGTTTGCTAGATTCCCGCCCAAAGAGGGCGTTAGTCAATTACCTATTTTGTAGCCACCACATTTGCATGACAGAATGAATAAAGCATAGAAAATTACACATCTAGATGAGGACAGTGCAGTAGACTGGTACCGACATTGTTGCCCAAGTTGTGGGAAGGTCAATCGACAAACGGGGGTAGCGCCCTCAATTTTTTAATTCACCTGGCACCCACTCGAAAGGAATTGACGGGGTAACTGGAGGGACCTTTAAAGTCCTTCATAAGGAACAGGCCTAGTCCGAAGGCCCAACCCAACGGATAGTGAGAACGAGGTCGTTGATAGATCTTAGAGGCCAATATGCCTCCATTCGGTAACCGCCAAATGTAACAGAATGAATAGTTAATCCAGGGAGTTGGGATAAACCCTACATCTTTGAGATGAGTATCATGTCAAATGAATAAGGTGATAAGGGCAACAAGAAGATCAAACCCAACGAGATAACCATCAACTGTATTTATCGATAATCTATTGCACCTATATATATGTAAGATGGTGGTGAGTGCAGGTAACAACTCATTGAACTAGAATCTTAGTGGTAACTCATTCTATGTATTATTAACTTAGGCATCAGAGGTGCCTTACGCATGCTGGGCCTCCATCATTATTTGTTGTAGGTAGAGAGCTGTGGTAGATCGTGGAACACATCCTTAACAGCTACACTATAACAAATAGCGGTTTTTGGGACAAAATGTTTTCCCACAACTTTTATTTAGTAGCCAATAATTATCTTTTGCGACGATCAAAATTTTGTTGCAAAAAGCCAATTTGTACATTCCCGTCCTTTTATTTTTGACCAGTAAGAAAGTGCAACTAATTCTTTGTTTTTGAAGCGAAAATGACATCGCTGCAATTAATTTCAGCTAAAAATTTGTCTTTCATGACGACATTAAGTTACCACTAAATGTGTTGGACGATATTTGATTTTCTGTTGTGACTATTTAATTATTTTTGGGATATTAAGCCACTGTAAAAGGTAATTGAAAACGAGAAAAGGGAGAGAATTCAAAACAATATCATTTTGGAGTGATCCCTGGTCTGTTTTTCCTTTCTTCTTCCCTCGATGCCTATGCACTGAACTCCCCACCCCTCGACATCTCTCTCTCCCTAGATCTTTTCTTCATTCTCTCTCTCCTTTTGCGCCGCCGTGTGCCGCCGTAATCCCTACCCTCCACGGGTAATAGTTTCTTCATGCCGGTAAGTCTCCATTTATCCCTCTCTTCTGGCTCTCTTTTCTCTCTTTTCATGTACGTCTCTCACTTTGTCTGTTTGCCATCTGGTCTCTCTATTTCTTTGGCTCTCCCTCTGGTACGCCGCCTTCGTGCTCCTCTGACTTCCCTCCATATGCATCCTCTCCCTTCTCGACTTCCCTCTTCATCTCTTCGTCTGTGTCTCTTTTGCTCTCTCTCAATTTTGTGCCCTTTTTCTTTCTCTCTCTCTCTCTCTCTCTAACCCTCTATTTGTCCCCTCCTCCTATAATGCTATCGTGACTAGTGTGTGCCGCTGCACCACATGCACAGCGACTCAGCACCACTGCATTTTTCCTTGCACTGCTTGTGACACCCTTAATCTCCGCTTGGGATGAAATGCAGACTTGGAGTGTCAAGACATGCAACATAAGGTTACATACCTCCGTTCATGACAGTTAATATGCAATGCATCCAAGTATGCAACTAGCAGTATGCAATACTCGAAGCGAAAATAAGGGTGATAAAAATAATTGATGCCAAAATGAACTAAACACTCAATGATTTATAAACCATAAATAGTTGCTTCCTCACTTAAGAGGTCCACTTGAGTTCAACATAACGTTGAAAATAGAATCCCCATAAAACTAAATCAACATAGTTAGACTAGCTCTTACACATCTTCTCATTTCAAAAACATGATATTTTGAAAGAGAACATTTCATACCTCTTTGCTTTAAAAAAAAAACGTAACATTTCACCGTTATTAACCATCAGTAACATAACATAACGTAGGTTATCATCACAGCTCCCCATTATGCACCGTGAGTACCTGCCGGTGACCGTAGTACAACTCATATTGACACTACGTCTTTGTATATCATCATCATAACATTTCATCATAATGTATGCATCGACCAGCATTAGGTGTCATATATGATTTCGCTCCGGCATTCTTTTAAAAGGAATCCATTTGAAACCCATTGATGAATTTTTGTCAACCCAAGGGTTACCACTCCATTTTTACTCACTCCAGAGTAGACAGAGGAGTCCCACTAGGATAATTCTACATCCTAGCCTTTGGGATCATGACAAAATTTAATTTTATGCAATACTTGAAAAAAGTATTTTATGACATGTGCATATGTGAGCTTAATGCGAAAATGACATTTATATGCAATATGCAAAGTGATGAGAATTTCACATGTCATGTAGCAAGTAATCAAATGCTCAATAATGTATCATATGATGTTTCATGATCAAAATGATATTTATAATATGAATGTGGCGCTTATACAGGAATCATAAATAAATTATCTAAGAGTAAGTTAGAAGCTAACTTACAAATTGTCTGAAGTTACAGAATCAAACTGGTTGTAATCAAAGTTATTCTAAGTTAGGATTTGAACCTCTATGGATGATGTTCATAATGAAAGGGTTTAAAAATTTCAGTATTTAGAAAACTGCTCCTATACTTGGCAAAATTTCACTCAGGCCCTAAATTTTCACTATTTACAATTGGGCTCCAAAATGTACCAAACTTCACAAAAACCCATATTTTGTATATTCTACATCCATATTGACCTTAGAATGTTAAGAATCAAAGTGGAACTATGCTAATCACACTCAAACCGTGGCATGCATTTCATTAAGGCCTAGATGTGATTTCAACTATTCAACCTCTATGGATGCATGTGTACTGAAATTCATCATATGTCAATAGTAATTATAACCTTAAGGATAATGAAAACTTAGGCATCAGGTTATACAAGTGCTTCCCAACAATTAAACATGGCTTCAAGACCATAATTCTCACAAAACCAGCGATTAAGTATATGCATGATGTTTCTAGCTTTCCTTACCCAAATATATTTCAAAACTTAGTTAAATCATGCATTTTAATTTTTGGCCCAATCAAAAGACTTTTCTAAATGCACATTGCTCAAGCTTAGGTAAAATAATAAAAAATTCCATAAGTTAAACATAAACTAATCAAAACCGATGCATGCAAGATGATCAACACAAGATAGAATTAAAGCCTATTCTAGCATGCTTTCAACCTCGAAATTAAACCTTCAAAATTCATTCCAAGACATTAGTTAATTATATAAAATCATATCAAGTCATGCCATGGCTAAAAATTTGACCCAAAGTAATTTATTTCATCAAAGCATAAAATCTAACCCAGCTTGACATTAGAATGCTAAACCTTAATTAAAATAATAAAAAATCTCATTACTATGCCATAAATTAAAGCCTAACATGTCATTATAGCACTTAACAAAAGATAGGGCAAGATTACTTACATAAGTTGTAGCCCTTAAACCTCCCAAAACAACTTCACTCAAGAGCTCTCAAGAATTTCACTCGGTTTCACTCTATTGCTCACTAAGGGGAATGAATGCTCTTAAGACTCAAGAGAAGGTTTGAAGGAGAGGTGTGGAGAAATGAGGAAGTGAGGGAGAAATTTATAGACTTCAAGAGGGGAGGGGGACGTTGGCCTTGGATGAAGATGAGGCTTTGGATTGGGGGAGGTGGGAGGTGGAGTGATGAGTGAAGATTTCAGCTTTGTGGCATGCTTGGTCAGCTAAATAGTGCACTATATTTTCATGATTTCTTCATCGTCAAGTGTAAGAGTGTGTCTATAAGTTCAGGGGGCTGCATTGGTGGAAAAAATAGAATAAAAAACATCAAAAGAGAAAAACACAAAGGAGGCCAATGGATTTTTATTTTTTATTTTTTTAGAAGAACCGGAAGCCACATGTCCAATAGTGACCTTGTCCCAATTTTATTAAAAGCCCTCACTTATGGTGGAGGAATATCATAGTAACAAAACCAACACTAGAGATTTACAAAAAAAACACTTACACCATCCCTTGTATCCAACCAAAACCAAACAAAACCAAACCAACAAAACTACTAAAACCAACCTATAAACAAATCATCTAAAACAAACCTATACAAATAAAACAAGAAAACCTAGGCAAGCCTATAAAAGCAAAACCGAAAAAACTGAAATCAATAAATAGCTACCCAGCTTAGTGCAAGATAATATGTGATACGAAAACCTCCAAGCTTTCTGTTGGTTTTTCTGCTCGTTACTATTACTGCAGTTAACAAATTCTACATGAAACTTTCCAACGCAATCCGCACCAATTAAACTCAGCCCCTAGCTCTTACGCCTTAGTGCTGGAAGACCCCACTTATCCACTCTAATCTGGCCCCGCAACAGAGGAGGGAGCTCACTCATGATTTTCCATTCCACTTCACCTTCCCTTGCACCCCTTCTAGCTAACCAATCCGCAACAGCATTTCCTTCCCTATGAACATGCGTAAACTTTGGATCCATAGATTTTGATTCCGTTCTTGTCTCTTCTCCTTGGGCTGAATTGGGAGAATTATTACCACCATTGAGTGGCTTTTTCAGGTGGTTAAGGGACCTAGGTGGTGGTGTGGGGAGTGGCTCAGCCAAGAACAAAAAATTCAATTGAAACCCAAGGCCACTCGATTTGGTTTCAACTAGGCTTGTAATAGAACTGGTTGGGTTTCTTGGAGCCAATTCATCCAATGCTAGAACTATTTATCACATACAACCTACCAGTCTTGCTTATGGTTGCCTTTTTCTTCGTTTGATTTTTTCCTTTACTGTCCCGGAAATTGGTTATGCCTGTTTAAAAACTTCTTTTGTTGTACATTTTACCCTACTTATTGATTCTATTGTCGTTTCATCTCAAGTTGTAGATGGCACACTGTGCATTGTGAGGGAAAAAATCTGGACAAAGAAAAATAGATATGAAGAGACTTAAAAAAAAAAAATAGATATGAAGATAGTACTTGTACAAAATCTAACCCTTAATTGTTATTATGTCGTAATTTACAACTATAACTCACCTTCATATTTTTAAGATTGAACCCTACCCAAAAACAACATATTTTCTTGTTTGTATTAATCATGGCATATACATACATATATATATATATATATATATATATATATATATATATATAGACCTGTTGAGAATCAGAGATTCCAGGAAAATTTTAATCTTTGATTTTAATAGTTGCTAGCCTAATGTTTTTCCTCTTTTTTGGTTTTACATGCTAATTTGTGCATGTTTATGCCTTGTATATTAGTCCATCTTTTATACTTCTACGTACCTTTGATGTTGAACAGCCAATGTCAATTTGACATCAAATTAAAGCTAGTGTTGATGCTTTACATCTATTGTGGTGTTACTCAATTTAGGCATCCCAAGATTGAAACTTGATAGGTGTCACTCAATTTGTTAAAGAAATTGTCTTTCGATAGAAATTCTAATCACAGTAATATAAATTCAAACCTTTTATGTTCTTTGAAGATGGGAATGGCTAACTTGCTTTCTTTTTGATTGATACATGCTGAAGTTTGGTTGCTGTTTGTAGGAATGCAGATTGATTTGAGACTTGAATAAAGACAAATAATTTGAACATGCCTTGGAAGAGAGAGGGAGAGTGTACGTGGAGGGTTTAAACTCCTTTAATTGTTTTCATCTGTATTTCAGGGCTGTGCCCGGGGTGTTCTTTTACTCGCATTTTTTCATGGTTTAGTACTTGTGCTTATTTGTTTTTTTCCCTTTCTTTTCAAACTATCCAGAAATTTTTGTTTGTATTCCAGTATCTTCTTACTATGAATTGTACTTGTGTTTTTTCCAGTTGCTTATTAAAAAGTATACCATGGAGAGATTGGCTGAGATTTACAGGATCTATTCCAGTTATTGTAGTACTATTTTTTACTCTTTTTTAATCTATGAGTTTAGTGTATTTATAATATATTGTTCACATTTTTTATGTGTTTTAGGTATAAGGTTGTGGTACTGTTTTATTAATATTAGGACTTACTTTTTCCGGCGACAAAAATATTGTTGTGAAAAAAATTTATTTTTTTCGACCTCAATTAATCATGATTGGTACACTTTTTAAGACAACAAAAATACAGAAAATAAGAGTATTTCTAACATACATTTCGCTGGCGGGTTTAAGTATGCAAAAAAGTATATATAGCTCAAAATTTTTTACTAATTGCAACAAAATCACTCACGGTAAAAAGGCTAATTTGTTGTAGTGCTGGATGTGCCTAGCTAACGTACATACTGAGATATTGAGCAATAGGATCTCACTCTCGAACATATAAAAATAACCTACTTGTCGTATTTGAGTTCCTCGCGACTACAAAACGTATAGTTCATGCACAAAGACTCGTGATATATTATATTTTCATTATATTAAAATATACATAGAATAATTTACATAGAATATAACTTGCATATTAAATTATTGGAATGTCTAAAGTTCTAGTAATTTAATGACTGAAAAATAGTTTATGTAAATAAAATATCATTAGAAAATGCCACTTTAATTATTATAAAGACATTAATCAGAACAAATATTAATGGCTTTGGGGCAATTGCATGAGTAGAGAAATCAGCCAAAAATAAAGGGTTGACTCCATGCATTGATTTGCACATGGATCTACGTTCCTGAAGTCGCTCACTAGAGCAATTAAATGCTAAAACAATGCCACCCCGCTCAGGATCCCCTAGAACTAGGGAGTTTCATGCACTCCCGAACGTACTCTACTCCCAAAATAGAGAGGCCCCAAGTATAAATACTTCCTTGGTTCACCATTTGCTTGGCACAGAGCTCAATTGAGACACGAAAATGGCAGATTCCAAATATTTCTTGCGTCAAATTGCATCTTTCATCCTCTTGTTCTCCATTTGCTCTCCTTCATTTGCTCATAACAAGAGCACGACAACTACTACTACTACTACTACTCCTACTCCTCCTTCAGGTTGTTCCTGTCCCTGTCCCTGTTCTTCAGGTTCTTCCCCTCCTTCAGGTTCTTTTCCACCTTTAGGTTCTCCCCCTCCTTCAGGTTCTTTTCCCCCTTCAGGTTCTCCTCCTCTTCCTTCAGATTCTTCCCCTCCTTCAGGTTCTCTTCCTCCTTCAGGTTCTCCCCCTTCTCCAGGTTCTCTTCCTCCTTCAGGTTCTCCCCCTCTTCCTTCAGATTCTTCCCCTCCTTCAGGTTCTCTTCCTCCTCCTAGTTCTCCCCCTCCTCCAGGTTCTCCCCCTCCTTCAGGTTCTCCTCCTCTTCCTTCAGATTCTTCCCCTCCTTCAGGTTCTCTTCCTCCTTCAGGTTCTCCCCCTCCTTCAGGTTATCCTCCTTTTCCTTCAGGTTCTCCTCCTCTTCCTTCAGGTAATTCTCCCCCTTCAAGTTCACAATTCGATTTCAAAAATTGCTTCTCTAGGATTTTTGCTTTTGGAGATTCGTACACAGACACCGGAAATGCTCAGTTGATGGGAGGATTCCAACCCTTCATTTCCCAACTATTTTCACAGTTCTCATCGGGTCAGTTACCTGGTTACAGACTATGTAATGGCCGCTTAGTCATTGATTTCCTATGCGATGCTCTCTCCATACCCACCTTGCGACCCTACGCAGATTCTTCTGCAGAATTCTCAAAAGGTGTGAACTTTGCGATCGCCGGATCGACGACCCTCTCAACGGACTTCTTCACTCAGTTTATTAATAAAGGTCATTCACTGATGTGGAACGCGAATCCAGAGAGTTGCGACACTCAATTAAATTGGTTCAACAAGTATATTGCAGAGAAAGGATGCAAAGGGATTCATGAGGAGGCATGCAGGGGAGAGATGGCGAATTCACTCTTCTGGATCGGTGAGATGGGTGGCAATGATTATGCTCGCCTTTATGGCTCTCATGTTCTCCATAAGCTACTAATAACACAAGCTGTTGGACATGTCCACAAACTTTTAAGGGTAAGCATAAGCCTTATGTGTTGTACCATGGATGGTCCTAAAACTGATATATATATATATATATAGACACACACACACACACACATATATATAGTTGGGGTTGCCATGGAAGGTCTCCTCAAGTTTTAGCCCTGTTTGAAAGCTCTAACTAAGCCTGTTTTCTTTGACAGGTAATATTGGACAAGGGTGCAAGGTTTATTGTGGTTCAAGGGCTACCACCAGCAGGATGCCTTCCATTGCACTTGTCATTTTGTCCGTTGAAGGACCGTGATCAATACGGTTGCTCAAATATTGCAAACTCATTGATAATGGCACACAACGAACTTCTGCAGGCTAAGTTGGAAGAACTACGAAGAAAATATAGCAATGCTATGATCATATATGCTGATTATTGGAAAGCATATCAAACCATACTGACAAATTATAAGAGTTACCAATTTGAACAACCTTTCGATGTATGCTGTGGAGCTGGGGGTGGACAATTTAACTTTGAATTGAACAGCCTGTGTGGATCTGCAGGCACGTCCACCTGCAAGGATGCCAACAAGTATATTAACTGGGATGGGATTCACTTAACAGAAGCCATGTATAAACATGTTTCTGATCTTTTCTTCCATAAAGACCATTGTCAACCATCCTTCGCTGAGCTAATTATGAAGAAGAAACAGATGATGATGGGATCTAATCCATAGAAGCCATGATATATGCAGCTAGCTGATCTATTTTCAGTTGAGGCTTACATAAACCATGTAATGATCAGGAAGAATAAGGGCATTTTAGATGCTTTACACCAATGGTAGCTAGGTTCATATTCAAGCTCCGAATGACTGGATTCTGAGAGCGAATAATGTTTATTAGTTTTAGACAGTTTGCAGCATCTGTCTAACTTTGTTGTATATGTTATTTTGACTCAATATGATAATGAGGTTTCTTTGGTTTACTTTTGTGGGATCACTTACTTTGTGGTTAAAGCATTTATATTTTTCATATTTGAACCAAAGTTTTATTTAAATATTTCTATATATAATGTATTTACTATGTTGTAGTGATCCCTTCAAAATTAATTTCTTTGCGCCCAACAATCGTAGCCACCCTTGTTTTTATGGTTCGTTTCTATGTAGGAAGACAATAACAACATATAAAACCCATTAAAACCACCGGATTAGTACTAATAGTGTGACAATACCCAATGGCGGAACCACCATATCGCTAGCTAGGTGGCTATATGTACATATATAGAAACTGGCCCGTAAAAAGATTATACCCTTTCGTACTTTCCAATTTTTTTTTAAAATTGTATATACATAGAATTCTCTCTCTCTAGCTAATCTCTAATATATGATCCAAAGTTTTATTTAATTTTTATATATCATGTATCACTGACCAGTTGTGACTGTCAATTTCTACACTACAACACAATTGCTTTTTAGTGACGGTTAAGAAATTGTGACAATCCTCAAACCGTCACTAAAAGGTATTTTCTGTGACGGTTGCTGGAAACTGTCACTAAAGACAGATGAGATTATTTTGATGTTCCAACGTATGAGAAATTTATGTTCGAATGTCACATATACGTTTGAACCTTGTGGTTGCTTACATGTGAACATGAAATGTTTTGGCACCAATGTTCGAACGTGAAATATTTTGCGCCAATGTTCGAATGTTAATTACTAACGTTTGAACGTTAATTGTAAATTTAAATTAAATATGACTCTAATTTAAAAATTATGTGATTTTTATAGTGCATAATTTGTGAATAAGTCTAAAAAATTTACTTGTATATATTTATATATACACAATTTGTAATATATAAATAGCTATTTATGTTTATACATATTTGAAGTGTAATGATTTAGTATTAAAGTTGAAAAATATTACATTAAAGAAGATTGAGAATTGAAAGTAAAAAACAATAGAAATATTCATACAATATTTTTCTTTACAAATATTAAAAGTCAAATACAAAATATGATAGAATTTAGTAAACAACACTCAGATGATAGAGTTGTCCGCGAAAGTCAAACTCGGTACCTCCTCAGTCAAGGTATCAACCTTGTCGTTGAGGATAGTTACATGATGGGTGAGCTCGGCCACAGACGTCGATATAGCCGCGAGCGATCGATCGATTTTATGATCGATATGCGCAGTCAGCTGTGAGATCACCGCATCAAACCAATCAAGCCGCGCATCTCCTGCAGATGTACTCGGCGTCTGCTGACTACTACTCCCCACATGACCTGGCTCAAGCTGCATCGGAGAACTAGATCCTCTACAGGGGTGGCTGATGTCCCATCGCCTGTCCAATGCTACGTCGATGCGCGGTTATGTCGAGGGGTCCCATTTGATCTTTGACCCGCTCCTCTGGCTAGGTTGGCACTCCCTGTGCAAGTAATAGTCGGCTGATCAGGACACCGCATGAGAGATTATCCGTGGAGATGATGCTCGCCTCATAACGGATCCTCTCAAAGATGTGCAGTGGCAAATCTATGAGATCTCCATGTGCCACTCGTATCAATAACTATGCCCAAAGCCGACTAAATGTGGTTTTATATGCCACAAGATCCACGTTTGTTGCAATAATAAAGTGCAACATGCAGAAGAAAGGTAACAAATGGTTCTGGTTGAAGGCATTCTTCCTCTCGATCTGTATGAGGTCCCTCCCGGTGAGGATGTAGAAATCCACATCTCGATCATCATCCTGAGCCTCGAGGCCAGTATCCTCGGCCTCTGACGGGTCTGCATCTCTGGCTGATGCAGGCTCAAATGGGCGACCAGTAGATGATGCAGAAGTGCCTACATCCTCACGGGGTGTAGCGTGTGCAGATGTCTCAACTCCTCGAAGAATGCCGAGGTGCTCGGCAATGACATCTAGTGAAATCAATAGAAACACTGCGTACAGTCATGGTGTGAGAGGATGTGTCCTGAAACATGTCACACATCCCCATATAGACCTCCTGAATCATTGAGGGGTATAGCTTCTCCCTCAATGTGCAGATATTTCCTCAGCCTCTACTATGGAAAATATCTCTTAAGTTCGTCTGCTCCCATATGTGTAACGCCCCATCCCCGAGGGTCCAGAGAGTTAACTCATGTCACTTAAAAATCATTCTCCATTCACATAATACATACTCTAATTTTTCTCTATCGCACAAAGTACTCATTTAATTACATCAATTACTCCAGAATAACTATTCTAAGACAATACAAAGTCTTAATATAAACATCAACCTCCCAACAAATCACATCATCAGAGCACAACAAACTTACTGAATGAAAATCCTCAATACCCATATAAATATTCCCTATTTAAAACCATCATTCTTAACTCCTTTCACCCATACTCCATAACTTTGATCCTCAACTGGAACATTCAAATCATCTGAAAAATATTGTGGAGATAAGGGGTGAGTTATCAACAACTCAGTAAGCAGAGAATATATACTAATATGTAAACATGAGCATTTTCAAAAAATTCAGTATGCAGAAACAAAACATTTTATTTTTATAAGCAGACCTTAGAAAAAAACGTGTTATCAGAAAATCAGAGCGACTTTTCAAACTTTTCATACTCAAAATCAACTATTCACATTTAAAGATCCGTTTCATATTCAAAAACACTTTGGCATAACATAACTGAACATCTTTATCTTATCATATCATATACCATGTTTAACCCCCGTGGTAGGGTTGTGCTATCTCCGGTGGCCAAACTAGGCAGTGTCATATGGTGAACTTCCCTTTTTTCAATCTCGGAGCCCCGAGTGTGCACACAGGAAAGAACACGTAAAAGACCACTTTGTTTCCAAAGTGGGTGCACTCATATCATATCATGTCATGTCGATACCAACCATATCACGTGAACCAGTATCATCATCTTAGAACTATATTCAGAACAGATAAGTATGCCAAAGTTTTATCATATCCATATCATATCAAAACCAGTGCGAAATATATTCATATCATTTCCATTTGATCAAAAACAGATCCAAATCATTTCATATCACATGCATAAAAATCTCAATGATATCATAGTCGCTCTTTTGCATATTTCAGAAACATGTCAAATATTGTTCATGTCCACACATTTCATGTCAAAACATTTCTTTTCTCTTTCATACGTATCTCATGAGGGAATGCGAAACATATACTAAGCTTGTTTTTCACTTTTTCTTTTTAAAACAACATGCACATTTTTACAAACCAACCTCAGTTCATTTTTTTTTTTATGCAAATCTAGCATAGGAACCTCGCTTATCTGGACTTCTTAGCTTTTCAAAATTTCCTCAAAAAATGTGGAGTTGACTATAAATCGTCACCTATAAAAATAATCACGTAATTTCTGTAAATTTTCAATCAATCACGTATTTCGATATTTAAGCTTAAGTTTCTAAAATAACCTATTTTAATTCCTCAAAACTTAAAACCCTCATAATCCCAAAATATATCATCACTTTCTAAAATTATCAATATCAACCAGAACCAACGTCAACCTCAAGACACCAATATTTAAACCCGAAACAACCAACAAATCTCACATCATAAACCAATCACACGAACTACTCCATCATCCAATCCAACCGAGCCCCCTTACTCCTCGGACTCAGTCCGGCACAACCAACCAATTCACAGTAAATATAAGTTAGCGCAGAAATATATTTAAATCTCAGAAGTTCTTTTGGAAAAATACTTACAATGCCACAATATAATTTTTGAAAGATCACGGAGGTGCTAGAAGTGGCGGCACAGCAACGGAATAGTGCAAAATGCACTGTGGCCGTGGGTCTCAAAAACCCACTTTTGAACGGGGACAAACCAAGACATGAGATTGATAGGGTAGGGCTTAGGGATGTCGGTGAAGCTAGTGGTGGTGGTAGTTGGCCATGGGTGGCAGCGTAGAGGGTGCTTGAAGTGCAAAAATACTCAAAACAAAAATAGAGTTGGATGTGCTTCACCGGTGGTGGATCGGAGCTGGGGTTGGGTGTAATGGGTTGGTTGGAGGTCGAGGATGAAGTGGTGAAGAAATGGTGGCCGAAGGTGGTGTGACGGCGGCACGCGAGCTCAAGGAATGCCGCCGCTTAGCGTTGCGCGTGGGAGCTAACAGCGGCGCGGGAGAAGCTGGGATCGGAGGGGAGAGGTCGCCGGCAGGTGGGGGAGCGAATGGGCTGGGCGGTGAGGCACACGACAGTGCGCGGCGGTGGCTGGGTGGAGGAGAAGAATTTGCACGGTGTGAGAGAGAGAGACGACATTGCGCGCGGGAGAGAGGAGAGAAGAAGAAAAAAAAATGAGGAGAAAGGAAAAAGAGGAAGGAAAAAAAATTGAGGAAAAGAAAAAAAAATGAAGGAAAAAAATGAGGTCCAAACCTCACATCTTGGGACACAAAAATGATCCATCGGGAACGGTTTCAAAACAACAAGTAAAATAAAATAGTTAAACCTAACAATAAACTAATTTAAAATAAAGAGAAATTTAAATGCATAACAATTATTAATATTAAGGAAACATGTCAAATTTAATTTTCACAAATAAAAATAAAAACTCATAAAAATAAACCTACTAAAATATGAAAATTTAAAACAAGATAATCAATTTTTAAATTAATAACAAATAATCATTCGATTAAAAATACACTAAAATACGGGATGTTACAATATGAGTTCGTCGAAGTCATTAATCAAGACCTCTCGCTCTACCATAACAGTACAAGCCTCGATACAAGCAGTGTCCTGAGTGGCTCATTCCCTCCCTCGTTTCCTATTATGCAGAGGATGAGCTATATCCTAAAAATAGAAAAGGAAAAAAAAATTATTTACATTGATGCATTGTTCAAATAATTTTAAGCTGCTCTGCATTAATGTTCGAACATAGCAAAATAAACGTTCGAACGTTAAGATAAAACGTTCGGAAGTTTATCCCTTACGTTCGTATGTAAAACAATGCAAATAAATTTACGTTCGGACGTGTATCCTTTACGTTCGCACGTACAGCGTATAGGTTCGAACGTAAACAGTAAATAAATTTAAATAACTTACGTTCGGACGTTTATGTTATACGTTCGAGCGTTGAGACATAAATAAATTTAAAAAGTAGTACGTTCGGACGTTATAGGTAAACGTCCGAACTTACAAAGAAATAACATCTGAATGTAAAATAATACACATTTGAAAGTAGAAGCCTTAACGGCTATGTAATTAAAACGTCATATGTTTGAACGTCTTGGAGGAATGTTCAAATGTTACAACACAGAATGGTTAAGTCGACTCAGCCATTATTGAAATCTCCAAAATTAATCTACAACGTTCTAAATGCCGAAATGTCACCGTAGAAATGAAGTATACACTTCAAGAAACTTCTCTACGGTGACTATTTGGCCAATGACAGGCCGTGGTGGCCAGAAAATGGAGTTAAACATCCGACCACCACTTCGTCCGTTTTAAACAAAACCAAACCCAAATCTCAAGTAAAATACATATTATTTGAATAAAAAATGAATGTCTACCTTTTAGTGACGGTTGTGGCGGAGTTTGATGTCAGCGGCGACAGAGGAGTGACGGCGTGCAAATGGGAACGAAGTGTGTAATGGTGAAAATGTCGTTTTGTCGTTCTGTTTTGGGCTTATATACACGAAACATTTGAACGTAATTCTTAGTACGTTCGAACGTTTGTCTATTTATTTTCCAAAATATTGACTATAATATATTATATTATTAATATATGTTATATATTATAATGTATACTATAACATATAGCATACTATATATTATGTTATATTATAATATATATAGTATATTATATATATATTGTACTATATATATAGTATAGTATATATCTAATATTACTTAATATATATTATAATATAATATATAATATTATATATATATGATACATTATAAACTAATAAAAACAACATTAGAACCACAAGCTCTTATTATCAGGCCAAAACGATATACTTTATTTATTACAACTAGTATCCAAAATTTGATATAGGTGTACAAATTCCTAAAAAGATTAATTGGAATCAAAATACTTTCTCTAACGAATGACAATTAGATTCATTTTACGTTTGAAATTGTAATGCCCAAAACCCGGGTGGCTTGGAGAATTACTATCTGACACTTAAAAACATATTTCCCAACACAACTAAAATAAATCTCAAAAAATAACTTTATTAGCAAAACTCAATCTCATGTATTCTAAATAACCACATTGAAAACTCTACAAAGTCATCAACGCAGTAAAAATAAACTAATGAGTTCACAATCTCCTGATAGTCATAACAAACCAAACTAATAATTTCATGAGTCTAACTAAACCCGAGATATAATTAAATCTAAGAGACATTATAAGTAAATGACATCAGAATTAATTCTTCTAACATCTTCTCCTCAGCTTAAACATGCTCACCAATCTAATCCAGGTTCTCAGTTGGACTCTCCACATCATCTGAAAAATATTATGAAGATAGGGGATGAGTTATTAACAACTCAGTAAACAGAGGACATATGCTAGCGTGCAAACATGAGCATTTACAAAGTATAGCATGCAGAACAAAATATTTTCCAGAGTTATCATGCAGAATAGAACATATTTTCAAAAGTAACAGAGCGATGGTTTTAAGACAAGTAAAACCCCATAGTACTTTGGCATAACATAAACTGAGCATCATCATCACATCAAAACAGAGCATTTTACAGAGCAGAGACCATATTTCACTCCCGTGGTAGGGTTGTGCTATCCTGGTGGCCAAATAGGGTAGAGACAGAGGTGAAATCTTTCCCTTATTCTTCTTGGAGCCCCGAGTGTGCACACAGGAAAGACCACAATAAAACCACTTTGTTTCCAAAGTGGGTGCACTCAGAGACAGAGAAGTTGGTACCAACCCAAACAGAGTAGAGCATAACGGAGCAGAGCAGAGTAGAGATAGAGTCAGATACAAAATCAGTACATCATGCCAAAGGTTTTCAGATGCCATATCAAAACAGAACATAATACTAGAACATAACCAAGTCATTCTTAAATACTGAAAACAAAAGTTGGAGCATCTTTCTAAATAAATGCACAATTTTTTAGAATTCTCAAATATCGCTTTTTTTTTTCAGATTTCAGAAACATCATAACAAAATTTAGGTCATGTCTACACAATGCGTGTCAGAAAATAATTTTTCTTTTCCACACAGATTTCATGAGTATGCAAATAAACGATTGAGGTTGGTTTTGTTTTCCCAAGTTCTCATTTCATCACAAAATGTGCAAAGTTTTCAGAAAATCAACCTCAGTCTCAATATTTCGTGTAAAGCCTAGCATAGGAACCCCGCTTTTCAAAATTTTTCTAAAAAATGTCGAGTCAACTATAAATCGTCACCTATAAAAATAATCACATAATTTCCGTACGTTTTCAATCAATCACGGATTTCGATATTTAAGCCTAAGCTTCTAAAATAACCTATTTTAATTTCTCAAAACTTAAAACCCTCATAATCTCAAAATATATCATCACTTCCTAAAAATCACCAATATCCACCATGACCAACGTCAAACTCAAAAACACTAATATTTAAATCTGAAACAGCCAATAAATCTCATAGCATAAACAATCACACAGACAACTCCGTCATCTAATCCAACCGACCCCCTTACTCCTCGGACTCAGTCCTGCACAACCAACCAATTAATAGTAAATATAAGTTAGTATGAAAATACATTAAATCTCAAAAGTTCTTTAGGAAAATACTTACAATGCTATAATATAATTTTTGAAAGATCACGGAGATGCTAGAAATGGCGGCACAGCAACGGAATAGTGCAAAATGCACTGTGGCCGTGGGTCTCAAAAACTCACTTTTGAACGGGAACAAACCAAGACCCGAAATTGATAGTTGTGGTGGTGGTTGGCCGTGGGTGGCCGTGTAGAGGGCGGTTTAAGGCCAAAATGTTCAAAATGGAAATGTTGATGGTGGGGCTTCACCGGTGGCAGATCGGAGCTGGGGTTAAGTGCATTGGGTTGTTAGGAGGTCGAGGATCAAGTGGTGAAGAAATAGTGGGTTAAGTGCATTGGGTTGTTAGGAGGTCGAGGATCAAGTGGTGAAGAAATAGTTGGGTTGTTAGGACGAAAATTTTCGTCCCAAAATACCCTTTCTGTTTTAGTGGGTGATGCACAGCAGCATGCTGGGGAGGAGACGAAATCGCACGGGGAGAGGGGGTGCGGCGCACGGGAGAGGAGAGGAGAAATAAGGAGGAAAAAAAAGAAGAAAAAGAAGGAAGAGAAAAATAGGAGAAAAAGAAAAAGTGAGGGAAAGAAATGAGGTCCAACCCTCACATCTTGGGTCATAAAAATGATCCAACGGAAATGATTTCAAAACAGCAAGTAAAAATAAAATAATTCAAACGTAGTGATTAAAATGAACATAAATAATTAAATCCAACAATAAGTTAATTTAATATGAAAAGAAATTTAAATGCATTACAATAATTAATTTTAGGAAAGCACTTCAAAAATAATTTTCACAAAATTAAAAATCATAAAAAAAAAAATAACCAACTAAAAATCCAACAATTTTAAAACAAGAGAATAAATTTTGAATTAATAAAAATAATTCTTCAATAAAAATACAATAAAATACGGGATGTTACAAAAATTGTGAGTGCTATTTATATTTCTTCAAGTTTAGCAATATGTTTATACATGTTGTTGTGATTTTATGCTTACTCTTGAAATACTTGTGAGTATTGTTTGTGAATATTGTAAATAGTTTGTAAGTTTATGGTGTTCATTGATGAATTAATATGTGTAGAAATATTGTTGTGCGAATATTGTTGTTGTTGTGATATGGATTTGAAATATTGTGATTATTCTTTTTGAATTTTTATTGAATATGTTTAACAAGAAAATTATAAGTTTAGTATCTTAATTTAAGTAAAGATTAAAAACATTTAATATATAGCTAATACGAGAATTAATATTTAACATGGAGTAAGTATATATAATATATTCATACTAATTTACATAGAATAGGATTATTATTCAAATTATAAGTATAGTATAAAACTTAATTTTGCTTAAAAAAAGAAAAAAATGTATATAACTTAACTATATATAAAGTATAATATATACATACAATAATTATAATTGTGAATTACTTATTAAATATAAATAACTTATTCAATTAAGAATAACAATTAAAATGATACATTAGGAATAAGATGAGTATAAAACTTAATTTTAAAAAAAGAAAAATAATGTATATAACTTAACTATATATAAAGTATAATATATACATACAATAACTATAATTAATAATTACTTATTAAGTATAAATAACTCACTCAATTAAGTATAACAATTAAAATGATACATTAGGAATAAGATGAGTATAAAAATTAATTTTAAAAAAAGAAAAATAAAGTATATAACTTAAGTATATATGAAGTTTAATATATACATACAATAATTATAATTAATAATTACTTATTAAAACCTTTGAAGAAATTATATATAATAATTATAATAACAATTATATAATAAGAATAAAAATTACATAGGTATCAATTAACAATGTCCTAATATATATAATAACAATTAAATTATAATTGTGATGTGTTCGAGATAAAAAAAATTAATACTTCGTTAAATAATCTTCCATAGGTATCATTCTCCCTCATTGTGTACAAGACACGAAACTTGTTCACATAATCTTCCATCTCTCTTTAGTTTAACAATATAACACTACTTGAAGGTGACATTGTTAATTTAAACAACATGGAGATATTATTTGTATGATTTTTTGATATATGCGTGTGACATTCCATAAATACCCTTAGACTCGTTTGGGAATTAGTGTACATTTATGTGTCCACTGATTCTTGAATTGTCCAGTGTGGACAGTTTGGGATTATATTATCTATATTGCACATTTTTTTTACTCCTACTTTTCACATTTAATATGAAGTTTCGGTGTCTTCCTCTACTGTTCGTAGGGTCACAATCCCTCTATTTGAACGTGTATACTTGGAGAACTATGGGGAGGTACTGCCGAAATTTCTACTAACGTGGAAAGTAGTAGAGTGACAAGATTTGTGCAATATGGATAATATAATCTCGAATGGGATAGGACCAACTACCTTATCAAAAAAGTAACTTTGTATTGGAGCATGACATGCATGTGAATTTTCTATGTACGTGTTATTAATAGATAGATGTTTTTAGAAATGGATAAAAATTGGATGCGTTTGAGCGATAGACTTGGAAAGGATTACGTACCCTATGTGCGTGGAGTAAGAACTTTCATAGATTTTGCATGGGCCTCTGCTGATAGTCGTGGCTACATTAAGTGTCTATGTCGAGGGTGTAAAAATTTGTGTGCGATAGGGTTGGATGAAGTAGAAAGTCATATATTTGTGAATGGTTTGGATCTGGGGTATTCCCGATGGGTACTGCATGCTGAGCCGTATGAAAAGTCAGTAGTTGTATTGGTTGATCATCACAATTATTTGTGGCACATGGATGATGATTATGAGCAGGATGAGATGGAGGAGATGTTGGGTGACATTGGAGCGAGGATGTTTATGGATGAGGTTGACGACAATAGCTCAAGTGGCGGAGGGACTGATTGTGAAAATTTCGCTTCTATGTGGGAAGATGCAAAGCGCAAGCTTTATCTAGGCTGTACAAAACATTCAAAAATGTTGTTTATTGTGTGGTTGCTTCACATTAAGTCATTGTGTGGGATGTCGACGAAAGCAATAAACATGGTATTGGACTTATTTAACGAGGTGCTTTCGGAAGGGTCTGCATTGCCCAAGAACTTTTATGAAGCGAAACAGTTGAGAAATGAATTAGGATTTGAGTACAAGTCCATACATGCATGCAAGAATGATTGTGTTCTATTCTGGAAGTAGAATGAGGAGAAACAAGCATGTCCTGTATGCGGAGAGTCGAGGTGGAAGGGTAAGAAAAATGTGCCGGTTAAGGTATTGCGGTATTTTCCCTTGAGACCTAGGTTGCAAAGACTATATATGTGTAAAAAAACAACTCACGATATGAGGTGGCACGAGGAGAAAAGAGTTAAGGACGATGCATATATGAGGCACCCAGCAAGTTCACATGCATGACAGTCTTTCGATAATCAATACCCAGAGTTTGGGATAGAACCTCTGAATGTGCTCCTGGGACTGACAATCGATGGATTCAATCCTTTTGGAAATATGAGTACAAGTTATAGCACTTGGCCCATAGTGTTGATTCCGTACAATCTTCCACCATGGAGGTGCATGAAGGCGCCCAACTTTTTGTTAACTTTACTTATTCCTGGCCTGAGATCACCTGGGAATGACATTGATGTATTCATGCATCTATTGATTGAATAGCTGAAAGAGTTATGGGAAACAGGCATTAGAACTTATGATGCATCAACGTCGACATCTTTTCAGATGCATGCTGCGGTAATGTGGACCATAAATGACTTCCCGGCATATGAGAATCTTTTCGGTTGGAGTACGAAAAGGAAGTTAGCGTGTTCGACTTGTAATAAAGAAACTGCTAGTGAGTGGTTAAAATATTCTCAGAAATTGTGTTTCATAGGTCATCGACGTTATCTACCAGCAAATCATGCATGGAGAAGAGAATGTGATAAGTTTGATGAGAATAGAGGATAGAATTGTACCAAAAGAGTTTTCTGGGGAAGAGATAGTGGAACAATTGGTACATGTTAGAGCAAATAATTTTGGCAAAGGCTGGGGAAAGAACAAGAGAAAACGAGGTACGACAGAATTGAATTGGACAAAGCGTAGTATTTTTTTTTTATTTGCCGTATTGGCCATCTTGCATGTTGCGACATAGTTTGGATGTAATGCACATAGAGAAAAATATTTGTGATAATATACTGGGTACGTTGATGAACATTAACAAAAAGACGAAAGACATGATCAAGACGATAAAAGATCTTGGGAGAATGAGAATTAAACATAATCTACATTTGCGGGTGGAAGGCAATAGGGCGGTCATGCTGCATGTATGTTTTATGATGACGAAGAAGGAAATGATGGACTTCTGCAAATGGTTGCAAGGTGTGAAGTTGCTAGATGGTTATGCTTCAAATATTGGTAGATGCGTGAGTCTTGATGACTTGAAAATCAGTGGATTGAAAAGTCATGACTGTCACGTACTTTTGCAGAAGTTATTGCCTATGGAAATTCGTGGGAAGCTGACATCTAATGTATGTGTCGCCATATCCGAACTCTGTATGTTTTTTAAGAATTTGTGCGCTCGGGTAGTAAATCGAGATATGTTGCAGAAATTAGAAAAAGATATTGCTACTATACTATGTAAATTCGAGCAGATCTTTCTACTATCATTTTTTGATGTCATGGTCCATTTAGTAATACATTTACCGTGAGAGGTACTGTTGGGCGGACCGGTGCAGTTTCGTTGGATGTATCCAGCTGAAAGATATTTGGGTTGACTAAAGCGCACTGTTGGGAATAAAGCCAGAGCTAAGGGTTCAATAGTTGAAAGACATTTTGCTCTCTATATCTTCGTGGTGTTGAGACACGATTTAATCGTCAAGAGCGAAATGCTGATCTTGCTGCTCCACCTCCTTGTGAGCTATCAGTGTTTTCCCAGAATGTACGACCCTTGGGTGCACAAACAGGTTACGATTTAATTGATGGAAAGTTAGGTAAAGTGCAATGGTATGTGCTAAATAATTGTCGGGAGATTGATGATTATCTCAGGTATGTCGTTCCATAGTTTGTATAATTATAGGTTTTTTCAAGTTTAACTATAACTGTTGTGCTCAAAATATACATCTTTTGGATTTATCTATAACAGTGAGCACATGGACAAACTTAGGACGGAAGGCATAGAAAATATAGAGGCAAAACACGAGGAAGAATTTCCTGGATGGTTTGAAGAACGTGTATGAAATAAAATTATATATATGTTATATTTTGAAACTTTTAACTCTGGGTAACTCTTAAATATTATATACTATTTCCATTGTTAGATTTTGGAACAACGTGCTCGTGATCCCGGATCAATTTCTTCTGAATTATATGCACTAGCCCGTGGTCCCTCAAATAGAGCACTTCGATACACTGCATGCACGGTTCGAGGTTATAGATTTCATACTCTGGACTGTGAACGTAATAGAAAGACTCAAAACTCTGGTGTATTGGTCGAGGGGAGTCATGGAACAGATGATATTGACTATTATGGTGTCATACGTGATATTATCATATTGAAATATTTGGGTGGGTCTGTAACATATGTCTTTAAATGTGATTGGTGGGATCTAGGCGGTGGTTGAGTTTCAATACATAGGGATAATCACTTTACGAGTGTCAATACTGCATCTAAATGGTACAAAGATGATCCATTTGTATTGGCTTGTCAAGCTACCCAAGTCTATTACTTGATTGATCCAATGAAAAGTGTTGATGAAGATAGTGGACAGATAACTTGGCAAGTCGTATAAAAATTTGTCCCTCGAAATATATATGAAGCAAGAACGAGTGCAGAGCACGAGAATAGTGGAGATAAAGATGATACTCCGATTGTGAAGGCATAGCAGGAAGATGGAGAGGGTATTAACTTGTTTGTTGACCTCGGTGCACTTGAGTTGCTCCCCTTGTGTAGAGATGATGTCCCACCCGTCCATCTCGACCCGTCTGTATTAAATGATCATTCAATCCAAGTAAGTAAGGAGTAAGAAGAAGAAGAAGAAGTGTCAGAAGACGAATCAGAATCCAGCGAGGAGGCGGATAAGGAGGATGAAGAAGAGGTGCATGATGATGATGAAGATGTTATTGAGGGAGATTCTGAAACAAGCACAGAAAATATATCTGAAGATGAAGAATAAAAGTACTAAATATTTTATTCATATAGGTGACTATAAAATATCTTTAATTTTTATAATTTCTTCTAATTAATTTTCTTTGATATTATTAATTCTCTTCAAGAATGCTGCCAAAATGACAACGAAGAAATGTGCCTCCGCCAAGTCCAAGTCCCGAACACATTGAGTACTCTCCACTCGAGGAATCCAGTCCTGAAGATCAAGTTAACACGGAAGAGAATAACAGTCGGTCGACACCTACCAGAAAGGAAATATTGTCGTTGATAATTAATTATATAGCTAATATTTTTGTCTCAATAACTATATAACTATAATTATACTATCTATTATCATGTAGTTGATGCATCTGTACGTCGCGGCCGTGGCTATACACGTGGCATCTTTCTTGAGGAAAGTAAAAAGCACGGAAAACTCAAGATCACCATTCTTGATAATTCCACTGCAGGACTAGATGATAGTGCAGTAGCGCTTTCCTCTTATATTGGCACAGTAGTTCGAGCTTATACACCATTTTATGTGCGCTCATGGCGAGATGTTCCGAATGAGATTAAGGAGCACATTCGAATTCATGTGCTGGTGAGTTTACTTTGAGAGTATATTTTTTTTCACCTAGATTAGTATATTATATTTTTGACCTGATTCACTTGTTAGGATGAATTCAACCTCGACTTTGGCCGTACCGAGGATTTGAGAACCGTGAATGAATTGATGGCTACACTATTCCGACGTCACAAGGGACGATGTCATGACCACTTCAAGAAGTTTGAGACGTTGGAAGAGGCTGCGCAGTCTCCTTTCTAGCAGATGAAGTTAGATGATTGGAGAAAATGTTGTGATCTTTTTGCATCTCCAGATTATCAGGTATTTTACATTTATATCTTTTAATTATTTGCAGTCATATTCGTTCTATATATTATATGTATATATATTACAATTTTTATTCTTAATATATTTTGTAGCACTTGAGTTCTACAAATGCACATAATAGATCCGCTCTGACTGTCCACCATCGTGTCGGTTCAAGGTCATTTCAACATCTTGCTGAAAAAATGGTAATTAAAAAATTATAGAATTCATTTATTTTTCTGATATTCTTTTATTTAAGTACTAACATTATCTTTTTAAAATTGCGTATGTCACTTTGTTAGAAATGTGATGATCCTGAAAAGTTTTCTCTCATTCATGTCTATGTTGCTGCTTACACTAATAAGTATAATGAGTGGATGGATCCTGTCGCTGTAGATAATTATGTAAGCAGTGTTAATTTTGTTAAATAAATTATGTAACATGTGAATAATTTATTTTTTATTTATATTTCTTTTAATACGTTACTTATTAATGATCATTACCTTTAAAATTGCTGGAAAAAATGAAGGAGATGCAGTCGACTTCTGGGGAATCCTCCCCTAGTGACATAGACATATTCACGCAAGTGCTCGGGTCGCAGTCTAGTATGGCAAGAGGTTTGGGACAATTAATTAAGCATAGATGTTCATCCTCCTCAACCTCATCGACTTCATAAATTAATAATCTTACTAAAGATTTAGAAGCTACACGGCGTGAGAATGAGTATATGAGGTCGAGACAGCAAGAGTTAGAGTCTCTCTTAGAACGACAGTCTCATTTAGAGATGCGTTCGTAGGACCAACAGAGCGACCAAGAGGAAAGAATACGCAATGAAGTCCAAGAGCAAGTGCAACGGGAGATGATGGTGCAAATAGAGCGTGTTATATCGTTGCAACAGAATCGCGGTGGGCGAGGGAAAAAGAAGAAATAAATTTTATCAGTATTTGTGGCAAGTTTTCATATCTAATTTTAATATTTTATAAGAGATTGTTACTTGTTAATTGATGGTATGTAATATGATACAATTGGTATGTTTTTAAATTTTATGAAATTAGTATTTCTGATCTGTACATTCGAATGTAAATTTAAATCGTTCGAACGTTGGTTCACATTCGAACCAACATTCGAACATGAATACATAAAATTGGATAGTAACATTCGAACATAGGCCTATATGTTCGAACATACTCACGCTCAAATGAACAAATCGTTCGAACGATTAAACAATTAACATTCGAATAAAGCTCCGAACGTACCAATTGCATTCGAACGCTCCTTCGTTTACATTCGAAATAACGTCCGAACATTACACCCCTTAACGCTCGAACAAAAATTTGAACGTTTATTACAATGAACGTTCGGACGCATAAACGTTCAAACGTAAATATGATACATTCGAACTTTAATCAACGAACATCAAATTCTCTCATTCGAACGCCAATTGGTCGGGTTGCCATTCGAACGTTCAATTTGACGTTCGAACATTACTTTCTGTGACAGTTCTCAACGATCACAAAAAGATAACGTTTAAACGTTCAACCAAACGGAACACCTCCAACCGTCACTAATTTTAGTGACAGTTTTCTGTGACGCACATTAGGTGACAGTTTCATACCGTTACCAAATATCTTTAGTGACGTTTTCGCAATTTTTGGTGACGGTTTTGTCACAAAAGATAAATTGTGTTGTAGTCCTGTCACGTAGAGTACGGTTGAACGTGAATGCAACCTACTAATATTCGAACATTACTTTTCCTAACATTCGATCATATTAGTTCGGACATTCATAAATACGTTCACCTGTATTCCTTGTTCAAACATTTGAAATGTGGCATCAGAATTTTAAATTCCTTGTTCAGAAGTTAGATGGATACATTCGCATGTATCCTTCGTCTGACTGTTTGAAATGTGAAGTTCGAATGATAGAATAATTTAAGTCTGAATGTCCGCTTATCATTAGTTCAGCTGTCCATGGATACGTTTGCACATTCGTGAACTTTAAATGTTTGAACGTAATATTGTACGTGTGAATGTTGTTTCAAACGTGTGAGGTTTACATTTGAGCGTAAAGTCAATCAGAATTAATAAATTGATAAAATTAAATATCACACTAATTAAATTTAAATTATATCATAAACATATAAAATAAAATTTACTAGATAACATCTTGCTTCAAACATAGCATCAAGTTCATTTATTCTTGTTTCCCTGACCACAGCGATTCTGCTGCTAGGCCATAACACGTTCCATCCGGACCAACATCTCCCGCTGTAGTTGTTCTTGAACTTCAACGAGTATTCTTCCCTCATGGTCTCTTTGCTACTCCTATAGATGCGTCTCTAAACTTGACTATTCAGAGAAGAGATCCTCTAACTCTTTTTGTCTCGACTTCATTTGCTCAATCTCTTGGCAAGCAGCTTCCAAATCTTTGGTAAGATTATTCACTTTTGAACCCAAGGTCGTGGAAGATGAACTCACATGCTTGAAGGAACGTCCAAGCCCTCTAACAAAACAAGACTTGATCCCAAAGATCTGGTAAAAATGTCGGTGTCACTGGGAGTAGATTCCTTAGAGGCAAACTACAGCTCAATCATTTTCTCCTACAAGAATTGTAAAAACTACAATAAATAACAAACAAATAAAAAATAGTAAAAAAACTTGCAAAACAAATGATATCTATAATGGCATAATGCAATGCTTTGTTGTTGGTTTTGACTAACATAATTATATCTAGCTATAGGATCACTCCACTTGTAGTTGGCATTAGTATAGGTTGTACCATACACATTATGAGAGTACCCACAATTTTGATAAAATGCACCATTCAAAATCATGTATGCTTGTGTTGCATTTATAAATAATTTACGTACGATATGATAACTATAGATGTAACACTATGCCATAAATTCAATAGATGAATTTCTTTAGGCTTTAGGAATTTCATGAAAATCCTAGAAATGTCTCACTAATTGAGCAATCACGTAAATTTTAATCTGTCAGCATAATTAGTTTCTTACTCAATCTAGTGACAAAAATGCGGTTTCATTTATTTGAGGCACTTAAGAGTTTGAGACTGAGAAATGGTTTGTGTCATTAGTTTTAGATGAATATGTAGGATTCTTTGGTGCAATAATATGTTTTTCATTTTTTGGAGCAAAGTTGTTTGAAAATGGATTTTGATTTAATTGAGGCACTTAGGATTTGAAATTTGCGAAAATAATTGCATGATTAGGTTTTTAGCATTATTTAAGATTTTATGCTACAATGTTATTTTTGCCATTTTCGAAGTGAATAGAAACTTCTGTGATAGAGTGTTGTACTCAGTCCAATCAATTTTCAAATCATAGTGTGAATTGTCCAAATTAGTCTATAGAAGTTTTATTTGGACATTTGACAAGAATTTAGCCACACTAGGTGAATAGTATAGAACACTTGGCACCAAGAATAACTATGAGATGTAAATGTGGAGGAAATGAAGGAAAATCAAGCATGGTCATCATGCCACCTAAGCTAAACACTATTTCATCCAACCATTCATTTTCGTGACAAAATAAATAGGATTTCAACCCTAGTGAAACCCCAAATCTTTGAGATCCAATTAAAACCCAAAAACCTTGGTAAAAATTGAGACCCTAAAAGGTTTTCCCAAACCCCAAATGGCTATCGAAACTTGAAATGTTGGTTAATTTTAGCTTAGTATTTAATCACTTGATTAAATCACTTCTATATGCTATTAACCATTCAAATTCATGTCATTACACCCCTATTTATTCTTTTTATACCTTGGTAAGTTTATTGGACCAATAAACTTTGGCTTTGGGCTTGTTAGAAACTAAAACCCCAAACCAAACCCTTTTGAAACCCTAAATGAGGCCCAATTGGTTTAGGCTCATTAAGGCCCATAGAAAAGCTCAACCCAAGCATGGCTTCTTGAGGAAGTTTGCCCCACTGCCCTAGGGGTACTTTCACTGTCCATATTAGCCCACATGGTGGTTGATGGGAGGTCAATCAACTGCCTCAACACCACCATTCACAAAGAAGCTTCATTGGTTGAAAACCATGTGTTGTTGCCCACGCTTTTACCCATGGTTTTAGCTGACAAAATACAATCAAATGGTCACCCTTACATTTCCTCTCAGCCCTCCAGCCTTACATAATTCTTCCATGGCTTGTACTTCATGGTTTTGTCACTTTCACTTTGCTTTCTTGGAGAGAACTCTAGAGGAGACTTAAAACAGTGTTTCTGTCCATCTTGCTTGATTTCTTTGAAACGTTTGTAAGTTGATTCTCACAAAACTACCTGCATATAAGCTTTTCTCCTTTGAGTCTAGTTTCCATTGATATATTTTACATGATTTTCATAGAAGTTTGATTAATGAAAAGTTTGTTTAATCTTGCAAAGGTCTTACTAGGCGATAGTCTGGATGCTGTGTGAAATGTGATTTAAGTGATGAAGTTTTTGGCAAGATCTTGGTTTGATCATTTTATGGTTTAGAATTCACATGCTAACATGCAAGTTTGATTTGGATTTGTTGCATGTTAAGAGTTTTTATGAAGAGTTTTACACGATTTTAGAAAGTTGAAAACTAGAGGTGTAAAAATAGTGTATGCTTTGAGAAAGTATTGATCTTTTGTTATGGAAGCATGATCTTCATGTTATGGATGCATGGTTTTCATATTCACATACGTTGATATTAGGACTTTGATCTATATGTTAGGAAGTTATTGTTGGAGAATAATGGTCTTGATCTTGATGAAATGAATTTTTAGTCTCACTGGTTGCTTTGTCTTTTAATGCAAATTTTTGCCATGAGATCTTCGGTTTGATGCTTAGATCAAGTTTAGAACTTGCAAATGAGGTATATCATGTTATTTATTGAAAATGTATTTCATGATAAACTTGAATTTAGTAGGTTTGATCTAAAAACCCAAGCATGTGTTACTAGGTTTTGAAGTTAGTGTGCAAGTTGATTGTGTTGAGAGATGTTTTGGGAATTTTGTAGTCTGATTTTTTTTAATGAGCATTTTATTTCTTAGGATTGACTTATAAACATGTTAAAAGTATGTTGATGGAGTTTCAGAGTCTAGGGAGTTTATTGGTAAGGAAATAATCCAATTTCATTAAATAGTTGTTCTAAGTCCTGGTGTTTTAACATATTCCTGTCATAAGGAGTTTGTGATTTTTGAAGTGTATATTTTATGGTCTTAGCATGCTTGTAAATTATAGGATATGATTTTTATGTGTTGTATAAATCGATTTTAGAATGAAAGTGGGAGTTTGAAGGAATTGCAACAAAAATCTAGGATTTTAGCCCTAAAATGTTTTGGCCTAGACATAGTTCTTATAGTTGTGTTATGTTTTGAATTTTTTTTTTTACTAGGTATTTGGATTTAGGATAAAATTTACATGAGAAATGTAAATTTTAGTGAGTTTCGGAGTTAGGATGCAAAGTCCTTAATTTAGGGGTAAAATGGTCATTTTCTCACAAATAGAGGGGTAAAATGGTAATTACAAGTCAGTGATTTTATGTTTTTAAATATCTTAGTGAGAAGTTTCTATCCCTTAGAAATATCTCATTTCAATTCACGTTATTTCACACTACTTTTTGTCACGCTACAGTCATTGTAATTGCATAAAGCATGAGGTTATTTACAAAAAATCAACTCATTTGAACTTAGATGGGATAAATCTCTTGGGTCCAGTAGTTATCTCTCAGCTGGTGGAGGATAAATAACTCTTAAGGTGAAAGGTGTTTCGTGAAGCCTTGAGTTTCTTGATACGGTATCACATTTGGGCAATTAACTGAGGGAGATAAAGCATGAGATTTATTTGTGATGAAGTTTCAAAGAAAGAGGAAAGTGAATTCTTATAGGGGTGCATCGACATGTGCATTCGTTTACATATTTTTTTTATTAGTACTGGGTGTCTAGGAACAAAGTCCCGACTAATCTCGAGGGTGCACAAGCCCTCGGTAAGGAGTTTTTTGTAAAGTACACATTGGGTAATTCAAGAGAAAAATCTCCCAGGCCAATAGTCCCTAGAGATTGTTTGTACCTAAGGGGATTTGAACCTCAGACTTGGGGGAAGCATACCCCCAAGCCCAAGGCCTTTACCACTTGAGCCAACCCCTTGGGGTTGCATTCATTTACATATTATTCTTGTTGTTAATATCTGTCATTGCATATTTTTGTCGAACATTTGTTCTTGGGCTTACTTATGGAGATTTATATAATCTCACTTTGGTAGTCCCATTACGGTTCTCACTCCTCAAAACTATAGATTATGTTACAAAGCTGGATGAGCAATTTCAAGAAGAGGAGTAAACAAGTTTTGAAGAGTTGGATTAGAGTAGTCGTTGCAGTTGGAGTTGTGTATTTTGTGGAGATGTGATTGTGTATATTTTGTAAATAGATGGTAATGCTTAAGTTAATACGTATAGGTTGTAATGTGAGTACTTTATGATGGAAATGCTTTGGTTTAAGACATATGATCTTAATTATAAATATTTTGTGGTGACAATATAATATGTAAATTGGGATATATTTTATCTGGAACAAGTTTTTGATTACAACATATTGTTATAACATGCTAAGTTCATATATTTTGATTATCATTAACATAGGAGTGTGTAACCATTTTTGGATATCCTGACACCTTGATCTCCATCAATTCCCAAGTGGGGGCTCAAGGTGTTACACCACAAAAGAGAACAAATAAATATACAATATGCATAGTTAAAAGTTGTTGCGTTCCCATCATTCACCTCAAGATTGTTTGCTTTTAATGGTCTAATTGGTATGGGACCTACCCTGATGAAGTTCAACAATTGACATGAGGAGATGATAAATTGGATTATTTTTATGGGATTTCCAGGACAATTGCTGTGAGGACTACATTGAAGCAAGAGAAGAGACCCCTTCTTGCAGGCAAGTTGCCATGGAAGATATGGAAACGGTCAAGAAAAGTGTAGTTAGTCCAAAGGATAGGACGAACTGCACTATGTAGAAAGCCTGACAAGGATGATTCAACATCAGACAACCAAGGAAGGTTCGTCCGACAACAAGCAAAGAAAATGCAACTAGGCAAAAAACATGCAACCAAACATAGAGTAAGACAAGCAGCATGTTGTAGAAAGTTTGGTTGACACATCTTAGCACTGGGTGATAGAGGACTTTTCACCAGTGCTAGGAGAGTTAGCACTATGCTAACGGTACAAAGGCAACAATGAAGACTGCTCGTTGTACAAGGACAAGCAACGGTCAAGGACAAAACCAATATGGACTCGAGAACTATTCAGAATAATGAAGAGATGGCTAGAAGGCGGCAGGTATCGTATGCAGATTGTGTCGTACGTTATGTCCATCCAAGACATAACGACTGGAGTTGAATCTGCAAAAGAAAAATATTACGGACCTACAGACTGTATCGCCTGATCTTAAAGGTATTATCTAGCGCTGCGTGGGAGACCCAAGGCAAGCCGCAGGAATGTGCGTGCCTTGTCTTATCAATCACTTGGTCTCTAAAATTCTTTAAGTCCATAGGATAAATGGACGATCAAGATCAAAAGGTCCCTGTTCAAGCACATCTAGAGTCAAAAAAACGTCAGAATGACACCTAATGGTCTTGCCTTTAAAATTGCATTAGACAAGGGCAAATCTTAATTTTGAGATCGTAAAGTAATTGATCTTCTTTGAAGTCGGAGTCTTAAAAAGAAAGTAAGTGACTACAAAGGAAAAGACAAGAGAAGTAACTATAGTACCACCATAGTATTCTAAATATTGTTCAGGTAGTTTAACTTTTAAGACCGTACTAAGAATGTGGGGTGAATGTTTGTTTGTATGTTATAAGGATAGGCATTGTATATTCTATAACTCTCCCCCTTTCCTACATGAAAAACTAATATACTTCTTTTTTATTATGTTTATGGGTTTTCTATACACTACAATTTTGAGATAATGAGTTTGAATGGTATGAATTGGTGATGAATGTGATTTCCTGGTGCGTGAGTCTTGTCGTAGGTCAATCATCATGGACGGTTAGAGTAATTCCCTTCATCATTCCTACGGCACGTTGCCTCAAGTTTCGTATAGGGAGATGAAGTCCTTGTGATGATTGGGGTGGAACACTTTTGTATTGCCCTCACTTGATAAATGGGTACAGAGATTCCTTGATAATATCATATGTGGTGTCTTCGAGTTGGTTGACCAGGTTGAGTGATTCTTTATGTCAGATGGTTTAAAACAAGTGAATTAGTTTGCACGTTGACTGGATAGAGTGATTCCCTGCGTCGAACAGTGGTGTAATTCCTTGCTTAGCATTTATACGACGAGATAAAATAAGCTTTATGGGTTTTGATAATAGGGTGGATCCTCGCCTCTGTGGTAAATATATATACTTGAGATTTGCTCAGTGAATGATTCCTCGACATGCTCATATACTTATGTTTTATTCAGAGGGTGATTCATTACCATAACGATGAAGACATGTGTTTATGCTCAAAGGGTGATGTAATGCCTATCCTTGTGGTGGGACTTTCGAAAATAGTTATAGAAATAAGATTGGAATTATTGAACTTTTTCAGACTTTTTCTTTCCTCCCCAGGATATAAAAGATTATGTAGTTACAAATTGAAATCTGCTTTATAAGTCTAAAATAGAGTTTTGTAGTGGAATTTATTTAATTAAAAATATAAAGTCATTTTACAGACATGAGTTTATACGTTACATAAAATGCTTAGGCTTCTGTCACTTTTACCTCGGGCCATGTCGATCCTGATGTTTCGTCTTCATTTCATTCCTGAGTGGGGCACACATAAAAATAAAATGAGTCGAATACTCAGTAAGCATTACTTTATACTGTAAAAATATACTAACATAGGTTTCCATTAATGCATTTATCACTCATCTGCATACCTTATATAAACATTTTCTTTCTTTGAAAATATTACAAGGTGGGGTTTTTCTTTATAAAGGTTTTTATTCCTCATAAAAATATTTCCTAGCTTGCACATTCATAAGAACTAAAACGTTTCATACATCCGATTACTCTTATCATTTTTCTTCTGGCTGATACACATTGTTATACCTCGTGTGTTAGGGTAAGTAGTCTTTTGGACCTGATTTCTCCCATGGCCACAGTTTGAGAATCCCTTAATCAGGGGGTAGCATTGGGTGTACTGGCAGTACTACTTACCTGGCATTGCATTCTACCCCTCATTTGGTACCATCATTCATTCAGTCATGGCCGTTACATAGCTTCATACATTAAAACATTCATTCATTTCCTTTCCTTTCGTTCCTTTCCATTTGATTCTTTTCACTCATCAGTTCATTTCATTTCATAAAACAACATTTAATAACATGAAGCATAAAACCTCATCATTTCATTTCAGGGAACATAAATATAATAAGTACTACTTATAACGTCCATTCACATGCATACTGCTATTATTGCGGTTCATAAAATGGATTTGCCAAAGAAAGCCATTACATACATTTACTTTAAAATTTTAATACCTTAGCGTGCTTTCATAAGACAATCTTTCATATCTAAGAAAATATTTTCCTATGGTTTCATTGCACAAAGAAAACATTTTTCTTATGAAAGCATTTCATTTAAGCTTCTAAAGAAAAACATTTCATTTTCATTCTCATAAAATTTAATATTCTTTTACAAGAGAATATTAAACTTGGAACTTAAATAATAAAATTCCTTTGAACTCTGCCTTTCCTTCCACGTGGTCTTGTCCTTCAAGTGCTTCTTTACTTAAACTTCCGTCACTTAGACTAGTCATTGTTCAAATAATCTCCTTCAACTATTTACTTGCATACTTTTCCATAAAATTCCTAATTGTACAAACTTACACCTTTAGTTATTCATGACACCCTTTCATTTCACTTATATTAGTCATCATTCAATCATTGAATCATAACCATTTTCGTAAATCCTAAGTCAAAACTATGAATATAAAAGCCTAACTTCATTTCTAACTAATAAAGTGAGCTCATATGCTTCACTTTAACCTCCAAAGCATCACTCAACAAACCTTACAAATTAGTCTCACTTCACCATTAGATCCAAACTAGAAATACAATACCCATCTTCCATACATATACAATACAATCCAACATTAACTCAAATCCCCATTCACTTCCTCACCTAGAAACATATTACACAATCCAGACCAAACATACATATACAATCCACCAAACATACACGTGTCATACCCCTTTATCATGTAAGGTCAACATACAATCCATCTAAGTATTCACTTGTTCTTAGAAGCTCCATCGATAAATAACACATTCAAGGTACACAAATTTCTCCAATATACTCATCCAATCAATTTACACATATAACTTACCCTCTTTATCACCTAAGATCAACATAAAATCTATTTAAAACACTCATTTATTTTTTACAAGCTTCATCCACACAAACACACATACTCCATAACAAATTACCAATCCATACATCACTTCCATATAATTTATCATAACCAACTTATTAATGTACAAAATCTATCCAATATTTCAAGAGTATCCTTATGCAACTATTTAATTTACTCAATAGCATTCATACATCTCCAAAATGCTTCCATCTTACAACTATATATCATAAACACTTTACACAAACATAAAATGTAAGGAAGCCCTTCAAACACAGTTTGTTCATTGCATAATCATACAATAATCTGAAAATGTTCTGGAAACCGATACACATAGTCATAATCAATCTATCATCCAACTTCAACATAAATCCACCACACAACCATATAGTCTTACAACTTCATCCATACAGACATCACATATATTATATACAATTCTACCCATTTAAAAACCAACATCATTATCATGCTTTTCAAGCTTCATTGCAACTCCATCAATTAATTCCAACACTAAAAGACACACCATCTCAATCCAAACTCCATACATTCATGTCCAACATCTCAATACAATTAAATCATGTGGCATAGTCCAAAGTCAATGATAGTTATACAATTACAAACCATTTACATACTCAAATATTAAGTACAAGTGAAGCCAAAGATTAAACTTAAAATCTATCCATTGCATACAATAAACCCCATTAAAACTAACACATCCAATATATAAAATCTGTCCAATATGTAGAAACCAACAAATCACCATGCTTCACTACCATTGTCCATGCATAATACACCCAACATATTCAAATCTGCAAATTCTTGGACCTCATGGCCCTCATATAACATCAAATCTATAAACCGTTGTATTTAAGTAAAGTCTAACTAACTCTTCAATTAAATCAATATACACACATGAGTTAACTCCATTATCCATTTAAACTCGATATCTAACAAACCTAAATAATCACATAGCTTCACAAATCTCAAACCAATATAATCATCGACATATACATGGCTTCCAATTTTCACTAGTTGATTTAATACATGACACACTTCAATACTTAGCACCCATTCACATCAGTCCACTTCACACTCTCATATACATAACTCAATTTATAAGGCATATCAACATGATTGCTGCTCATGTAATCCAATCCAACATAAATATACAAATTTTATCCATCTAAAACTTAAGTTCACCATAATCCATTACACAAAATATAATCATATAAACTTCATATTACATTCAATATGCATAAAATCTATCTAACCAACATTTACAAACACTTTACTCAATTTATAAGCCTCTTTAAATTACATACATATTTCCAACTTACTATCCAACACAAACACACATACTCTATGTCAAGCTCCTAATCAATATATCACTTCCTCATTTTTCATCATAAGCAACATATTCAATACAACAAATATGTCCAATTCTTCTAAGAGTATCCTTATACAAGTTTTATGCTACTTAATAGCATTCATACTATAACACCCCGCTCCTTCTTTTTCTAAGCAAATTCTACTGTGAGTCTCGTTATGCATGCCAAACCTCAATGGCGTGGTTCTAAAGATATTATGTGATTTCTAAAGTACGCCCAATGTTTTAAATGCATTGAAAATATTTATATGGGGTATTTCCAGCGTTATTGAACTAAGTTTGATTTTAAATAAGAAAATTATAATATTTTTGAAGAGCTCCAAAAATATTATAATTGTAAGATCTCATTTTAATATCATTTATTAAAACGATTTCAGTTATTTAAAATATTATGAGATTTAAATTATGTTGAAAACTCTAATTAATTAAATGGTTTTATTCTCTTAAAGATATTAAATAAGACTTCATCATTTTATTAATGATGAAGGAATATTATTTTATAAACTAAAGTTTAGTTTAAATAATATTCTACCTTAATTCCTTTAAGTGCTTTTAATTAAGTTAATGTTTGCGCATTTTCAAATCAGTGTTTTAATTCCCCACTGTTAGATCGTTTTGAGAATCCCAAGATAAAGGGATTAGGATTAAAACCCAGACCTCTCTCTTTCTCCCTCACTTTTCCTTCCCTCTCTCTCTCCTCCCTCTCCCCCAACGTACACCTCATGCTTCTCTCCCTTTCACCGATTGTCTCCTCAACCCAGCCTGGCGCCATCGCAAGCCACTCGGCCTCACTGCCACCACCATCAGAGTCCTCCCACGCCGGTGAGCTTCCACCATCGAGGCCAGCTTCTACCTCATAGCCGTCCTCCCCTACGCACGCCTGTAGAAACCCACGCACTGCCTCACCGTGCGCAGACCCTAACGCCTTAGTACGTGGCCACCCACGACCACTGCCCACCACCATGAGCTTCCCCTTCCCTCCCCCTTCCTCCTCCCTTGACCTGAAGCCCATAGTCATCCCTCGCACGCACGGGCTTTTCCCCCCTCACGCATTGGTTTATCACCCCTTGCGCCATAGTACGTTGCTACCTTGGCCACCTCATCACCACTAGAGCCTCCTTTGGCCACCAACGACCTCCCCTAGCCACCCCATGTCCAACCTAGCCACCTAGCTCCCCCACTCTCTCTCTCTCTCACAAGCCGTTCCTCTGCCCCAAGCTAGATGCACCGCCTCCAGCCACCGTGGTGCCATCCCAACTCCACCGCACCTCCCTCAGCTCCTCCATGGCCAGCCATGACTAGCCAAGCTCCCCCTACATTTCCATAGTTTGAGACACGGGTTTCCAACGGCTCTGCCATTTTCTACCACCCCAACCACCATGAAGACCACCCTCAGCCTCCCTTGGCCTTCTTTAGCCTAGCCCTAAGCCCAAACCGCCACTTTATGTGGTGGACAGCCACCATACATGGTGGACAGCTACTGTCATGGGTTAGCCGCCACGTACGACCATTCCGACGTCATCGACTGTGATGATCAGAGAGCAACGCACAAGTTATCCCGATGATGGTATAACCCTCTATCCCTCGTTATTTATGTAACCAAAGGTATACGTATGTACAACCTTCCTTAGCAGCCCCTTTTTACGTAACCAAAGTATTAATTATACGCATGTAAATGGATGACTATATACAGTAGCTATTGTATGTATTTTTGTAATACCCTGCTCCTTCCTTCTTACATACGTTTCTTTTTTCTGACGTATGTTTCATCTTTATGACGTAAGCAAATCCCGAAGGCAGAGATTATGTGATCATCTGCCCTTCTCACTAGCGACTGCAAGCCACGTTATGCATGTCTCGCCAGATGGTGTGTCTCGAAAGATATCGTGTGACTTCTAGGGCACGCCCAGTGTTTTAAATATGCTGGAAATAATTATAAGGAGTATTTCCATTGTTATTGAATTAAGATTTGATCTTAAATACGACAATCATAGTATTCTTGAAGAGCTCCAAAAATATTATAATTGCCAGAAATCATTTTAATATTATTATTAAAATGATTTCAATTATTTAAGATATTATGAGATTTAAACTATGTTGAAAGCTTTTAGTAATCAAATGATTTTATTCTTTTTAAAATGTTAAGTGAGACTTCATCATTTTATTAATGATGAAGAATATTATTTTATAAACTAAAGTTAGTTTAAAATAATATTCTACCTTAATTATTCTAAGCGCTTTTAATTAAGTTAACGTTTACGCATTTTCAAATCAGTGTTTTAATCCCTTGTCGTTAGATCGTTGTGTAGATCCCCAGACGAAAAGACTGGGTTAAATACCCAGACCCCCTCTCTTTCTCCCTCATTTCCCACAGCCCCCTCTCTCTCTCCTCCCTCTCTCCTTTGGCGTACATAGTACGCAGCGTGCGTCTCCCACGCCGAAGCTTCCAACGGACAACCCGGTGCCACCGTGCGTCGCTAGTCCTCACCGCCGGCACCACCAGCTCCACCTCACGCCAGCAAGCCTCCCTAGCCCAGCCCCTCTCCCTCACGCTCCCTCTTCCTCTCTGCTGGAAGTGTAAAGCCCGAACGGGCTCAAGCCCACTGCACTGCCATGCGCCTCCCAATGGCTCCACCGCTCCCACGGCGACCTATCCTCCCACCGATCATCATCCTCCATCGAAGCCAGCCCCTGTTACGTAGCCCTCCCTCTCCTTCGATGGCAAGTACCCGAAATGGGTCTCTAACCCATTTCCTCAACGTGCGCCGCCGTACGTGGCACCCACGACCACCGAATGAAGCCATGGACCTCCTCTCCCCTTCCCCTTCCTCCTCCTCGTGACCAATGGCCAGAAGCCCTTCTCCACCATACGGCTTCTCCCTCTCTTCACATGCACAGGTTGCACACCGTGCACCGCCACCCACGGTGGGTAACCACCGTCATCAGCCTCCTCAGGCCGCCACCAAGCCAAGCCAACCAACCAAGGCCCTGATCTGCCACCCACGAAAGCACACTCTCCCTCACTCTGTCACGGGTTTTCCTCCCCCTTACACGGCCACTCCTCCCTCCTCTGCCAAGAGCCGCCGTGGCGCCACCCTAGTGCCACCACGAGCTCCAACAGCAACCCCTCAGCCCAACCTTAGGACCAAACCACCACTTTATCTGGTGGGTAACCACTGCACGTGATGGACAGTCACTGCGTGTGATTGACCGCCACTGCACACGGTTAGATCTACCGTGTTACGCTCCTTACCACCATCACAAGGGCACAACGAGCCATTCCAAGACCACACCTAGCTATCCAAATGCCTAAACAGTTAACGTACTTGGGTTAGCCGCCACGTACGACTCTTCCGACATCATCGGCTGTGACGATCAACGAGCAACACACGGGTTATCCCGTCGATGGTATAACCCTTTATCCCTTGTTAATTATGTTAGATATTGATTAGTTGACTAGGTTGTGGACTGTGCTGTTGTATTAATGGAGTTGTGGCATTGTGATGTGGTGTTGTGTGATGAAGTGTTGGGCATTCTGTGTAGTGAAGTGTTGGGCATATCTGTGTTGTATGGAGGTGCACTGTGATGTGTTGGGTGTAGATGGGAAGTGTTGTGGACTATGGCATGTAGTGTGATTGGGGAATATGTGCTGTATTGGTGGCATGGCATATGTGGAATGGGAAGAGTACACTCTGGGTGTACTTTGTGTGTGGCGTAATGTGTGACAAGGAGAGTATATGTAAAATATACCCTCATGAAGTAGTGTGGAATGGGAAGAGCACACGGCGAGTGTACTCTGTGTGGGGTATGGTATATGAAGAGAGTACATGTGGAATATACTCCGTATGACGGGGTGATGCACCATATGGCGAGTAAGCCATAATGGTGATGAGGCGTATTGTATATGTGGGGAGTACATGTGGAATGTACTCTATGTGGTGGTGAGATGCACCATATGGCATGTATGCCATAGCAGTGATGTGGCGTAACGTGCATAGAATATATGCAGAGTGTATTCCATTAGTGGAGTGACACATCATATGGCGGGTATGCCATAATGGTGATGTGGCGTAACGTGCATGGAGTATATGCAAAGTGTATTCCATGTAGTGGAGTGACGCATCATATGGCGGGTATGCCATAATGGTGATGTACCGGGATGTGTATGAATGGACTACATGTGGAATGTACTCCATTTGATGGGTGATGCACCATGTGGTGGATATGCCATAATGGTGATGTGGCGTAATGCATGTGGATGGAGTATACAAGGAGTGTACTTCATGTGATATAGTGATGTACCATATGGCGGGTATGCCATAGCGGTGATGTGACGTGGTATGTATGAAGGGAGTATACGTGGAGTGTACTCCACATGGCAACGACACTCCGTGTGGCGTGTCGTAGAGATAAGGATGGTTATGTGATTGATGGGCGTGGAACGTGATAGATAGTGTCGGGAACTGTGAAACAGTGTCTCGAAGTAGTTATGGCATAGCCTGTAGTCTGAGGTGGCAAGTGTCACCGTGATGGACTTACGACTAAGAGTATGCGTGAAGTAGCAGAACAAGTATAAGAGTGCGCAGCGGAAGCATGACTGAGGAATGTCACGAAGTGACATGACTACTGACAGTCGTGCTTGTGATGGGGGAAGTAATAGAACAAGTGTAAGAGTACGCAGCAGAAGCATGACTGGGCAACGTCACGAAGTGACATGGTTATTGGCAGTCACGCTTATGATGGGTGAAGTGTTAGAGTGTAAGAATGGCGTAAAGGGAACATGACGAGATGTCACGATGTGACAGGAGTACGTGAGGAACCGTACTCGTGATGAGTCAGGAGTTGACGTAGTAGAATGTTGGGTAACGCGACAAGGTCATGGTGTAGCTTGGGTGTAATCTCGGGCTATGCGACATGACATAAGGCGTAGTTGTGAATAGAGTCTTGTCGTGTTAAGTGTTGGGATGAACTGTCAAAAAGGACGGGTAGCATGAAGAGTCATGCTAGCCGGGTTAAGAGAAGATTGGTATCGGAGTATGGCTCTTGTCCCTACGAACAGGTGATCAACATGTTATATGTTGATCTTAGGTGATAAAGGGGTATGGCACATGTGTAACATGGTGAGACACATATGTCGGACGAATTCATGATATGTAATGGGTAATCTGTCATGAGTACAGTTACACAGTGCTTGAGCCTCCAAGTTGGCTTAGAGCCGTGTGGCTTGTATGGATGGGAATGAGGATTTTAGTGTGGGCTAAGATGCATGAAGGTAGTGACGGGTGCATCGTTAGGATTGGGATGCGTGATTCTATCAGTCAGAATCATGCGTTGGAATGTGGTTGTAAGGAGAGTAAGACGAATGTCTTAGTGTCTTAATCCTAAGGTGAATCGTGGGTACACTTTAGTGGATAAGCACTCGAGACAAGACTTTGAGTTGGAACTTGTGGTGACCGTAAGTGGTCCCCGAAGGATTTAACATAGTGAAGGGCACGTAAATGCGTGGGATAGAAGGAGAGTGTTCCAAGTATAGCGTAGTTCTATTTAAAGTTCAAGTTGCTTATGCATTAGATAGAGAATGACGCTAAGGTATGTGTATGCATGTAGGTTGCCATCTGACAAGCACACGAATGGACTGCATGACATGCAAATAGCATGAAGTCCAGGTAAGTGTTATGTTCATACTCTTCTAGAGTTTTCCAAGATACAAGAAATGCTTTTCCTTTAAGATGCTCACGAAAAGAAACGAAAGACGCTTTAAGAAAGAAAATGCTAATTGTTCAAATGTATAAGTATGTACGGCCCCTCCTTGGAGGCCCCTTTTTACGCACCCAAAGTATTAATTGTACGCATGTGAATGGATGACTATACGCTGTATCTATTGTATGTATTTTCTGAGAAAATCCACAAACTGATGAAAATGCATGAAAGGCATAACAACGGATGCTTTTATGGATCCTACGAACCGATGCTCTCATGTGCACCAGGAGGTGATGCTCGTGGACGCCATGATTGACGACGTTCAAGGTGACACTTATGGAGGCCATGAAAGCTGACGTTTAAGCCCATGTATGTTCTTAAATGACGTATTCACGAACGAACTGTTAAAGAAATGATAGAACTGAAATGAACTAAAAAATGAAAAGATGATTTTCGGGCATACGCCCCAAACGACTTTTATCCATGAAAAGAAATGTTTTCTCATGAAAAGAAAGGACTGTTAAATGAAAGAATGAATTGAATGAAAGCTCCAGCTCTTTTTCGAGCTGACATGAACGAATGAATGAAAAGCAAGAAAGAAAGACATAAAAGCATGAATGTATGAAGATACGTAACGGCCACATGAATGAATGAAAAGGGTACAAATGAATGGGCAGATTGCAATGGCGGGTAAGTAGTACTGGAGACAAACCAAAAAGTTCAAGTATGGTTTTAGTGATTTTGATGACTTTTGTTCGTGATTTAAAATATGATTATTCTTAGGAATATGTTATGAGTATAGTAGAAAAAGAATTTTGTTTTAATCATGAGTTTTGAAATTTGAAAGAATTACAACAAAAATCAAAGGAAATAGCTTTCGTAAGTTTCGGCCCTATAGAGTTTTAATGGTTGTGTTTAGTTTTAAATTTTTCTGAATTGATATTTGAGCTTAGGACAAAATTTACATAAGGTATGTAGATTTTGGTGATTTTTGGAGTTAGGATGCAACAACCTTAAGTTATGGGTAAAATGGTCATTTTTTCACATGTAGCGGATAAAATTTTAATTTTACTCTAATTGATATTTTTTCATATTCTTAATTGTTAGTGATTAAGTTCTAATTTTTAGAAATCATTACTTTCAGTTTCTCGTGATCGCACTTGAGTTTTGTCTCGAAGCGTGAAGATTGAGGTGAGTTAGCTTTTAACTTATTATCAGTTTAATGTATATGAGTGACAAGTAATGGAACTAAAGTGTATGTATGCATGCTATCATATGTGTCATTTCAAGTCATTACATATTTATCTATTACACAGAATTTATTTTGTCATGAATTATTCATCTGTTACACAAGATATTATGTCACGTATTGCTATACGTTAATATACATTGCAAGTATGTCATGTTAAGTTAAGTATGCCATCTGTTACATGTATTTCATGTCACGTAATATTCACTGTCACATGTTACGCCATGTTAAGAAATGTTGCCTGTTACATATATGTCATGTTATGAAATGTTGTCTATTACATTTATGTCTCAAAGTATATTATGTCTGTCGTCTTACGTTTATGTCACGTTATGCTACTTCACTCTTTTATGTCACGTTTATGTTACGTCACGTTACGAAATATCATGTATGCTAGTTAAGTTATTTATGTCAATCACGACCCTAAGTGCTAGGATAGGATAATATCCTAGTAGAACTCATTTGTTCACGCTGAAGTGTCTAAATAGGTATGAAATTTTCTGGGTTGACGAAGTACAGTCAACAGGTTGCGAATGGGGCCTAACTAGCTTATCACCGGAGAACGCCAGGCACTAACGCCGATAGAGCCAAACTTTATTTTATGTGTGTCCACAGCAAGTGTGGCACAAACAAGCAATTCATGGGACCACAACAACTGTAGAGCATACACTATGTGAGACACATCAATTGTGACACGTAGAATACGTGGAGCCACAGCAACTGTGGAGTACGTATTAACGCACTCACAGCTGGTATAGACACATGTGTTGTGATGTAGTAATCGGCAGGGACACACAGCTCAAGAGGACCAGTGTAGCACCCATATAGTCATTTTATTAATTAAGTCCATTGAATAAGATTCCAAGTTCATGTATTTCACGTTCAAGTTGTAACACCCCATATTTTAGTGTATTTTGATTGAAGGAATTATTTTTATTCATTCAAAAATTTATTCTCTTGTTTTAAAATTGTTGAGTTTTTAGTTGGTTTATTTTTATAATTTTTAATTTTGTAAAAATTATTTTGAAGTGCTTTCTTAATATTAATTATTGTTATGCATTTAAATTGCTTTTTATATGTAATTAATTTATTGTTGGATTTAATTATTTTAATTTTACTTTATCATTACGTTTAAATTATTTTATTTAACTTGTTGTTTCGAAATCGTTTCCGTTGGATCATTTTTGTGACCCAAGATGTGAGGATTAGACCTTATTTCTTTCCCTCCGTTTTCTCTTTCCTCTCTTTTTCTTTTCTTCTTTCTTTTCTTTTTCTTCTTTTTTTCTTCTCCTTCCAGTTCTCTCTCGCGCAGCACCTCCTCCCTCTCTCCCCGTGCATTTCTTCCTCTCCTCCCAGCCGCCGCCACGCACCGCCTTGCATGCCACCTCCCAGCCCATCAGCTTCCCCACCGGCCGGCAACCACTTCCCTCCTTTTCCAGCTCCTCCATTGCCACCAATAGCCCCCACGCCCAACACCAAGCCGCGGCACCTCTTGTGCTCGCGCGCCGCCATCGCGCCGCCATCGCGCCACCACCGACCACCATTTCTTCACCACTGTATCCTCGACCTCCTAGCAAACCAGTGGACCCAACCCCAGCTCCGATCCATCACCGGTGAAGCACATCCAATCCCATTTCTGATTTGGATATTTTTGGTCCTCAACCACCCTTTGCGCCACCACCCATGGCCAACCACCACTACTACTACCTTCACCGACATCCCTAGGCCTACCCTATCAATCTCGGGTCTTCGTTTGCACGCGTTCAAAACTAGGTCTTTGAGACCCACGGCGACAGTGCATTTGGCATTGTTCTGTAGCTGTGTTGCCACTTCTTACAACTCCGTGATCCTTCGAAAATTATTATATAGCACTGTAAGTATTTTCCCAAATAACTTTTGAGATTTAAATGTATTTTTCCACTAACTCTTTTATTATGAACTGTCTGGTTGGTTATGCCGGATGGAGTCTGAGGAGTAGGGGTCGGATGGATTGGTGAATGGAGTTGTTTGTGTGATTTGATTGTGTTGGTAATTGTTGGTTGTTGAATATTGTGTCGGTACATGTTTGTAAAGGAAACTGGGTTTTCATGTATTGCATTCATGCTCATGTGTTTATTGAAAACTGGATTTTTATGTGGAAGGATTTTTGAGTTCGTGTGTATCACGACCCCAAGCCCAGATGGGGCATTATCTCGGTGGAGCTCCTTTGGTTACTCGGGAGCGTAATATACTGAGCGACGTCCCCTGGATTGTCGCCGAGCGACAATGGGATCGGATGAGATAGTCTCGTGCTGGCGGGGACTAGAGGACGCTTGGCCACGTACGCGCTGGGTGCGGAACTGGGCTTCGCTCGTTGCGTAGTGGATGCTTGGCCACGTACGCGCCGGGTGCAGAACTGTGCATTGCTACGAAGCCAGGGTGTGCGGATGATCCCTAGGGGAGATCATGGTACATACGGTAAAATGGACTATTTTCTTGGAAAATAGCGTGTGTTGGATTTTGTAAATTGTGTGATCATTTTCTAGGAAAATGTGTTGCGGATATTTTGGGCCAAATGGGATTTTGGCGTGTGTTGGAAAATATTCATTTTCGGAGAAAATGATGTTTGAGAATAATGCATATTTCATCATATGCATGCATGTTGGTTGCATTAATGCATTTTGATCTCGTGAGTTGTTTGGTTTATACTTACCTACGGTACCGTTTTATGGTAACGCAGATTTCGATGCAGATGAGGCTGAGGGTGAGCCTGAGGATTCGGCTTCGCCCGGGGAGTGATTTGGGATCACTCGTAGCTGTATTTGGGACTTATATTATTTTTATTTTGGATGACTGTATAACTACTTTTTAAACCTTTACTGATATTTAGATTGTGTTTAAATTCTGGTACTTAGTTGACTTAATCCACTACTTTGTTATTGTACACCGTTGCATGTACACACACTTGGCACTATCGTTAGGATGCGTGACCATGTTGTCATCATCCTGGCGTCTCGATCCCCGTCTTTCCGTACATGCGGGTCGGGGGCGCCACACAAGTCATTTTTCACATTATGTTATGTTCAACTTTACGTTCACGCAATCATGGTAATCCCATAAGATAAGATTAAGCAATCATAGTAACCCTATGAGATAAGATTACTCTATTATGGTGATCCCATGAAACAAGGATATGTTTCAAGTTCATGTTATGTTATGTTCACGTTTATGTTATATTCAAGTTCATGTTCAAATTATGTTATGTTCACATTCATGCTATGTTCAAGTCCATGTCATGTTTCAAGGTCACACTCATGCTATGTTTCAAGTCCATGTTATATTTTAAGTTCATGTACATGTCATGTCACGTCAAGCTAAGTTTCAGTTTCAGTTCAAGTTATATCAGCTCATACCATGTTATGTCAAGTTACGTTATGCTTATTATTTTATGCCATGTTATGCCAGGATATGTTATGTTTACTATTGACTTTGATTGTGCATTCATGCCTTTATTGCCATGCATGCATTATTAACCCGTGTGGAAGTTTCCTGTTAACTTGTTGAGATTTGTAATCAAATCTCACTGTGGTAGTCTCAACTACCATTCCCCCTGAATGGTAGATCTTATTACAGGGGGAATGGTAGTTGAGACTACCACAGTGAGACTTGTAATATGAGATTTTTCTGAGAATCGGGAATCGACCAACTAGAAATGATCGACTAAGCGACGGTGCGATGTAGATGGAAGTACAGTAGTTACCTCATATTACTACTTGTATTTGTGGAGTTCAATCTCCAGCACTTTTTTTTTTATCACAACCATATGGACTATTGTGGTGATCTTAGTTGTTTAGCATGTCATTAAATATAAAGTATGTTTTAAGTATTTGGGATATTTCAATTTGGTGCAAAGAATTGCTAAAGAAAAAAATTATCCGCTGCGAATATTGCATAATGCTAGATGCATGTTAGGAATATTGCATCTTATATGTCATGAACGGGGGCAGGTAACCTTGTGTTGCATGTCTCGAAGCTTCAAATGTCCATCCGATCCCAAGCGGAATTTGGGGGCGTCACATATACTATTTAGAAGGGCTACATGGGATGATTCATTCATTTATTTGCAATTGAATTGTGTAATTTTGATGTTGATACCGTGGGCATCACCTAAAATCGTAGTTGTTCCTTTTCATGGTTATTTACTTTAATAAATATTTAGGTAAGAAAAGGCGCTACAGGAAAAATAGGTATTTGTGACCATTTTTTTGCGACAAAAACAGACTCATCAAAATATGGAAATAATCATTTCGTTGAAAATAATTGGTCGCAAATAAGCAGCTTTTTTGTAGTGAAATATTTGATTTTTTTCTAAATGAAATATTTGATTTTCATGGTGATCACACTACAACAGAAATTCATTTTTCTGGATGAAATTTTTTGTCAAGTAAAACATATATCTAATATATTTTTGACAAATTATTTCTTCCTAAAATGGCATTTCTATTGTAATCATGTGAGGATAATTAGCTTATCTCATCTTGACGTAACTCTTTTATGAATAGGGACTTATACTTTGTAATTCAGTTGATCAAGAATAATAAAGATATAGCCCTTAAAGTTTCTCAATAATAGATATTGAGGTAATTAATAACTGGCTGCATTTACTTTATAGAACACGTTTTCTTTAGATGGTAAATATCTAAAATTTATCTAAAACTGCTGCTTCAGTTGGTCATCCTAGATGTTCTATAAAAATTGAGAAAGGTTTCCCCAAAGGCTGTCTTCTCTACCTCAACACAATGTATGGTAATAAAAGCTGCATGTGTCCCTCTATATGTTCACAAACACCGAAAAATAAAATTGATAGTCACCATGTTAAATACTTCAGAAGTTTAAGAAAGAAGGGCTAAACTTCTTTAGACAAGCTGTGAATTGCAACATGACATTAAGGGGATGCTTGGGGGAGAGATGAGATGAGAAAATCGCGAATGATAGTGAAATAATTTGTAAATAGTAGTAAAATAGTTTGAGTTATGACATTTTATAAGATCTTAAGAAATGAGAGAAAAAAGGTTGAAACTCAACAATATTACAAAGTTAAAATATTGTTAGAATATTATTTTTTAATATTATTTTTGTTTTGTGATTTGAAAAAGTTGAATTATTTTTTGTGTTTGGTTTGAAAGTTTACATAACTTGTAATGATTATGAATGACTAGATGAAAAAGTTGAAGATTTGAAATTGAAAAGTGTTTGTATTTGAGGTTTGGGAAGGAAATGAGATGAGATGAGATGAGATGAAACCTATTCACAAATGAGAAATACTCTAGCCACAAAGCAATTACATAAAAGTAATATCACACACTGATGTAGTTTAATGTGGTTCTTCAGATTGTAAAGTTACTTTTATTGTAAAGTAGATTTAACGAATCATATGAAGCCACGTCGCAATTTGTGAGATTACTTTTGTGTAATCCCTTTGTGGTTGTAGCACTTCTCCAAACAAATAACCCCTAAGAGGTTTTGGTACTTAGAGGTCTGATCGGTTTAACTAAAGGAAAAATGACAGTATGAGTATCAAATATGCCCACCAAATGTGTTCACTCATATATTTTTATTTTATTTTTTCTTAATGGTTGAGGAAGTGACTATTAGTGAATTTTTATTTTATTTTTTTATTTTTTAATGATTAAGGATGTTTAAAAAATGACTTTGATAGTCACGTAGTTTAAAAAATGATGGTGGACACATTTGATAGTCACCCTATTATTGTCCTTAACTAAATGGATTTCTTAGAACTAATGTTTCATATACAATTCAAATCCGGCATTGTATGACTCGAAACTCGATATGCAAACTTTATTATGATAACTTTTGTCACAACCTACAAACCCAATAAAAAATTAGAGTTGAAAACTCGCTATTTTTTTTTTAAATAATCAAAATTCATTAATCATTAAGGAGCAATACAAACTTTGTCCCTCAACCCTGACTGACTCAGAATTTAACCCTTTGTCCTACTGTGCAGCAATATGAGCTACCTTATTGCCATCTCTCTTTGTAAACACTAACTTCCATCCCATGTGCCTTGATAAAATGAATTGAATGTCCTCAACCATTTGACCATTCCATGAGCAATCAATGTTTGCACCATGTATGCTATCAATCATCTGTTTAGCATCACCTTCAAAAATCACACGATGAAATCCCAATTCATGACAAAGTTGCAAGCCCCGAAGCAATGCATAGCATTCTGGAACACAGAGGTAACATATCGTCTAGGAGCAGGTAACACCACCTCTGTATCACCCCTACAATCTCTTAGAACAATATCAATCCCCATAGAACTGTCATCAGATACAAAAGCAGCATCAAAATTAAGCTTAAAGAAATGTTCCTCAGCTGGTTCCATAAGGTTCTATCAACTATTTGCAGCTGGACTCCATTCCTAGTGTAGTGTTGCTTTTGAAACTGAACAACCTCCTTATAGGCATCAATATCATCCGATGTAGACTGATAAAGTGCAACTGGAGTTGGAAATTTTTTATCAAACACCCATCTATTCCTTATGATCCACAATTTATACATCACAACAACAATTTGGTCCAGTTGTTGAGCTTTCAATTAATTTAATTATATATATATATAGTGGGATAAGAATAAGTCACACATAATTCAAATTTAAATCGACACCATTTGAACCCAACATAACAACATATTACCAACCCTACCTTAAAGGGATACAAAGGTTGATCAACTTATTTATAAGAGGTTTGCTACATAGAAGCCACTGTAGCAGTGCACTCGTTGCACACACTACGTGGCTTTTTATTAAAAAAAAAAATTCCCCAAAACAGGCGATTCAATTTGAAAGTTGGTTTCTAATTTCATCTGCATTCGAATTCATCCAACGGAACAGCTTCTCCCTTGACAACAACCCGCGTCAGGTTCCTCTACACCGCACCTTCCGGCGACGCCGTCTCTCTCATCAGCGCCACTGAGCGGCGCTTCTCCTTCTGCCCAATGCCGCCACTTCTCGCGAGCTCGTTGAACGGAGCAAACCAAAAACCAAATTTGAGTCCCGTGAAACCCACCATCCTTCCTCAACACGAACCCGTGTCGGCTTCCTCTTCCCAGCGCCACCTCGCAATGCTCTTACGTCTCCCCAACGCCGCCACTCCCCACTGTAATAACTCTTTCTCTCTCACCCACCCTCTATTTTCGTTGCATTTTCTCGTTCATTCACTCTCTGTAATACTTATTTATGTATGCTTGGGTTGATTCTCCTCCCTCCCCCTTATTGTCAACGGTTTTTTTTTCTTTTTTCTTTTTTAATTTGATTTGACTTTTCTGGGCTTCAATATACCTTTGTATGTTCATATACTTGAGTTTTTAGAGAATTGTTATATAGCATTTCCATTGTTTCTCTTCTTTTAGTGATTTACAACGCTTAAATATTAGTCCACGACTCTAAGTCCTGTCGCTAGTTCTGCATCTCTCATTGTTTCTCTTCTAAGATCCCTCTTGAAAAAAAGGGTAATCTGAGTAATCCGAGAGATATAGAGAGAGAAACTTGGAAAGCATAGCAACATGGCTAGGAGCGACTCTGTATGGGTTGTCCTGTGCCATGTTTGTGCCCTTTTACACTGTCTTTCTTTCTCTGCTCTTCTGGGTATGTTATGCTTCTCTATAATGTGGTTACTCTTGGAATCTGAGTTTGGTTTTTGTTGTGTTAACAGGAGAGATGAGTGTTTCTAGCTTGGGATTAAGATGGGAGTTCGGTTGTCGGTGGCTAAAAGACAAAGACTTTTAGGCTGAAAAAGGTATTAGACCCAATTTGGCACTTTATGGGCTGCCTGTCGTTTGGAATGTGCATAATCCTAGTGAAAAAGATAGAAGAACGTACTTTGAAAAACTCAAAGCTTTTTATGAACTAAAATAGTGTATAGTCTTATGAGCACAAAACTTGCCTTGACATTTTTTTAGCATGAGAAAAAATATCCAAAAGGTGAATTTATCTAGAATATCTCTTATAAATTATGTTTTGGATCCATTCCTTGGTTCTCCAGATGAGATTAATGGCCAAGATTATGGATGCTTTCTCCTTTGTGATTGTATTTTGGGAAACAATTGGTGGTGTTGAGTAGAGAATTCTGAAGTTATTGCCATTAATATTGATATGAGATTCAAAATTTTCAACATAATATTGGAATTTTATTCGCTTTAGCCTTTTCTTTATTTTAAATTGTATTTGTTCTTTGAATTGTTTTTTTTCATTGATTTTTCATTGGTAGATAGTCAACAACGCTACTTATTTGATCAATTTCTTTTACTTTTCTTGTTAAAAAAGAATAGCTATACTCCCAGTCCCCTTATTGTCTCCAAATAGAAGAATCCATTTCTTTCGTATCACTTATTAATAAGTGTGGTTGCTGATAAAACAGAATCTCACAAAGAAAAAAGAGTTGTATTCGTATTGTTGTATTAGGCTTCCTGTGTATTTGATGGGGATGGGACATAAGGATAATGTCCATGTGGAGCTGTTTTTTGGACTACAGGTATTGTTAGGACATGCTTTTGTTTGTTACTGGAAATTTAATTCAGTCCCTCATATATGTTTCTCTGTTTTTTTTATAGAAATAATGATAGATATCCGAAAATGGAATTGGACAGCACTCTGGACACTTGCAAGACTGAAGATTTATGGAAATAGTTGCAGCCAAATAATGGCTTTAGCTGCTGGTTTTGTCTTTGTTGTTGTATTTGTTTACACTCAAGTTAGAGATGTACAATACATTCTTGTTGTTTTATTTTGAAAATTGAACTGAAGTATTTCCTTCCATAGTTGTATGTTGAGTTGTAAGTGTTAATTAATACTTGTGAAGTAGGGAGTATGTTATTTATATGAGATGGAATGAGGTGCTGCTTGGATAGCCCAAACTATATTTTGTTACGGTTAAATGAGAGATTTGAATAAGGTTCTGATTATATTCAATGGAATGAGGTTTTGTGGCCTTTATTTATATGCAATGAAATGAGGTTCTGAAACTTCTGATTAATGGATTTGAAGTCCTGATTTTTTTACACTTCAAAAAACTAATACCCCTTCTACATATTAGATTACCCTTTTACATACCATGATATACACTTCTTGAAAATATTACACTTGAAGAAAATTCTTGGCAGTGCAAGAGAATGGTTTTCGAGTATGGACCTCTGATCCTAGCCAATGCAAAGCGCAGCTGACCTTTGGGGCCATGGGGACTGATTGCTTAGTCATGCATCAAAGTAACTATACTTAGTTACTTTAAAAATAGAAACTTAAGACATTTAATGAAGTCAAATCTACTTCAAAATTATAACAGCAAAATAAATATTTTTCATAGGGTCAAGAAACCTCTTTATCTCGTCTTTGTACTTGTATAGGATCTAATTGTTAGTTACAACCAAAAAGAAAAAGGGAAAAAATTTTGGAACCATAACCTATAAGATTGATCAACTTGCATAAATGATCAGGAGCTTTTGTATTTCATTTACATATTAACTCTTACAAGTTGTAATGCCCCAATCCTGAATGAGTCAGAGGGTTACTACTTGTCACTCAAAATCTTGTCTCAACCATATAGTCATAGACTCCAAAGTTTTCGATAACACATATAACTCGCTGTTTCAAATCAACTAATCCAAAATGAATAATCTAAAACACCACAAAATCTCAAAATAAACCTGAACCTTCCCAAAATACCCAATCGACAAAACAAAACAGAACTATAGAATAAAATGCTTAGATAACCAAAGTACCATCTTTGTACTTATTTCACTATGCTCAAGCAGCCTTATACAAGATTTCTAGTATTGATCCCCAGCTGTACCATCAAAATATCTGAAAAAATATTATGGAGATAAGGAGTGAGTTATCAACAATTTAGTAAGTAGATGACATATACTAATGTGCAAACATATGCATTTACAGAGTTCAGAATGTAGAACAAAATACTTTCTTTCAGAATGCAGAATCAGAATATTTGTTTTCAGAATGCAGAGTCAAAACATGTTATAAAAAATATCAGAGTGAAAGTTCAAAAATATTCATAATCAATATCCCTTAGCATAGCATAAACTGAAACACCACATCGTATCTTATCATATCAGAACAGAGACCATGTTTAACCCTCGTGGTAAGGTTGTGCAAATCTCGGCAGCCAACCGAGCAGAAACAGAATGTGAATCTTCTCCTTATTATTCTTAGAGCCTCGAGTGTGCACACAGGAAAGACCACACAGAAAAGCACTTTGCTTCCAAAGTGGGTGCACCGGAAACAGAAAAGTTGGTACCAACCCGAACAGAGGCCACAGTTTTACACCCATGGTAAGGTCAGAATGGAACAGAAACATAATGTTATGCTAGAGGTTTTCAACAAATACATCATATCATATCAAAGTACAGAACATCTTCAGAACATAACAGAATCATATGACAAAAACATAATTTATGCATAAAATTTTATTTTCGCTCTCTTTTTCTCGGTTCAATAACAGAATGCTAAAATTGCTTATGTCTACACCAGTCATGCTAGAAAATACTTTATTCTTAAATAGAATCTCATGAGTAATGTAGAAAAAATAACTGAGATAGTTCAAATTTCATTTCATAACCGAACATGCATATTTTTCAAAAATCAACCTCAATTCATTTTATTTTTATGCAAAGTCTAGCATAGGAACCCCGCTTACCTAGACTTCTTAACTTTCTGAATTTCTTCAAAACAATGCTGAACGAAAATTTCTTGTCACCTATAAAATAGTTACATGATACTCGTAAATTTCTTGTCGAACACCTATATCAATGCTTAAACCTGAAATATTACGTAACCTATTTTTCCAAAAAAAACTACAACTCTTATAACCCTAAAATATAATCACTTCCCGAATTACCTTGAAATCAAATAACACTTTCAACTTATACATTAATTCTAAAATATTTCTAAAAAAGATAATTTTTGTACCAATATAAAGCGAAACTAAGCCCAGTTTGAAAGAAGATAATTACAATTTTCTGAAAACCCATTGAGGCCCTTAGTACAAATCAGGTCCAAAAATAAAAAATATGCTTCAGCTTAAAAAATCTGAGGGTAAAAATTGTAATTTTAACAAAACTTCCTACCATCTTTACATAAGGAACTTTACGACGTTTTAGTGTGAAAAAAAACTTTCCTATTTTGAAAGCATGCAGGGACCTGTTACGGATGGCAAAGGGATTTCACGATGGAAGCTTACCAAGAGAGAAGGGAGGTCACGGCGGGGCTGGGTTGTGGTGGATGATGGTTGTCCCGACGGCGTCGTACTGAGAGAGAACGGAGAGAGAGGTTCTGAGAGAAAAGGAAGCACCGTGAGAGGGGCTCACAGTGTGGGCAACGACAAAGTGGCTGGGAGCGGTGGAATTGTCGTCTTAAGTAGTTAAGACAATCGGCGTGGGTGGTGGCTTAAAGGCGGTGGGTTGGTTGGGCCAAGACTACTCTGTTTTGGGAAGCAAAACCAGAGGTCCTTCGAAGTTGGTGAGGCTGCGTTCTTGTGTTGAACGGCTGAGGGGTATGGTCAACGGACGGGGCTGGCGACTTGTGATGGCGTTGCCGTGAGAGTGGGTGGCTACAGTTTATGGAAGGGGCTTGGGCAGTGCCAAGCGGAGTGCTACGGTGCACGCACTGGATGTGGCTTTCCCTCGGTACGTCAAAGTGCAAAGGTAGAAGGCTGAAAGGGTCACGGCGGTGTACTGTGGTGCAGACCAAGTTTGTAGGAAAGGTGGCTATGACGGCTGAGCAGTGGCTATCACGGTGGTGGTGCAGGGATGGCATTGTGGGGGGTTGTAACCCAGAGCTAGGCAGCGATGACGCACACGATTAGGCTTTTGTGAGGGTGTTGGACGGCAAACGGGGGTACAAAGATGACTTTGTGTGTGGCCTGTGCTAGCAGGTAATGGGAGGCAACGGTAGCGACTGCATGGAGATTGTGGAGGGTGGCGGCTTCAACGCACGAGAGAGATGGGGAAGGAGACCGCAACACTTTTCTTGGTTTTCTTCATGCACGAAGGATTAAATATATAGGCCAACCAAAAACAAAAATAAACCCTAAATGGATGAGAGAGACGTGTAAAGGTTGGGAGTTTCTAAAAAAAAACTCCCGTTGGTCCTGGATATTACACAAGTCCACCATAATTTTGTATTGTATAAGACCGACCATTCGGCTCTAGTAACTCATAACAAAAATAGTTTCCATACCCCATTCAACCATTTTACAAGCACACCCATAGATTAAAATTAAACCCATGTACAAACTAAGCCCATTCAACCATTTACAATCACACATCAATCCATTATCAAAACAGCTACATTGACACTCATAAATCATCAAATTCCTCAAATTGATCAACTCAAAATTTCTCAACTGCAGTGTCCTTTGCACGTTTCCCTTCTAGTATCCTTTGCATGTTGAACCTTTAATGTATATACCTGTAGCAACCAAGGAAAAAAAATCATAACATGTTTGCATAACACTAACAGCTGTGTATAGCAAGATTAAAAAAATCACTACAATCACCCAAAAATTAACACAAACCAAGATTAAAAAGAATAAAATAACACACAATGATACTCCAATCATTGTCACCAACTGATATATGTTGACATTTTAAATAGTTTCATATGCCAACCACATAAATAGACATACATTTAAAATGTGCCACTTAGTAAATTTGGTTAAAGAGACAAAATTTAAGATGAAGAAAACATTTACGTTTTGAGTTTTACTCATATCTCATTTCTAGGCTTCTTTCATTGCAATAGCAGAAAATTTGGCATTGTTAGTCAAACCAAGGGGCTTAACTGAAAATAGAAAGCCATACAATCTAATTTTCTATTAACTAGTGTGAATAAAGTACAACCACATGCATGGTCTATTTCAAAGTAATCAAACCCAAACTAGGTAGGTGAAGAGAACTTGCATTCTATTCTAATGAGCATTGGAGAAGAGCAGCAACGAAGTTTGGCCTTGACTAATCATAGAAATCAAATCAACTAAAACATAAATTTACGTTTCAATGAGGAGAGGAAGAAACGGGTGCAAGTGTGCTGGTTTACTTTTGCTTACATCTATTTTCAAAACGTCACCTAATATATGTAGTCATTGCTTTTATAGCAACCTCCAATCTCTAGCTAATACCAAATATGCATCATCAAGAAACAACCCCATTAATTTCTAGCAAAATATCATTAATTTACAGCTCATATAACTAAACCCTAGAGGAAAAAAGAGATGTTGTGAAGCCTTCAAATTCCGCTTGGGATCGGACGGACATTTGAAGCGTCGAGACATGCAACACAAGGTTACCTGCCCCCGTTCATGACATATAAGATGCAATATTCCTAACATGCATCTAGCATTATGCAATATTCACAGCGGATAATTTTTTTCTTTAGCAATACTATGCACCAAACTGAAATATCCCAAATACTTAAAACATACGTCATACATAATGACATACTTAAAAAACTGATATCACAACACTAGTCCAAAATGATTGTGATCAAAAGAGTGCTGGAGATTGAACTCCACAAATACAAGTAGTAATATGAGGTAACTACTGTACTAACACCTACGTCGCATCGTCGCTTAGTCGACCGTTTCCAGTTGGTCGATTCCCGATTCTCCTTCAAATCCTGTAATAAGATCTACCATTCGGGGGGAATGGTAGTTGGGACTACCACAGTGAGATTTGATTACAAATCTCAGCAAGTTAACTGGAAACTTCCACACAGGTTAATGATGCATGCATGGCAGTAAAAGCATGAATGCATAATCAAATCATAAGTAATCATAGCATAACTTGACATACAACATAACATAACTGGCATAACTTAAACTGAAACTAAAGCTTAGCATGAACGTGACTTGAAACATAACATGGACTTGAAACATAGCATGAACGTGAACTTGAAACATAACATGGACTTGAGCATGATATAACATAAATATGAACTTAGAACATAACGTAAATGTGAACATAACATAACATGAACTTGAAACATATTCTTGTCTCATGGGATTACCATGATTGCATGAACGTAAACTTGAACATAACATAATGTAAAACATGACTTGAACTTTGAATCTTATTCAATAGACTTAATCATTAAAGTGACCATATGGGTGCTACACAGGTCCCCTTAAGCCGTGTGTCCCTGCCTATTACCGCATCACATCACAGGTTTCTATACCAGCTGTGAGTGCGTTAATACGTACTCCACAGTTGTTGTGGCCCCACGTACTCTACATGTCACAATTGTTGTGTCTCACGTAGTATATGCTCCACAGTTGTTGTGGCCCCATGACTTATTTGTTTGTGCCACACTTGCTGTGGACACACGTAACATAATGTGTGGCACCATCGGCGTTAGTGCCTAGCGCGCTCCGGTGACCAGCTAATTAGGCCTCATTCGCAACCTGTTGACTGTACTTCGTCAACCCAGGGAATTTCACACCTATTTAGATACTCCAGCGTGAACAAAGGAGTTCCACTAGGATATTACCTCATCCTAACGCTTAGGGTCGTGATTGACATGAATAATTTAACTGGCATACATGACATTTCGTAACGTGACGTAATATGAACGTGACATAAAAGACAGAAGTCATGTCGTAGCATAACATGACATGAACTAAGACAGCAAACATGACATACTTCGAGACATAAATGTAATAGAGAACATTTCATAACATGGCATACATGTAACATGCAACATTTTGTAACATGGCATACCATATAACAGATAACATTTGTAACATGGCGTACCATATAACAGACAACATTTCTTAACATGCGTAACATGTGACAGTGAATATTACGTGACATGAAATACATGTAACAGATGGTATACTTAACATGACATACTTGCAATGTATAGCAATACGTGACAGAATATCTTGTGTAACAGATGAATAATTCATGACAGAATAAATTTTGTGTAACAGATAAATATGTAATGACTTGGCATGACACATATGATAACATGCATACATACACTTTAGTTCCCTTACTTATCACTCATACACATTAAACTGATAGTAAGTTAAAAGCTAACTTACCTCGATCTTCGCGCTTCGAGACAAAACTCAAGTGCGATCACGAGAAACTGAAAGTAGTGATTTCTAAAAATTAGAACTTAATCACTAACAATTAGGAATATGGAGAAATATCAACTTAGAGTAAAATTACCATTTTACCCTCTACATGTGAGAAAATGACCATTTTACCCCTAACTTAAGGATTTTGCATCCTAACTCCAAAAATCACCAAAATTTACATACCTTATGTAAATTTTGTCCTAAGCTCAAATATCAATTCAGAAAAATTTAAAACTAAACACAACCATTAAAACTCTATAGGGCCGAAACTAACAAGTCTATTTCCCTTGATTTTGTTGTAATTCTTTCAAATTTCAAAACTCATGATTAAACCAAAATTTTTCTTCTACTATACTCATAACATATTCCTAAGAATAATAATGTTTTGAATCATGAACAAAAGTCATCAAAATCACTAAAACCATACTTGAACTTTTTGATTTTTCTTCTAAGTTCAAAACAGAATTTTGTTTCTAACTTGTTTTGATCAACTTCTTGATCCATGACTTATAAAGAAGTGATCTTCAAACCGAAAAATCACATGGTTCAAAAAGGTGTCCTAAAATAGATCCAAGCTTCAAACTCAAGATCACATGGTTAAACATCACCCAAAACATAAATTTAGTCAAGAACATCATCACTTTGGTCTAACCGAATATCTCAATGCATAAAATTTCATATCTTTGAAACTAACATCAAATATCTTCAAAATAACATTCTAACATGTATATAAGATTCTTAGGATCTTCCAATAAAAATATCAAAGCCATTGGAATAAGTTTAAACCATAAACGATTAAAAATTTCTCAAAACAGAAACTGTTTTTCCTCTTCCAGTTTCTAAGTTTCTAGACCTAAGAAAATATTTTACCAAAACTCTTAATCATGCAACAAATCCTCAAACAATAATCATATACACATGTTAACAGTACTCCATAAAAATTTCGGACCAAGATCTATTCATTAGCTTGGTCAAAAATTCCAAATATAACACTCTCCAGTTTATTGCCCAGAATGACCTTTCTGGGGTCTAAACAACTTTTTACCGATCAAATGATCTTCAAATGGAACGCATAAGATATCCACATAAACTAGACTCCAAAAAAAACAACTTTCATGAAAGAAACTTTGCGAGCAAATACTTACAAAAGCTTCGAAACAGGCGTTCAAAAGAGGTACGAAAAACTGTCCGATAGTGTCTTTTGTGTTCTATGAAGGAAAAGTGTAAAGGAGAGTTGTTTTTCTTGGGAAGTGGACTGGAGAGCCTCTTACACAAGCTATGGAAAGTGATATGACTGAAAGGAAGCTTGAGTGTTGCCCTTTTCTTCTCATAAAAATCAGTTCAAGATCTTTTCTCAAGGTGGAGTGTAAGAGTGAAAGAGTGAGGTGGCCCTTTAGCTTCGTACTTCAAGAACCTTCTAGGCCCTTCTTGTAAAGATCTGGCCAGCCAAGTGGGGGTACAAAACTTAGTCATGAAGCAATCCTATGGTGACCAAATTCGTGGGCCTTAATGGGCCTAAACCGAATGGGCCTAAATTTTGGGGTTTAAAGAGGGTTTGGGTTGCTATCAAGTCCAAATCCAATATCACTTGGCCCAATCAATTTTTCAAGGTTAACAAGGTTGGATAATGATGTTCTAACACAAATTTGAAGGATTAATAGCATGTGAAAGTGATTTAATCAAGTGATTAAACACAATACTAGAAATCGGATTAGAAAATGTTTAGAGGCCAACTTTAGGGTTTTGGGGAAACCGTTTAGGGTTTCGATTTCAACAATTTTTTTGGGCTTTCAATTGGATTCCCACCATTTAGGGTTTCACTAGGATTGAAGCCCTTTTTGATCTGGCACAATTTAGTTGAGCAGATGAAACAAAGTTTTGCTTAACTAGCATGATTTCACAGCTTGATTCCTTCAAATCCATCAAAAGCTCCTCATGGTGCCAAGTGTCTAATATTATTCAGTGCAAAGTGTCTAATATTATTCACTAAGTATGGCTAAGATCTTGCCAAGTGTCCAAATAAAACTTCTCTAATCTAATTTGGTCATTCCACACTGTGATTTTGAAATATTGCAATTCGTGCGCTTACCGAGATTACTATTCACTCCGAAAAAGTGAATCATAAACTTAACACTAAAAAATTCCTAAATATTCATATTAACTTATAGTGAAAATCTTTTACCGAAATTCATCCTCGAAGTGCCCCTAAAAATAATTTCACAATTTCCAACAGACGTTTCGTCCGAAATTATGAAAATAGGCTATTGCGCCATAATATCCTAAATAATCCACTGAGTCTAATGGCATAGACCATAATGTATCATGACACTTCTAACCACCTCAAATAAATAAAACTCATATTTCTAGCACCATAATGAGTGATAACACTGACTATGTTGACAGTCTAAAACCTATGCGATTGGTTGATTTGTAAAAATTTATGGGATTTTTACGAGATTTCTAAAGTCAATAGAAATTCTACCAATGAATTTCTAGCGGGCTGTTACAGATGCTATAAACACAAAGAAAAAAAAAGAAATGCATGACTAAACTCTACAATCACAGAGAAAAAATGAGTAATACATGGAAAAACTTGAAGAAGATTATTTACAAGAAACAATACATTACCCCTCCCGTAGATTTGAGGGCTTCACATCAGTGGATTGAGAGCTTCAATCTGAGTGTGTCGAACTCGCAGAGAAGAAGAAGAAACATTAGAGAAGAAGAAAAAATCTTAGAGAAGAAGAAGAAATCTCAAAGGAGAAGAAGAAGAAGAAATCGTTAGGATCACCTGCAAACTCGAAATCACAGTGCAGAGGAGCTCGGGGCTTCAGGTGAGGAACTCGAAATCTCAGTGTAGATGAGCTCGGGGCTTCGGGGGAGGAATTCGAAATCGCAGTGCATAGGAACTTGGGAACTCGAAATCATAGTGCAGAGGAGCTCGGGAGCTCAGGGGGTGGGGGGAGAAGAAGGAAAGAAAGAAACGGGAAGGGAGAAGAGGAAGAAAGAAACAGGGAGGGAGGAAGAAAGGTAAATGCGGGAGGTTAGGGGGAGAGGAACGAAAGGGACGAAATAAAAATTCAAAATGTGTCAAAAAGTCTTGGGAGCCCCCTGTTTCGACACGTAAGGTGTGCAAGGATGCAGCAAACAGTGGCTCCCAAGATTTTTTCTATTTATAAATGTATATCGAGAAATTGTCTAAGTGGCAGTTTCCACCATTCAAATTGAGGATGAAGTAGGTGCTTACGAATATTTAACTTGTACGTGCCTGTTCCATCAACTCCATTTTGTCTCTCAAACCACCTTTGTGTATGCGCACGTGTTTATGGAACCCCTGAGCTTATATATATGCATGGCTTTTATGCGTTGCTTGGATTAATATATGCAAGTTCTGACTCTTTTGGTTCTGATTTCTTGTTTTGTTCTCTTGGAAACGTCAGGAGAGAATTAGCTACTAGCTAGGCCATACATGGCCCGGATTTTAGGATACAGATCTTGGGTACGTACAACAATCAATCTATTTAAAATCTGTTCTTACGTTACTGGGGCTTTGAGCCCATTATCAAGTACACAAAAGAATATCCACATAATTCTTTTAGAACTTTATTTGATCCTTTTTTGCCAAAAGCAGAATTTCCAACTATTGATCTATATATATATATATTAATATGTGAGATAAATATATATATATATATATATATATTGTTTATAAATATATGCTAAGTCGACTGAATAAATACGATCATGAATTAAAAAAATAAAAATAAAAACCTAATTAATTATAAATATTTAATTTCTAAGGATATTGCATGGTAAATCCTATAAGCATTATCTGATCATCTTCAAGCTAGTTATAAGATCAAGAAATAGTAGTAGTTGATCTAAAGAATAATAATTTATTCTTATTTTTTGTTTATATTTAAAAAAGAAGGTGAAAAAAGAATATATAAACAGATAAAGTACGACAGTCGTCGAAGTATCGATCATATCATAAGGGAGAGCCATATATATTCTATAACTTTTGAATAAACAAATGAAAAGCTCCACCCCCACTTAAATTAAAGAGATCATCAAGATGGTTGCATGGAGTATACTTGTGCATCCTCTGGCCTATTTCTTGCTCATGATCAATCATGCTCTCTAGCTCACTCCTCAACTAAAATAATTCCCTTGGATATTAAAGAATAATTTCTTAGTGGGTATTTCCTTTTACAGCCATTGTGTTTTTCCTTGAAAGCCCCTCATGATCTATCTCCTCTACCCGTAATTAAAACCTGTACCACCATGGTCAGTAGTACCAACTCATTAATCACTAATAAAATATATAAAGAAAAAACAAAACAATTAAATTAAGCTAATACTCACGACCGACATTATTAGCATAATTAATTAATTTGAAATTAGGAAATTAATGGATTTGATCCACTAAGCAGGCTAGCTAGCTCATGAAGATGATGGATCATGCAGCTAGCTATCACAAAGTGGAGCAAGAAAACTTGCTTTTCTTGGTCATTAATTTAATGATCATATATAATAATAACCAAGTGTCAAAATATATGGAGCAAATGAGAGTACGTGTCGTCAAACTAGAGGGCTAGCCGCCTCGAAATCTTTAAAATATTTTTGGGTAGGGTTTTGGTGGCCTGATCATCTGCACACAATGATTAGCTACGTACCTGCTGGCCTTAGATTGTGTGATCAATTATGTTGGGTCCGTACACTTTTTTCAGTCCAATAATAATAATATATAATTCCACATGAAGCCCATATATATAAATATAGGCTTCTTCTTTTTTCTTTTTTAACGTGATTGAATATATAATGTTTGTTATTCTATTTACGCATGTATCATTATGTCATTAGTTTAATTGAATTCCATATATATATATATATATAGATAATAATTTAGGGCATGCACTACTTAGAAGTTAGTGTTTTTCAATATATAAAAGTATATAGTTAGATTCAAAACTCACCTTAACTCATCTCATCTCGTTATTATTACTTTCTTAAATTTTTATATAAAATATAATAAATAATTTAATTTTTTTAAATCTCAAAATAAATTTTTTAAATTTTCACACAAAATATAATAAACAATTCAACTTTTATTCGACGATTCACAAATCATCTCAACTCATCTCTAAATTCGAACCACTTATTTCTAATTGTAACCAACTTCTTGTTCATTTGGGAAAAATGAAAAAATAATGGGAGAGAGATTATGTGAAAATATATATTGAGGTCCAACCATCGATGATATGCAGGATCAATAATCCTATAGTTAGAAATATATATATATATAAGAGTAGAAGTGTTAGATTCATAAAAAGATTTTATAAACGTGAATTCACGTATTGATATAGTTTGATCATGTGATACGCTAGATCTATTTTATAATATAAAAAAAATTGTAAACAGTCGTATATACCATGCGCGCATATCATGAAGTCATGACTTTAGTTTGTGAATTTAATTTTGTAAAATCTATTAATTATAATGGATGAGTCATTTCTCATTAAAAAAAAATAAAAAAGATTAATGTGTAAATGAGTGATACTGCAGTAAATTAAGGTTTGTGAGACGGAATACTAGAAGTGGAAATTAATAACATTTTTCATCGTGAGTTTATAATGGGATCTCTGAACTTGAAATCGTGTGTGATCAAAAGGTGACAATGTGAAAGCGTGAGAAATACGTCCCAATGCAGGGAGAAAGTGCACACACAAAGCAAGTGGCAGCATATTTGACCTGAAGATTTTGTGTTTTCTCCGTACCATTACCTTTTAGGGTTTTACAATTATCGGTCTAAAATGCTTTTTAACAGCTGATCTATACTTTTTTAAGAAGTTGCCGGAGGGTAGACATTGCAATTTGCACGTATATCATGATATTATGATATTAAGGCTCGGTTTCGATTCGAGAATCACTCAATTTTATTTTATTTTATCGTTATAATTTTTTTAAATTTTTTATATAAAATATAATAAATAATTTAATTTTTTTAAATATCAAAACAATAATAATATTAAAAAATAATATTTTATTCAACTTTTAACTTTCATAATTTAAAATCATTTTATCTCATCTCGATCACTATCCAAATCCCACCTAATATAATATTACTAGTAAAAGATTATGAATTCTATCCATTATTTGATCATTTTATTATCATATTTCCTAATTCATCTCATAATATGTTATTTAATGACTAGAAATTATTTGTTATATTCTTCTTGTGAATCAATAATTTAATGTCACATGAAAAAATGTTAAGAAGTTGATGTACTTAAAAATGAGGATAGATAGAATTTTTCGTTGTAAAATATTAAGATTTCTATATGTTATTCTAATATCTGATCTCCTAATTTATTATTATAAGAAGTGGATATATATATATATACTACTTAATTGCAACTTGTTGTATAAACATGTTAGTTATTATATATGGGGTTCGTTACAATTATAAAATAAAGTCAAAATATAAATATTTTTTTATGCTTTCTGATCGTGATCAGTTTGTTCGAAACATGAATATGTTAATTAAGTAAGATTTTGCAAGTCCAAATACAAGTTGACAAGGAAGAAGAAGATGAAGATCATCATGCGGGGGGGTCTTCATCAGTACAAGCTAGCGGCCAGCTCAGGTGTTGGATTTTTTGGTCGTGTAGTACCAATTCCACTAAAATATTTGATGGAATTTCACTGATCACCAAAGTACATAAAAGATGTATTAAACTATGTGAATTATTGGGCATCGACCAATTAATCTTAATAAAGTTTCCCTTGCATCCTCCCACTCCCACTTGATCTATTTTTTTAATTTTGTCATGGTTTTTAAATATTATTAGTATGATCCAATAAGAACAAACATGTGTCACGCCTTCATTGGTTGACCATCGCAAAAAGTCAGAGATCGAAAATAAGACAATTAAAATCTTATGATTTTATACTAATCAAACCCTCATTCAAATGGTTTTGGGCACATCCAAAAACTACTCCTCTCCCTCCCCTTGACCAAACTTTCCTTTTTGTCCTTCAAATGCATTCCACGTGCCCATTACGTGTTTATCTATTAGAACTTACCTATTTGTTTTATCTTCCTTAATGGCCCTAGTTAGTACAAGCATGCATTATTATTATTATTATTATTATTATTATTATTATTATTATTATTATTATCATTATTGGTATTATTAATTTCTGATAAAGGGTGTTTGAAGTTTATTTATACTGACCAATCTATTGAGAAATTTATAAGTACGGTCGTTTCATTTTACATGCATTGGGATATTGTGAGACTATGCTAGCTAGATCCTGATCAAGTACGACTGATTTCAGAGAAGATTATTGTGTAAGTCAGAGTTATAGAACTCTTAATTACATACTTTTATCAAGATTTGATCAGTATCCATACATGACTTTGATTTATTTTGTGTTGCACTTATTTAATTTACTCCTAAGGTTTCCACATTTTAAAGATTTGAGAGAAAATAATTGGCTGTAACATGAGATACCATGCATATTTCTTTTTTTATTTAATCTTTAGGCAGGATATTATAAGTTCTTCGTTACTTAAGTAAATAGTTCATCTTGTCTTATTTGACGTTTTCAAATTAATTAAGGGTATAATTTGGTTTTTGGGTTCTTGAAGACAATTGAATTAATCCCATCAAGTTGCGTTAGTTTGAATATTCAGTATTTCAGCAATTTTGGCTTTGGATGGAATATATTTGGACTCGATAATTTATTTTCTTCACAAGTTATAAATTGATTAATTAGGTCTATATATAATCCTGCTGAGCTGAGTTGATCTTTTGAATTGTCGGACTTTGCTAGCTTGATTCAAATAACTTGTGCTGAGCGCTCGTCGACTTGAGCTGATCTTTTGGATTGTAAGGCTAAATTTGGCTCAAATAACTCAAACTTGAGCTCGAGCTACGTGCTCTCAGCCAGTCGAGCTTGACATTAGTTTGAGCTAAGTTGAGTTATTATTATTTTTTATATAATATATCCATTACAATATGTAACTAGTCGATATTCATATATATCTAATAAACATACTTTTATGTTGACATAAGTTAGTTATTAGTAATATACATCTATTATATATATGTGTGTATATTAGCTTTACAATTATATTATAAAATAGCTAGTATAATTTAATCACTTATGGACTTAAGTAATAAACATAGGACTATATATGAATTATATATATTTAATATATAGACACAAGTAACTTGATTGGATGTTACATTACATATTTATTGGTTTCTACGTATATACGGATGCATGGAACATATGAAAAACTCAAAAGTTATTAGTTAATTTATCCTGACATTTAATGTTCAGACCTCATGAATCGTGGTGAATGTTGCTTACAAAGAGGGATTATATATAAAAATTCTCTAACATCCACTAAAATTTAAAATATGAATTACTATATATGAAAATCCATCTTGTATAATATCTTTTTTTTTTTCTAATTAAAAAATTTATTTTGGACATGCATTCAATATTACAGGCTCATGAGCGTGCGTTCTATATATTCATGAATACTGTAAAATGATCTCCAACTCTAGTTCTTCTACTTTTTCTCGAAGCATGGAGTTTTCGGCCTCGTATGAAGCCATAATATTAAAATTACTTGGTTTTCTACGTATAATAATAATAATAATAATAATAATTATGCTGGTTTCCTCCAAAAGGAATATGAAACTCAAAAGTTATTTGTTAATTTACTCTCATAATTAATGTTATTCAGACCTATATCATGAATTAATTATCGTAACGAATGCTTGCAAATTAAGAGGGATAATAATTCTCTAACATCCATTTAATTCATTTAAAATATGAATTATTCTGAAAATGCATCTTGTATGTCTTTTTTTTTCCTCATTACAAAATTTATTTTGGAGATCATGTAACATTGCACGCTGAGCGTTCTATTATGATTAATTCACAAATCTCCAACTACATATAGTTCTACTTTTTCTCAAAGCATGAAGTTTTCCTCTTATATATAATAATATATATATATATATATATATATATATATATAGAGCCATGTCATCAAACTATTCCGGCCTATTATAGTCCCATCATCCTCTTCTCATGATTTGTGAATTATTAAATGAAAATTAAAAATAAATTTAATTAACTTAAAACATAAAAATAATATATTCAATGAAATTACTACTTTTATTTAGAATATTGATAGTTTTATTAGAAATTATGCTAACAATATTTACATTCTTTACAAATTTTACTTATAGTATGATATTTCAAGATACTCTAATTAGTTAATTACATAAGATTTCGTTTATTTAATAAATTTAGTAATTAATATAATGTTAATATTATTATATTATTTATATCATAATAAAGTAATACTAGCTACTCATCTTCTCAATTCTCATAATCTTCCCATGTATCATTTTATGATGTGGCATTAGATAATTAGAGACTATTTATTATATTTCACTTGTAAACCTATAATGATCTAATGTCACATCATGGGATGTGAAGATGATACTGAGAAAAATGATGTTGAATAGATTTTTTCATCATAATATCATAACGAGTAAAAAGAGAAATAATTATTTGAATGTCAAAATTAAGGGCATGTTTGGACACTATGAGAACTCTTAAAATTTTCAAATTTCTTTATAATTTCATTAACAAACATTTTTCAAATACAAAATAATTTTTAATTTCAAAATTTTATGTTTTCCATTAAATCATTAGTTAATCATTATTCAAATACAAAAATCAATATAATTTTTACAAATTTTAAAACAAAACACAAAGTCAATACGAGTTTTACAATCTTTAAAACAAAAATAAGATTAAAAAAATATATTCAATCAATATTTTTACTTTATAATATTTTTATCTAATTATTTATCTCTCCTTCACAAAATTCAATGAAACATCATCATGCAAACTATTACACTACTATTTATAAAATTATGAGATACTCCAAATGCACAACATACCCGATTGCATCAATAAGCTACAATATTAAAATGAAAAATTCTACTTATCATCTCTTATACCATATAATAATTTATAATTTATTATTTGTGTCATTCTATTTAAATATACATATATTGATATGTAAATATGTATATTTAAATAATAAAATAATAATATATTATATATTGATATGTAATATAAAGATGATAAATAGTATTTCTTAAATTTATTAGATGCCTTTTATTATTCAATTATTCGTTCGCAAAGACTCTCAAATCGATGCTCGATCTTCTGCCTCTTTCTTTCTTTGGGTAGGCCAGATTCAACCATTCGATTAATTTCTCCTAACTTTTACCCTTTTATCTTTATCTCTCCCACACTCTCTCAGCTGTTAAGACGCTTTGTGTGTTTTTTTTTTCTTTTCTTTCCAATTCTGGATGATATTTTTATATACTTTTTTTCTTGTATTTTGGAAGAGACGGGACAGAGAGAGAGAGAGTCCCGAACCGAAAGGTGGCAGAGGCTAACGTGCGCCATTTATATATTTAAAACTCTGTAAAGACGCTGATCCTTTGTCGTCTCGGCTTTGTCTTGCAGAGAATCCTCGCCCCCCTCCCTCCACTCGCCCACCGCCACCTCAAATTCCCCACTCCACTTCATTCTGAATTTCCAGCTTCTTCTACATGGAGAACGGCTTCTCTTCCCCTCGGAGCGAGTCTTTCCCGGCAGGTCTCCGGGTGCTCGTCGTTGATGACGACCCCACGTGGCTCAAAATTCTCGAGAAGATGCTCAAGAAGTGCGCCTATGAAGGTGCGTCCCCACTTGACTTTGCTACAGTTCACCGTCTGTGTTGCTAAAATATTCTCTGCGTTGCTTTTTATTATGGCACTTCGTAGTTCCTAATAATACTTGTTAGTTACGAGTTGGGTTTGTCCGATCATGTCTTGATTCTAAGCGTAATGGCTTCTGGGTATGTTTCATTGTTTTCACGAGGTATATATATTCTATGTTTCCTTAGGTATTAGAGGAGCATGAGAAAGTTATAGCTTCTGTCTTATGCACAGTCGTTAAGTCTGCGTATCCTTGAACATGACTTAAGGATGCTAGCTTGTATTTTGTTCGTCTATATGTTTGTTTATTTTTTCAAGTGAAGGTTTATTATTGAAATTGTTAGTTCGGTTAATGATAATTAACACTCAAATTGATCAGGGTTGATCTGAAAGATAGTATTGCTTAAGAACATGACCTAATGGCGTAGGTGTTTCAAGATTACTGAGTTGAGGTGAGCTGCATAAACAAGTTTCCGATTTTAACTGCCCTGCCAATCTGGCATTTTTTTACAGGGTAGGTAATTTTTTCTTTTTTAATAGGAAAAATGAAAGATATTTCTTTTAGAGATAAAAAGATGTTAATTCTCCATTAGTTTTGTATACTTATAACACAGGAAAATGTAACTGTTGTTTGTAGTGTTTTTTCTTTTTTTGTTTTTTTTGGGCTGAACCAACTTTCTGAAAGGTGGTGAATAAGGATAACGCTTCTTTGGAGACTGTGATAGGGTACATATATAATTCTTATCTATGTTAGTTGCTGTGCAAAAAACCTTTTCTGGAATCTCTATCATGCCTTTTTTTGGTGGTTTTCAATAAAGAGCTCAATTTGAATATTATAGACCTTCCAGCTTGATCTTGAAACTCACAATTGAGTAAAAGTACCTGATTCGTGAAGCAGGATTGTGAACATTTGCAGTCAGTAAAGTACCACCGTATAACATTACCCACTAAAACACAAAAAGAAAAAAAAACCACCAAGAAAAGATAATCTTCTATATGATATTATTGTGGCGAGGTGTGATGAAGAATCTAATGACATTTTACCTTGTTGGATGGCTAATTGGCACTCAAGTGGCAAAAAGAGTGTTGTTCTGGCAAGTATGCATGTAATGCCCAGCCAAATGAACAATATCTTCTCTTTGACCTCAACCATTAGCATCCGAAACCTTTATCAGACATGATCAGAACTTCCTCACCTTCAAAATCTATAGCTTTATTATATGTTTCACACAACCAATATTGTTACTTATTGTCCTGCCACCAGATCAATTTACCAAATTCTGTCCAGTATCATATTTTCAGTTGCATCCTTTTACCTTATTGGCCAACAATTTATTACTCCATTCCTAAGCATCTCTTCAGTCATTCCCTTCGTTCAAATGGCATTACTTCTTATCTTATCTGCTTTCTTTTATGTATGATAAGAGAAACAAATAGCAAAGGCCTTTATTTGCATGTAACTGGTTGATCTAAAAGAAAGGAGCAGAATTTATTGATCTAAGAAAAGTGCATTTGCTTTATATCTCTTTGTTACATTGTGACTTTTGGTTTGAATGAGTTTAATTGCACAGGATAACACCAGCTTCTATGACTATACTCAGCCAATTGATCAGCTCCAGGATGGCTGCACCAAAAATTTGAAACCATTCTTATGACTTCTGTTTTTTCTCTTCTTTCATTTTTTTTGCAGTGACTACATGTGGTCTGGCAAGAGAAGCTTTGAACTTGCTTCGGGAAAGGAAAGATGGGTATGACATCGTAATCAGCGATGTTAACATGCCTGACATGGATGGTTTCAAACTTCTTGAGCATGTTGGACTAGAGATGGATCTTCCTGTCATCAGTTAGTTATCCTACACTAATACATGAAACATTTTCTAACATGCTAAAATTTATTTTACATTTATTCACATTCATTGGCATCCCTCCTTCTGACGAGTTGCATTTTATGAATCTATACAGTGATGTCTGTTGATGGAGAAACAAGCAGGGTAATGAAAGGAGTTCAGCATGGAGCCTGTGATTATCTCCTCAAGCCGATAAGGATGAAAGAACTCCGGAATATATGGCAGCATGTCTTCAGAAAGAAGATACATGAGATAAGGGACATTGATCATCATGAAAGTTTTGAGGGTATTAGACTATCAATAAATGGATCAGAATTTTCGGAAGATTGTATCATGTTTAGTGGAGAAGATCTGACATCTTTTAAGAAAAGAAAAGATTTTCAGAACAAATATGATGAGAGAGACTATGGCGATCTTTCTTCTACAAAGAAACATAGAGTGGTGTGGTCTGTTGATCTTCATCAGAAGTTTGTCAAAGCTGTAAATCAGATTGGTTTTGATAGTAAGTATGATATAAACTTCCATTTCTAGAGTTACTTTTTTGCAACATGTGAATTAAAAAAACTAAAGAAATGTTAAGTTGTTATTGTTTAGTTTTCTTTATGTGATCCTCAATCATGCAGCTGGTATCTTTATCTTCTTTTCCATGAAGCCATGACATATGTTGTCTGTTTGGCAGAAGTAGGTCCTAAAAAGATACTCGATTTGATGAATGTGCCATGGCTGACTAGAGAAAATGTTGCTAGTCACTTGCAGGTAGATGCCTCACTCTTTAGGTCTTCATCCTATGAATGGCTAAATCTAGTAGGGCTTTTACAAAACTTCTCCTTATGGAATAGTTGCCAAGGAATTGCTACACACGCGTGCGCGCACACACACACGTGGATCCATAATGTTGTATATAACTGTAAGCTTTTTAGCACTTCTATTCAATATATCTTCTTTTGTTGGTATTTACACGAAAGAAATAAAGGTCACCTCTCTCTTTGAGATATACATTCAAAATATTCTGGTCCTTCTAAGTTTGCATATGCTTTAATTTTGAGTGAATTTCTATTCAGTTTCACCACAACTGCATTTTTAAGGCCCTCTGTTAGTGATTTCACTTGAACCTTAGAAATCTTCCCACCTTTTTAGCATATCAAAATGTACAGAAACCACAGCCAAGTTATTGAATCAAACAAAAATTTAGAAAGAAAGTGTTGTGTACTGATCAAGTCATTATGAATCAGTTTGAGCATCAAGGGAAGTCTCATATGGTAATATATATATATATATATATATATATATTCTTTTGCAGAAGTACCGCCTCTACTTGATTAGACTGCAGAAGGAAAATGATCTGAAAGCTTCTTTTGGTGGTATAAAGCATTCAGATGTTCCTTCAAAGGATACTTCTGGAGGTTTTGGCCTGCAGAGTTCAATCCACACGAACCAAAATGATGTTGCCAATGACAGGGACCAGTTTTCAGGCAGTAACTTCTATGGTCAGGACCTGGATGCCAAAAACAATGAAGGTGATCAAGAGGAAATTGTTTCAGAGCCCAGGCCAGATTCCAAGAAACCGTTGACTGCAGATGTTCCTGATCCTCAGGACACAAGGAGCTCACAGATGAGCTTTGATCATTCTTCTGCATCACTGGGATCTGATGTAAACTATACAGAGTTTGATTGTAGCATCCCAAAACAGTACCCTTGGAGTGAATGTCCGGAAGTTCAATCCAAACAGGAACATAAACTTCTTCTTCAGTTAGAGGATGGCTTTAGCCAGCAGCCACCAGGTGTTCCACAGCATTACATTGAAATTGATCAACTACAATCAGGCAGAGATACAAGTAGCCCTATAAAAAATGAACCTGTGCTTGTCGAGTACAAGAGCCATCATGAGAGCCATATCAGTCCAAAGGAAACTGCAATTGACAATTTTTCTGTTCAATCCAAGAGCCTTATCGCATATCATCAATCTTTTGAGCCCAGTTCAACTGCAATAAAGAGCATGAAACCACAGGCTGTCGATCTGAGCTGCATTACAGACTTAGAACCTTGCCAACGAAACCTGATATCACCAAGTGACTTGACTTTTCCACCATTCAATGAGGACCTGACGGTTTGCTGGCTACAAGGTGATTTCCTAAATAAGAATTTTGGACTCCCAAATATGGAGTTTGCTGACTACAGCGACCCCGGCTTTATCGCCGACATTCCTGTCCACTTGTATGACACACTAACTTCTGACTACGAGTGTCCCTATGACCCAACAGAATATCCTATAGTTGATCAAGGTCTATTTATATTATAACCTTGCCATCTTGCTTGAAGAGAGGATCCTTTCTTCTTAGGCAACCAAAATTAAGTGGATTATTTCCAAGTACTTTATGGATCAGGAAATAGTTCTCCTGATCAGTTTCGACCTGGATGTTATAATTTTGTATTATAGGACTGTTGCCGAACTTTTACCATATTAAGTTTGCTTGTTGAAGTTTGGTCCTTAACTTGGGACGTGCATTAGGACTGTATTTATGGATGTTAATTTAAGATAAAACATGCAAGCCAATGAGTACGTAGATGGGGCACTATATATGAGCAAAACGTCCTTTATCTTTGCAACTTCTGTGATCAGAACAAAATAATTTCATCTGTAGAATAAAAGATAATCATCCGGCCCTCGCAGACCGCTGATTTTTTTTCCTCGGCAATTGCATGCTATTATATTGACATAAAATAAAAAGTAACCCTTGGTAAGAAGTACAACTTGTTTGATATATTGTCATAGCTAGATTAATCTGGTTGGTTTACTTACATGTCACTTTTGAAAGGATTTTCCTTGGTTATTTTTGGGTAAAAAATGTAGCATGTCATCTATGTTAAATTTCACATTGTATTAGATCAGCAGAGCTCTTGAGCTTAAACTCTAACGTTACTGTTAACATCGTGTTTCGAACACCTTTGGGCCAAGTTCCGACAAATTAGGTCTTAAAAAACAGGTCCTGCAAAAGGTAGAAAGACTGTGATTTTGAGAGGACAACCTAGGGGCCGGGTAACCTCCGATGTCAAAGTTAGTAAATTTTATTGGAGGGTAGCAAATAAGTAAAAGAGTCTAGGGATCAGAGAGATATTCTCGTATCTGGGATATGCTATTTATACTATAAGTTTGAGAAGCAGATAGCGCATGCTCCCATGAAGTCTGCATCCCTCGTACTGTTCCTTGTATCAAAGTCTTTAAATGTGGCGTGGCTTTGCGACAGCTTCATTAATGTGGCATGTTTCCCGGGTGGTGGAGCCATTAATGCGGCATGGTTATCCGACCTCCTTCTCTCAGTCTGTCTCCTCTCTAGGTCGTTCATGCCTTCTTTGTCAGTAGATCAATGGCTCCTTATATATTACCCCTGTTGTGCGGGCGAGCACTTGAGGACTGGACACTACTTGAGGGTTCCTCAAATTGACAAGTCTCATCCCCTATAACACCATCCCTCCTGCAGGTCGTGTTCAAAGGAGCTTTCTTGTGGGCTGGATTAGGGGCTCTCTACTCCGGGTCGGGCTTTTGATCTTACTTCCCTTCAATTCATAGGCCTCTTGGGCTTAGTGGGGGGAAATCCCCTTACAGTTACCATGATAATTCTCACTGGACGAGTATGGTGAGAATTCTTTCATATCCGATCTCGTCTTACTACTAAGGCCAGGATCCTTATTATGTTGTTCTGAAGTCTGGGAGGCCCCCACTGATTGGCGTTTCTGATGGGGTTCCTATCTTCCTTGATGGGCTCACATTTTCATAATGTCTTTTCAAGTTCATTAATGAAGAGGGGTCAGGTGGCTTTTCGTGTTTGTGTCGCTTTGTAAACTACATTCCTAGAATTCGAAACGGCGAGTACCCCTGTTGCCATGGTGTGTGAGAGTCTAACCATCACCCTCTTCTTATATAACGTGAGAGAGGGACTTACTTCCCACCTACTGCACTGTGATTGTCCCCACTACTTTGGTTCTCTCGATTTTTCTTCTCTTCAACCAATCTTCTTTGCTACTTCGTGCGCTGGCAGTTATGGCCTTCGAAAGATTTGTTCAACCCAATGTTTCTGGTAGGGGCTCTGCTGATACTGGGTCTTTGTTTTTGGGTAGCGGATGGCGCTCACTACCACCAAATCAACGCTAGCCTCCTTAGCTCTCACCTACCAAGTACCAGAGACTGCCTCCTTTAAAGTTCCTGGCCTTGATGAGGGCCGTCAATGCAGAGAGTCATTCTACTAGGGTGGCTCTATACGCTTCCATGTTTGCATGCAGCTTGAAAATACCATTCCCTTGCCCTGTTCATGACCTTCTAGACCGCCTTGGATTGGCTCTTTCCCAACTGCACCCGAATGATGCGGACCTTACCGATCGTGAGTTTCTTCTCACCCACAGGGTGCTATGGCAAAAGGGGAGGGAATGTATTCAGTTTGAAAGCAATACACGCTCTGGTCACCCTGGAGTCATGGTACTGTAAAGTGAAAGACTGGTCTCCCAAATTCTTCTTTGTATTTGGCCACGGTTGGGAATTTTCGGTAGGCCAGGTGAATAGCAGGGAGTTCCCAATACGGAAAGACTACGAAAAAAATCCTGGAAGACAAAGTTGTGCGTTTGTCAGCCATCCCTTACGAAGTGCGGTGTATTGCGAGTGTATGAGAATGGGTGCAAAACAAACCTGGCAGCGTTTTCTTTGAAACCCTCATTTCCTAGGAAGTCTAAGGAGCTCTCTGCCTCCTCTGAGACACCTTCCGATGACAGGTTGGTCGTCGCGCGGCCCCAAGTTGCTCCATCTCGAAAGAGTTCTTTGAACCTTCCTCCACCGGACAAGGAGAAGAAAATCCGCCGGGAGAGTGCCCGGGCCGAGGATAAGCCTCCCCTCGGGGCTCGAAACCCCTTATTGCGGGGGTTGGCTATCTTGGAGGCTAGCTATCCCATTGCTATTGCGATTCCAATGCAGGTGTCGACGAGTGAACTAGTGAGCAGTCTTCTCACAATGCCTTTACCAGTGGTCACTGTTGAGGCATCCGGGGGGGAGTTTTTTTGCGTCCACCACTCCTGACAAGGGACAACATTCTTCTTCATGGATCTCACCTCTTTCTTCGTCTCGTTTGGCCATCAGCAGTCATTCTCTCAAGGCTGCTGATGAGGGGGTGGCAACTACTTCTAGCAACAGTGCAGAGGTAAAAGACCATATAGTAGGTAGGTCCCCTTCAAACGTTACAATCTGCGGGGGTTCAAAGAGTCCTGCTGCAAGTCTCTTAGCCGGTGAAGGTCTGAGGAGTCTAATCATTGACCCACTTGTCCTGGTTGAGTTTTCTGAGGAAGTTGGTTCTGCAGGTGTTATAGTCGGCGAGGATCGGCATGATGAACCATCCACCCAGGCTGAGTATCCACTAGAGGGTGATTCTCTTCCAGATATTGCATTCAACCTTAATCCAGGGGGTTTGAGCGGGGATCCGCTTGTTCCCCCTGAAGTCTCCCCTTCTTTGTCCCAACAGGCCATGGAGGGGAGCCGAAAGGAGGCCATTGATCAGGTCATCGAGTGTTTTTTTGGCTTTTTCCATGAGGTTTGACCGTTTCTTTCCCATCTTCTTCTTCTTCTTCTTTTCTTTTTAGCCTTTCCTTGTTGTTGCCAGGGTACTTCCCAGCTTGCAGCTTTCATCGTGGATGACCAGGAGGCAGCCGTTTAGAAGGACTTGGATCGTGCTCATGGTGAAATGGAGGAGAGGGAACTGTTGAAGCGTGAGTTGGAGAGGACGTGACTCAACTTGGTGGACGAGTGCGAAAGAGCAAAGACTGGAGTGTCGTAGGAGGAAACACAAGCAAAAGTTGTAGTTGGAGAAGGTCCAATTGAAGCGGCTTAACCAAAGCCTGCAGGACTACCTATTCCGAGCGCAGGGGGAGAAGGAGCAGTTGGACAAGTTGAACCAAAGTCTTCAGGACGTCACCCTCTCCCTACAAAGGCAGCTGAAGTGGTTCTCATGATGAAGCATGGGGATGCGGGGTCGTCAAGGGCGGCAGGTCAATGCGAGCATTCTTTTTGGAGAGTCTAGAGCTGCGTTCGAGATCTTTCACCAAGTACCTTCAGTGGTTTGTGCTTGCCGATATTTCCACCAGTGATGTAGCCTTTCAAACCAGTCACGACCTAGGAAGGAAAGAGATGCCAGATGCTTTCCCCGGTCTAGTTATTCTTGTGCCAACCGTTGTCCCCAGCGTTGAGATTTAAAGACTTTCTTGTTCTGTTACCCCTTTTTTATTTTTGCCCATATGTATCCGCACTCTGTCACCCAGCGACTTGTATATACATATATATTGACCAGTATACATACCTTGTTTTTATGTCTATTTTTTGCCTGTTTTTGCTTTGGTGGCCGGCCTGAGAAATTATGGTGAAGGGGTTCGTAGGGCTTCTACCCACCTTGCTGGCTGGTCACGCTACGCTTGCTTATCCTTTTTGGTCAGTCATTCTCAGGGCACGACCATCGCTTTTAATCACGTTGTACTTTGTTGTTTTGGATGGCCATGCCCGACCTTGCTTTCTTCATTATATTATGCTATTTAGGCAGCCACGACCCGTGGTTGGGTTCAAAGACTCTCAACCCACCCTGCTGGCATCCGGTTTAACCCTTCTAACCTTGCTAGCCACTTAGCCTTTTGTTCGTATCTTTAATACTGGCTTCCTTCCTTTGCATTTCCCGCTACGCTCTGTGCAAGTCTCATTGTCCTAGAAGTGGCCGCAGATTGTTCGGCTGATCTGTCCTATCGACTATTCGACATCCCTTCCTGGAAGATGTTTCATCCCCTATGCAGACTTATAGGCCCTCGGGCTGCGTATTGGCTCAAGGCCTAGTGGGCTATAAGCAGTGGGGAAGATCCCTTACAATTACCCTGCCAATTCCTCTCGGATGTGTCTGAGGGGAATTCTCTCTACATTCCTTAACCCGTTGCTTTTATAGATCTCATGGCCTCTTCACCGTGTTCCAAGCAACCATCCATTTTACACACACGTGGCAACTGCGGCGTTAGTTATGTTTTTGTGTTGAATGGTGCCCCTTCGATTTTTGCGTCATGATTTTGTGTTGTGCAACCATTGACTCCGCACATCGTACCAGCAAATATACTCTATAGCGGTTGCAATAATCGAGGGATTCTGGTTCTCTAGGGGGACACGTGGTAATACGTGGAGTTATGGTGCCTCGGGAGGTCAAACGTCAACCCCGCCTATATAAGGACTCTCTTCCACATTGGGAAACCCATTATACCCACTGTCTTTTCTCCTTCATTTTGTGACTCTTGCTCTGCTGCTTGAGTCCTCAGTTCCTTTGTCTTTCTTCGTTTTTCTTCCGAAGTTCCTTTGCATTTTCTTCTATCTTTCATAGCTTCGAAGAAATCTTCACACCCTAGTGGACGACAGGTCCTCTAGTGCTGCTTAGGCTACTACTGGCCGAGGCGGTTCCACCCTGGACGATTTTGTAGGGTGGAACTGCCAATCCTTTGTTGTTGGGGTCCCGGATCCCTTGTTCTCATTCTTGCACTTTTGCTTATTGTGCCTCACTCGTTCTGGCTCTTTTGCTTATCGTGCCTCACTCGTTCTCGTCCTTTTGCTTATAGAGCTTGACTTCGAAGCCATTCTTCACAAACGACGGGTGGTTTCAGGCATCTCCTTGGCGATGGTCATTGTCATGCGACTCAATTAGTTGTCTCATTACATCCTTGGAGATCTTTGCTTGCTACTTGCACAGAAGCATAATTTGATCTGGCTTGGTTGCAGTGGTGAATGGCCTTCGTCAGGTAAGCGGTTCTCAATGCAGAAATCAACTCTGAGATGTTCTGATTCTTGGCAATATCTTCATCGTCATTGGAGATTTTCAGCTTATCCTATTTCAGATGGGTTTGAGAACAGTGCGATCTTCTAGTCCTTTTAGATTATCCCTGGCCGTTTTATGGTCTAGGTCTACGGTCTGACACTGGAACTTGTTGCGACTTGTTCTCTATAGCTTTGGAGCTTTATGATGTAATTTGTTCCTTATAGCTATGCGGCTTTATGATGTAATTTATTCCTTGTAGCTCTCAATAATCAATAAAATCGTTTTTCGTTGATTCTACTTAGCTATATGATTTCTATACTTCTCTCTCTCTATATCTCTTTCTTCTAGGTTCTTCCATTTGCATCGTTCCGCTCTTATAGTCCTCCTCGCGTGCTTTTGTTGCCCTTGCTTGTATCTTTTGTTTCAGTATTTGTGGAGTTTACAACCTCGACCTACTTCTTGCTCCTTGGTGCTTGTGTAGCCTTCTGTGGGACCCCACTTCCTTTTTGGAGATCCTTCTTACTTCGGGCAGTCATGCGACTAAAACCCGCACTCCATTAGGGAGAGGTTAGGCTACCTCAAATTAGCCCTCCCCTTTTGGTTCCCTAAGGAGGCTACTTCTTCGAGCAGCCACTGGGGCAGTCCACTCTTCCGCTATGATAGGAGTCGGGATAAATTCTTTGGGCCTCCTCAAAGGCAGGACCCGCTCTCCTCTGCAGAAGGGATAAGGCAGCCTTTAGGTCGGCCTTTCCCTATTGGTTCCAGCAAGAAGGTAAGTCATTCAGGTAATCTATTACTAGACCCATTCCCGCTTGTTGACATCATAGAGGAATGTAACATTTTGGGCTAGACTGGTGTTGGACCCACTCTTCGCTTGTACTCGAGGTCGGAGCAAGGGCCAAACCCCCTCCCCTCCGCAGAGGGGACAAGGTAACATTTTATGCCTACCTTTCCCCATTGTATCCCGTGAGGAGGTAAGTTATTCGGGCGGTTTGTTACTGTACCTGCTCCCACCTGTTGACACTTACGAGGAAGGTATAGTTTCTAATTTCGGGTAGCTGAGGACTACCCACTCTCCATCGCGGGATGGACAAGGCAACTTTAAGGCCTACATTTCCCTGCGGTATCCTGCGGGGAGGTAAGTTCTGACAGCGATATAGTTGACCGCTCTTTGCTGTGATAGGAGCCGGGGTATGCTGTTCGAGTTGTCGGGGGGCATAATCTACTCTCCATTGTGGGAAGGGGGTGGAACAGCCTTCGGCCTAATTCCTCCCTCTGTCACACGGGAGGTAAGTTATTCGGTCAATTTGAAAGTGGACCCACTCCCGCTCATTGATATCACATGAAATGTAAGTGTTGGGTCAGGCTGGTGCTGATCTCATTCTTAATTATGGCGAAAGTCGGGGTAATTTATTCGAGGGGCCATGAGGCTGATCCCGTTATCCTCTACAGGAGGGATAAGGCCACCTTTAGGCCGAGCTTTCCCTATAATGTACCGCGGGGAGGTAATTTTGGGCAGTTTGTGACTGGGCTTGCACCTGCCTATTGACGTCCACAAGGAAGGTAAGCTTTCATCTTTGGGCCGCCGAGGTTGACCAGCACTCCGCCATGGGAGGGATAAGGCAACCTTTAGCCCTGCCTTTCCTTATGGTGCCCTGCCAAGAGGTAATCTGTCGATGACCTTGTTGCTTTAGATTTCGTTAGTCACGCACTTTTTTTGCTAGCACTCTATTGGTAATATGAAAGCTTGGAGTAGATGTTTTGTATTGTCTTGAAAAGTAGCATTTTCATTAAATAAAAAGAAAGTACATGCTGGATAAAGAGGTGTTACTTAATTAAGGAAAAAGGAATCTCAAGCCGGTGAGGTCGTCATCCTTCCTTCTTTCCAAAGCCATGCACTGCCCCTTCCCCCCTTAGGACTGGCAGGGGGAGCTGTAGACGGAGGTCTGCCTCAGCTTCTTCGGTGGCACTCTGCCTATTCTGTTCTGTTAATGTCGTTTGAGACGGGCCCTCCATCCTTCTATTTTAGCTCCTGAACGTAGCATTCTCTTGCTAAGACCTTATCTCCTCGGACTTCCCCCACTCCCTGGGGAGTTAGGAACTCCATTTTGAGGTGATAGGTCGATATCACGCCCCTTAAGCTATTGAGGGTGGGCCTCCCAATGATGGAGTTATACGACGATGGAGTTTTCACTACCAGGAAGTCAACTATAACAGGGGTTGTGCAGGGACTACTCCCCACAAGGACGGATAGCGTGATGGTTTCCATAAGCTAGATAACGCTTCCAGAGAAACCTTTCAAGGGCATGGGGGTGGGCTGCAGCCCGGTGGCATCAATACCCAATCTAGTGAAGTCTCCCCAGAACAGGATGTCCGCGAAGCTCTCGTTATCAATGAGGATTTTATGGGTGGTGAAGTTGGCGACATGCATAGTGACTACCAGCATGTCATCGTGGGGGTACATGACCCCTTCTTCATTGGCCTCAGTGAATGAGATTGCTAGGGTAGGGTCACCCCTCCGTTGTTTGGTGGGATGATACTCAGCCAAGTACACCTCGTGGTATCGAGCCCGTCTGGCGTGTGCTTTCCTACTCGATGAGATAATACTACCCTCGCCCGCGAATCCTCTAACTATGGTTCAAATTTCTTCAAAAGGGGGCTCCGGCAAGGTCGACCTATTCCAATCGCCTTGGTCTCGAATCCTTTCTGTCGATCTTCCCCTTTTCTCTTGCTCCTACCTCTGGGCCAAGGAGTGGAGTCACTTATGCTGTTATGCGTTTTCCCTCATCCCTTGTGGGGAGAATCAGTCTTTAATATTGTGTGAGGTGGACCGATGGTACGTGTAGTAGCGACACATTGTCCCCCGGTCGTCTTTCTTTTGAATAGAGAACGTGGGCCGGTCGTACTGTGGTCCAGATCCCTTTGCTAGGACTTCCTCCCGCTGCTTCTCTTGGGAGCCATTCTCCCTTTTTTCATAAGGCTTGGCCTTGGTTGGGACCTTTGCTGCCTTCTCTATGGGCTCCATTTTCTTCCTCGTGACTCCATCAGTGCCCGGAGAGCGTCTTCTGCATTGATGAAGTTGTCAGCCTGGCCCATGAACTCTTGTAATGTGGCAAGAGTCCTTCTGGCCAGCTCCACCATAAACTAGGATCGTGGCCAGACCCCTCCCAGGAGCGCCGCCAAGGTAATCTTCTTGTCTTGGTTGTCGATGGTCAAGACGAGGCTTTTGTCCTCTGTTGAACCGAGATAGGTAGGAGTTCAGGCTTTTGTCCTCTGTTTGTTTGATGGTGAGGAGGTGCGCAGTCAGATGCCGCCTCCTTCAACTACACATGAACTAGGTTAGGAACAGCCAGGCTAGTTCACCGAAGTTGTCCACCTATCTAGGTGTTAGTGACTCGAACTATGCACGTGCTGACCTTTTCAGGGTTAGCGGAAATGCCCTACAAGCTACTTCCCCGAGGAAGCTATGCAGGGTTATGTGAGCCCTGAAAGTTTCTAGGTACTTAAGAGGGTCCCTTCCTCCATCATACATCTCCATAGTGGGGATTCTAAACTTTGGTGGCAAAGGCACCGCCATTACTTCTTCAGTATAGGGTAGGCCCATGCTCGTGAGCAACTGGTCCACCGTTGACGACGTGCCTACCTTCCTTTCTATCTCCTTGTATTTTCCTTTGAGGCTGTAGAGCTCGTCCTGCATGTTCTTCAGCTCCTCTTCCTTATTAAGTCCCACTTGCATGTTTCGAGATTCTACGCGCTTAGTGTTGCTGGATGCTGCTCCGCCATCTGCCTATTGGGGTTTTCTGAGCTCCTCGTTCTCCTTGCCGAGTGTCTGTATTTCGCTGGTCAGTTTTGTTACCCACTCCTCCATGGTTTGCAACCATATTACCATAGCATCTCCCATGTCTTTCCAGAGTTGTTCGAAATGGGTTGTCACAGGCATGAGAAAGACACGCAAGATCTATTACGATCCCACAGACGGTGACACTGTTAACATCGTGTTTCGCACACCTTTGGGCCAAGCTCCGGCAACTCAGGTCTTCGAAAATGGGCCCGGAAACGGTATAAAAGATTGCGGCTTTGAGAGGGCCGCCTAGGGGTTGGGTAAGCTCCGATGCCAAAGTTAGTAAATATTCTTAGAAGGTAGCAAATAAGTAAGGGAGTTTAGGGATAAAAGAGATATTCTCGTACGTGGGATCTATTATTTATACTACAAGTCTGAGGAGCAGATAGTGCCTGCTCCCATGAAGTCTGTGTCCCCCGTATTGTTCCTTGTATCAGAGTCGTCAAATGTAGCGTCGCTTTGTGACGGCTTCATTAATGTGGCGTGTTGCCCGGGTGGTGGAGTCATTAATGCGGCATGGTTATCCAACCTCATTCTCTCAGTCTGTCTCCCCTCTGGGCCGTTCATGCCTTCACTGTCAGTAGATCAATGGCTCCCCCCGTATATCACGTTTGTTGTGCGGGCGGGCACTTGAGGACTAGACACTACTCGAGAGGCCTCAAATTGACGAGTCTCATCCCTTGTAGCACCATCCCTCTTGCAAATCGTGTTCAGAGGAGCTTTCCTGTGGGCTGGATTAGGGCTCTCTACTCTGGGCCGGATTTTTTTTATCTTGCTTCCCTTCCATTCACAAGCCTCCTTGGGGTTAGTGGGGGAAAATCCCCTTACAGCTACATTTCACCCAATTTTATTAGATATTTCATGTATTCGACCAATTTGTTAAGGGAAGTGATGCACACCCAAACTGATACGAGGAATGTAGATCTAGATTTTACGTTTATTGTACTGAACTACCTTAAGAAAAGCTTAATCTTCATTGGATTGCGACAATATCAATTATTTTTTTCCAAAGTCTTCTATTTATGTTCACTTTTGTCTTCTTAAGAAATATTTCATTTCAAGTTTTGGAAGTGGCTATGATTTTGATTTTGCTCAATGTTTTGGCAGGATTCATGTTTACTGACGCAGTTAATTTTCATGCAATAATATGGATTTTTCCTTTTTGAAAAAATCTTCATCATTTAAAATTTTGTATCTATTTAGCCCGGCATGGGAGCTTCACTTATTAATTTTGAATTTTTATCATTAGTGAATATATTTTAGAGTTTTTCTCTATTTCATTGTTTGCATCTTTTCTCAATTCACAATCTCTAGTTTTTGTTGATTAACTAGCCGTTAAGATAATCATCCTTATTTTGTCCGGTGTCAGTTGGCATCGGAGCTTAAGCTTTCATGGCAAGTGGCATAGGCCGTGGTCGGAGTGGGTAGGTTTCAACTGAGGAAACTCGTCACCGTGATCATAACTTATAGGATGTGATGATTGCAGATTTGTAAAAGCACATAGCGGAATTAACCCAACATCTAGAGGTGCAAAACTTGGAGGGTCAGATATATGATCATGATTCTGAGTCCCGATTTGAAATCGCATATCACAATCGTTCTCTATTTCAGGAGTACAATGTTTGGGAGGAACAACATGAAGACCTAGGTTCGTAGTTGATATGCTGGAATTTCTTGGTTCTTTGCAAGCTGAAGGTTTAATTGATTTTTTGCATAAGGTTGAGTGGATTTATTACTAAGGAAGATGAGTTTGTAGGGAACGTCCTTCCATACAGTGGAACTCTACACCTTTCTTGTAACGCCTGTCCTTGTGATGAGACTTTAGAAAATAATTTTAACAAATGAGACGGGAGCTACTAAACCTTTTAAAAATTTTTCCTTCCCTCCTAAGATATAAAAGATTCTACAATTAAAATATAAAACTTACATTTATAAATCTAAGAGAGTTTTGTAGTTGAATTCATTGAATTAAAATACAAGTCCTTT